>NC_046251.1:982500-1282500 GCF_009819885.2 Catharus ustulatus | reverse complement strand
ATAAAATAACCTTGAACACAAAATGGATAAAATAACCTTGAACCATTTAAAGCATTTTTACCATGGGAATTCCTGGAATGGATTGGTTCTCAAAAGACACTGAGGGCAGTGACAGGAAAGGAAAAGTACTCAGCTGGAAAAAAATCAAATTCTACTCCAGAACCTCGAATTCTTGAGGAATTTTAGAAATTTTTTAGAATGAGAGTGGGGAGACCCTGGCCCTAAATAATACAGGAATTTATTTATTTATTATTTAAAATGCTATTATATTCAAATGAAACAGGAATTTATTTATTTATTATTTTAAAAGCTGTTTATTGTATCTAGGTGATACAGGAATTTATTTATAATTTTAAATGCTATTTATTATATCCAAGTAATACAGGAATTTTGTTATTTATTTATTATTTATTATTTTAAATGCTGTTTATCATATCCAAATGAAGCAGGAATTTATTTATTTATTATTTAAAATGCTCTTTATTATATCCAGTTGATACAGGAATTTTTTTGTTATTTAAAATGCTGCTTATTTTATCAAAGTGATACAGGAATTTATTTATTTATTATTTAAAATGCTATTTATTATATCCAAGTGATACATGAATTTATTTATTTCTTTATTATTTAAAATGTTGTTTATTTTATCCAGGTGATACAGAAATTTATTTATTTATTTATTTATTATTTAAAATGCGATTTATTATATCCAAGTGATACATGAATTTATTTAATTATTGTTTATTTTATCCAAGTGATACAGGAATTTATTTATTTATTTATTTATTATTTTAAATGCTGTTTATTCTATCCAAGTGATACAGAAATTTATTTATTTATTTATTATTTAAAATGCTGTTTATTTTATCCAGGTGCTACAGGAATTTATTTATTTATTATTATTTAAAATGCTGTTCCAATCTATTACAAACTTTTCACTGCAGATCATTTTAATTCATGACCACCAATCAATACTTTTACAATCACCTATCACAACTACAGACATCACATATTCACATTACAATTTTCCAATCACAAACTGTTACAGTTCAAGCTGGAAGTTGTTTTTCACTTTTCTTGCAGTGGAAAATCCTGAGATCTTTTCTCTTTTCAGCATTTTTATTTATCTGTGAAAATCTTTTTGCTTGGTAAAAACATTTTTAGTTTGAGGTGGATTTATCCTTTATAAGTCATAAAAACCCTTCCAACTTTTGGCCTTTTTAGTTACCCAATGAAATTAACCCAGAAATTATTTTCTTCTGTAAAAAACTTGCTCTCATTTCTATTCCTTCTTCAAATTCCACATTCCAAGATCTTTCTGCTCTGCACAAATATCTGTGAGATATTTCTGGGTGAGATTTTATTTATGTTTGAGATTTTTATTGATCTGTGAGATATTTATGTGTGAGATTTTATTTATATTTGAGGTTTTTATTGATCTGTGACATATTTCTGTGTGAGATTTTATTTATGTTTGAGGTTTTTATTGATCTGTGAGATTTTTTTCACCTTCTGTGAAGCAGGCATCAGGGTCCAGGTATTCCTCTGGAGCCTCCACAGGAACTTCTTCCACCTCAGGTTTGATATCGATGGTGCTGCCCTCAGAGGAGCTGCTCTCGTCCAGTTTCTGCAGAAAAAACCCCCAAATCAATAATCAATTCCCAATCAATAATCAATAATCAATTCCAAATCAATAATCAATTCCTAATCAATAATCCATTCCCACTCAATAATCAATTCCTAATCATTATCAAACTCCACCAGGACCCACTTTCTTAATCACAAAACCCTTCCAATTTATATTATATTATATTATATTATATTATATTATATTATATTATATTATATTATATTATATTATATTATTACATTATATTTTCTCCCTGTCAAGAGTGCAGACGACACACAGTGTTCTAAAATTCTAGAATTAATTTTTATCCCCCCCCCATCACTTTTCTGGACTAAACCCCTGGAATTTTTATCCCCACCTCTTTTCTGGATTAACCTCTAGAATTCATTTTCATCCCCACTGCACCCCTCCAGACCCTCCACCCTCCCCCACCTCCTTGCCGGACTAAACCCCTGGAATTAATTTTTATCCCCACTGCACCACTTTTCTGGACTAAACCTCTGGAACTTTTATCCCCACCTCTTTTCTGGATGAACTTCTAGAATTAAATTTTACCACCCCCCCCCCCCCCTTTTCCGGATTAACCTCTAGAATTAATTTTTATCTCCACCTCTTTTCTGGATTAACCTCTAGAATTAATTTTTATCCCCATCCCACCTCTTTTCTGTACTAAACCCCTGAACCTTCACCTCCTCCTCACCTCCTTGCTGGACTAAACCCCTGGAATTAATTTTTAACCCCACTGCACCCCTTTTCTGGACTAAACCCCTGGAATTAATTTTTATCCCCACCTCTTTTCTGGATTAACCTCTAGAATTAATTTTCACCCCCACTACACCCCCCAGACCCTCCACCCCCTCCTCACCTCCTTGCTGGACTAAACCTCTAGAATTAATTTTTATCCCCACTGCACCTCTTTTCTACACTAAACCCCTGGAACTAATTTTTATACCCCCCTCATCACTTTTCTGGACTAAACCCCTGGAATTTTTATCCCCACTTCTTTTCTGGATTAACCTCTAGAATTAATTTTTATCCCCACTGCACATCTTTTCTGGATCAAACCTCTGGAATTTTTATCCCCACTGCACCTCTTTGCTGGACTAAATCTCTGGAATTTTTATCCCCACCTCTTTTCTGGATTAACCTCTAGAATCCATTTTCGTCCCCACCTCTTTTCTGGATCAACCTCTAGAATCAATTTCCACCCCCACTGCACCCACAAGACCCTCCACCCTCCCTCACCTCCTTACTGGACTAAACCCCTGGAATTAATTTTTATTCCCACTGCACTACATTTCTGTACTAACCCCCTGGAATTTTTATCCCCACCTCTTTTCTGGATTAACCTCTAGAATTAATTTTTATCCCCACTGCACCTCTTTGCTGGACTAAACCCCTGGAATTAATTTCTATCCCCATCTCTTTTCTGGATTAACCTCTAGAATTCATTTTTATCCCCACTGCACCTCTTTGCTGGACTAAATCTCTAGAATTAATTTTTACCCCCCCCTCACCACTTTTCTGGACTAAATCTCTGGAATTAATTTTTATCCCCACCTCTTTTCTGGATTAACCTCTAGAATGATTTTTTATCCCCACCTCTTTTCTGGATTAACCTCTAGAATTCATTTTCACCCCCCACCTCTTTTCTGGATCAACCTCTAGAATTAATTTTCACCCCCACTGCACCCCCCAGACCCTCCACCCCCTCCTTACCTCCTTGCTGGACTAAACCCCTGGAATTAATTTTTATCCCTCCCTCACCACTTTTCTGGACTAAATCTCTGGAATTTTTGCACCTCTTTGCTGGCCTAAACTCCGCGAATGAACCTTTAGTCCCACCCCATCTCTTTGCTGGATTAACCTCTAGAATTAATTTTTATCCCCCCCTCACCACTTTTCTGGACTAAACCCCTGGAATTTTTATCCCCACCCCACCTCTTTTCTGGATTAACCTCTAGAATTAATTTTTACCCCCATCCCACCTCTTTTCTGGACTAAATCCCTGGAATTAATTTTTATCCCCATCCCACCCCTTTTCTGCACTAACCCCCTGGAATTTTTATCCCCACCTCTTTTCTGGATGAACTTCTAGAATTAAATTTTAACCCCTGCCTCTTTTCTGGATTAACCTCTAGAATTAATTTTTAACCCCCACCTCTTTTCTGGATTAACCTCTAGAATTAATTTTCACCCCCACTACACCCCCCAGACCCTCCACCCCCTCCTCACCTCCTTGCTGGACTAAACCTCTAGAATTAATTTTTATCCCCACTGCACCTCTTTTCTAGACTAAACCCCTGGAATTAATTTTTATCCTCACTGCACCCCTTTTCTGGACTAAACCCCTGAAATTTTTATCCCCACCTCTTTTCTGGATTAGCCTTTAGAATTAATTTTCATCCCCACTGCACTCCTTTTCTGGACTAAACCCCTGGAATTTTTATCCCCACCTCACCTCTTTTCTGGACTAAACCCCTGGAATTAATTTTTATCCCCACTGCACCTCTTTGCTGGACTAAATCTCTGGAATTTTTATCCCCACCTCACCTCTTTTCTGGACTAAACCTCTAGAATGAATCTTTAGTCCTGTTCCCATCTCTTTGCTGGACTAAATCTCTAGAATTAATTTTTATCCCCACTGCACCACTTTTCTGTACTAAACCCCTGGAATTCATTTTTATCCCCACCCCACCTCTTTTCTGGACTAAATCCCTGGAATTAATCCTTATCCCCACCTCACCTCTTTTCTGGACTAAATCTCTGGAATTTTTATCCCCACCTCTTTTCTGGATTAACCTCTAGAATTAATTTTTATCCCCATCCCACCTCTTTTCTGTACTTAACCCCTGAACCTTCACCTCCTCCTCACCTCCTTGCTGGACTTAACCCCTGGAATTAATTTTTAACCCCACTGCACCACTTTTCTGGACTAAACCCCTGGAATTAATTTTTATCCCCACCTCTTTTCTGGATTAACCTCTAGAATCAATTTCCACCCCCACTGCACCCCCCAGACCCTCCACCCCTCCTCACCTCCTTGCTGCCGTCGGGGTCCGTGTCGCTGCTGAAATCCTCGGTGTTGAGGTTCTCGAAGTCGGACTCGCCCACGGCGATGGGGACGCGCACGGTCAGGTTGGGGTTGTTGATGAAGGACATGTGGTCCTCGTCGATGATGTACTTCTCCACGCTGCTGCCGATGCCGCTGGTGGTGCCGTTGCCGTTCTTCTGGAAGTCGATGTCGCGGTGGATGTCGGCGCCGGTGTGGTTGGCGATGCAGTTCACCTTCTTGTCGTAGAGCTCGTCCAAGGGTTTCACCTCGTCGGCCTCGCGCTGTTTGAAGTGAGCCTGCATGAACTCGCGCACCTTGGCCTTGGTCCAGGCGATGCCTTTCTTGATGCGGATCACCGAGATCTGCAGGTTGTTCATCTCGCCGTCGTCGTCCGTGGCCGCCAGGTTGTCGGCGCTGAAGGAGCTCAGCAGCAAGGCCAAGAACAGGTTCAGCACCTGGAAGGGAAGGGGGGATGCTGGGGTGATGTTTGGGGGGTTCACAAAGCGGCTCAGAGTGCTGAGGAGGCTGCGGGGATGGGTCTCAATGCTGCTGGAAAGCAGTGCTGGTGTCCCCAAATTCAAAATCAGATAGTGTGTCCCTTAATTCAAAATCAGCTCCTGTGTCCCTAAATTCAAAATCAGCCCCTGTGTCCACAAATTCAAAATCAGCTCCTGTGTTCCCACAAACTCAAGATCAGCCCCTGTGTCCCTAAATTCAAAATGAGCCCCTGTGTTCCCAAATTCAAAATCAGCCCCTGTGTCCTCACAAATTCAAAATCAGACCGTGTGTCCCCAAATTCAAAACCAGCCCCTGTGTCCCTAAATTCAGAACCAACCCCTGTGTTCCTAAATTCAAAATCAGCCCCTGTGTCCCTAAATTCAGAACCAGCCCCTGTGTCCCTAAATTCAAAAACAGACCGTGTGTCCTTAAATTCAAAATTAGCCCCTGTGTCCTTAAATTCAAAATTAGACCCTATGTCCCTAAATTCAAAACAGCCCCTGTGTCCCACAGATTTAAAACCAGCTCTGGTGTCCCCAAATTCAAAATCAGATAGTATGTCTCCAAATTCAAAATCAGCCCCTGTGTCCTCACAAATTCAAAATGAGCCACTGTGTCCCGAAATTCAAAATCAGACCGTGTGTTCCCAAATTCAAAATCAGCCCCTGTGTCCTCAAACTCAAAATCAGCCCCTGTGTCCTCAAATTCAAAATCAGCTCTGGTGTCCCATAAATTCAAAATCAGACCGTGTGTCTCCAAATTCATAATCAGCTCTGGTGTCCCAGAAATTCAGAACCAACTCTTGTGTCTCCACAAATTCAAAACCAGCCCCTGTGTCCCCACAAATTCAAAATCAGCCCCTGTGTCCTTAAATTCAAAATTAGCCCCTGTGTCCCCAAATTCAGAACCAGCTCTGGTGTCCCCACAAATTCAGAACCAGCTCTGGTGTCCCCAAATTCAAAATCAGCCCCTGTGTCCCCATAAATTCAAAATCAACCCCTGTGTCCCTAAATTCAAAAACAGACCGTGTGTCCCTAAATTCAAAATTAGCCCCTGTGTCCTTAAATTCAAAATTACACCCTGTGTTCCCAAATTAAAAACCAGCCCTGGTGTCCCCACAAATTCAAAACCAACTCTGGTGTCTCCACAAATTCAAAATCAGCCCCTGTGTCCCCACAAACTCAAAATCAGCTCTGGTGTCCCACAGATTCAAAACCAGCTCTGGTGTCCCCAAATTCAAAATCAGCCCCTGTGTTCCCACAAACTCAAGATCAGCCCCTGTGTCCCTAAATTCAAAATCAGCCCGTGTCCTCAAATTCAAAACCAGCCCCTGTGTCCCTAAATTCAAAAACAGACTGTGTGTCCCCACAGATTCAAAATCAGCCCTGGTGTCCTCAAACCCAAAACCAGCCCCTGTGTCCCCACAAACTCAAGATCAGCCCCTGTGTCCCTAAACTGAAAACCAGCACTGGTGTCCCAGAAATTCAGAACCAACTTTGGTGTCTCCACAGATTCAAAATCAGCCCCTGTGTCCCTAAATTCAAAACCAGCCCTGGTGTCCCCAAATTCAAAATCAGCCCATGTCCCCAAATTCAAAATCAGTCCTGGTGTCCCAGAAATTCAGAACCAACTCTGGTGTCCCCACAAATTCAAAATCAGCCCCTGTGTCCCTAAATTCAAAACCAGCTCTGGTGTCCCCAAATTCAAAATCAGTCCCTGTGTCCCCAAACTCAATATCAGCCCTGGTGTCCCATAAATTCAAAATCAGACCGTGTGTCTCCAAATTCAAAACCAGCTCTGGTGTCCCCAAACTCAAAAGCAGCCCTGGTGTCCCCACAGATTCAAAATCAGCCCCTGTGTCCCTAAATTCAAAACCAGCCCTGTTGTCCCAGAAATTCAGAACCAGCTCTGGTGTCCCCACAAATTCAAAAACAAGTTCTGGTGTCCCATAAATTAAAAATCAGCCCCTGTGTCCACAGATTCAAAAACAGCTCTGGTGTCCCCAAACTCAAAAGCAGCCCTGGTGTCATCAAATTCAAATACAAGTCCTGGTGTCTTACAAACTCAAAACAAGTTCTGGTGTCCCCAAAATCAAAAGTTCTGGTGTCCTCAAACCCAAAACCACTTCTGGTGTCCCACAAACTCATCAGCTGCCCAAGGTTTGAGACCCTGGTGATGTAAAAAGTTCCCTGAACTGGGATTTTGGTGCAGCCACAGCTCTGAGGAGTCCCAGGGGTCCCTGGCAGATGTCAGAGAGGGATTTAATCCCCACAGGATTTAAACTCAGCCTTACTGATTTAGTCCCGTCTCTGCCTCAAAGAAAAAGGAGAAAATCTTGGCACTTTGAGTGATCAATCCCAGCTCCATTTCCTCACCCACATTGAGTGACCATCCCCAAAACTCATTTTATCAAAACCCTCTCTCAGAGAGAGCTCACAACTGCTTGGATGAATTGTTCCTGTGACTTCATTCTTGCTCACATTTTCCTCCCCAGACTTTTCTGCATGAAATTTCAGGCCAGAAGGAACCATCATGATCTAGTCCAGCCTCCCACACAACAATCCCTGCAGTTCCACAGCAGCTCCTGCACCTCATGACTGTGGGCAGGTTTTACAAGAAACCTCCATCCTCATTTTAACACTAAATTATTGAATTTTCTGACTGTTAAAATGCCAGGTTTTACTTATTTTAGCTTCTTTTTCCTCCCAGGTCAGGTGTAGGTCCCTCCCTACTTTCACACCTTCAGTTTTTATTACAGAATTATTTATTTACAGGTGATTGTTCAAAGTCCTAAATCTCTATCCATTAAAATACCAAGTTTTGCTTCTTTTTCCCTTCAGGTCAGGTGTAGGTGTGTCCCTACTTTCACACCTTTAGCTTTTAGTACAAAATTATTTATTTACAGGTGATTATTCAAAGTCCTCATTTTCTGGCCATTAAAATGCCAAGTTTTGCTTTTTTTAGCTTCTTTTTCCTCCCAGGTTGGGTGTAGGTCTGTCTTTACTCTCACACCTTCAGCTTTTATTGCAAAATTATTTATTTACAGGTGATTGTTCAAAGTCCTTATTTTCTGACCATTAAAATGCCAAATTTTGCTCCTTTTAGCTTCTTTCTCCTCCCAGGTCTGTGTAGGTCTGTCCTGATTTTCACACCTTCAGCTTTTATTGCAAATGTTTAAAATCCTAATTTTCTGGCCATTAAAATACCAAATTTTTCTTCCTTTAGCTTCTTTTTCCCTTCAGGTCTGTGTAGGTCTGTCCCTACTTTCACACCTTCAGCTTTTATTACAGAATTATTTATTTACAGGTGATTATTTAAAGTCCTTATTTTCTGGCCATTAAAATACCAAATTTTGCTTCTTTTAGCTTCTTTCTCCTCCCAGGTCTGTGTAGGTCTGTTCTGATTTTCACACCTTCAGCTTTTATTGCAAATGTTTAAAGTCCTGATTTTCTGGCCATTAAAATGCCAAATTTTGCTTCTTTTTCCCTTGTAGGTCCCTCCCTACTTTCACACCTTCAGCTTTTATTACAAAATTATTTATTTACAGGTGATTGTTCAAAGTCCTCATTTTCTGGCCATTAAAATGCCAAGTTTTGCTTTTTTAGCTTCTTTTTCCTCCCAGGTTGGGTGTAGGTCTGTCTTTACTCTCACACCTTCAGCTTTTATTGCAAAATTATTTATTTACAGGTGATTATTTAAAGTCCTCATTTTCTATCCATTAAAATACCAAGTTTTGCTTCTTTTTCCTCACAGGTCAGGTGTAGGTCTGTCCTGATTTTCACACCTTCAGCTTTTATTGTAAATGTTTAAAATCCTAATTTTCTATCCATTAAAATGCCAAGTTTTGCTTCTTTTTCCTTTCAGGTTGGGTGTAGGTCTGACCTTACTTTCACACCTTCAGATTTTATTGCAAATGTTTAAAGTCCTAATTTTTTAATCCATTAAAATGCCAAGTTTTGCTTCTTTTTCCTTTCAGGTCAGGTGTAGGTGTGTCCCTACCTTCACACCTTCAGCTTTTATTGCAAAATTATTTATTTACAGGCGATTGTTCAAAGTCCTCATTTTCTGGCCATTAAAATACCAAATTTTTCTTCTTTTAGCTTCTTTTTCCCTTCAGGTCAGGTGCATCGAGGGCACTGCTGGGATTAACCCCTCACTACCCTGTGGATGATAATTCTCCCAAAACCATGGCTTGGCATGTAGTTTAATAGATAATGACTCCTAGATACCAAAGCTGAGCTGAATTCCTTAAGAATTTGGTCACACTAACACTTTGAAAGACAATTGGTTAGAAATTAGTTTGTGTAATTGGTCATTTCACCTTTAGAACTTCTCACTTAGATTGGATGCTGTTTTTTTGTATAAACTTTTCTGTTAGTTGTATTTTTAATCCTCCTTGAACCTATAAATGTGACTGTCTCTCCTTTGTTCTGAGAGAATCCTGCTTGACCACCCTTCTCATGAAATAAAGATTTTTGTGGAACACATCTCTGGTCTTTCTCTGCTGGCTGAGTGAGTTGCTGAGAGTTTGCTGATTGGTACCAGCATCCTCAAGTCCTGGTAAAAGAGTCACCAGAGACAAAAAGACAGCTCACACCACCCTGTAGTTACAATATGGCTGGGAACAAGAAAGCAGCTTTGCTCTCAAGCTGCTCAAGGACAGGAATTCCAAAAAAATATTACACACCTGCCAGAGCATGTGATGCTACTCACAGAGTGTTTCTAAAGGGGTGCTGCTCCTCTGCCCAATGAACTTTCTGTAATTTGTTTTGCACCATGTATACTATTTAAACCCATGATTTCCTTGAATAAATGCTCTTTTTTGCTCTTGTTACTGCCCTCATCACTGCCCTGGAACCACACACAGTAACACTGCCTTGTGGATGATTCAATTCCTCCAAATCTTCCCCTGGCCCCTGGAACTTGCTATAATAGATAAAGTTTCCTAGATACCATGGTTGAACCAGATTCCTTAAGAATTTGGTCACTCTCTGACACCTTGAAAGATAATTGGTTAGAAATTAGTTTGTGTAATTGGTCAGTTCACCTTTAGAACTTCTCACTTAGATTGGATGTTGTTCTTTGTATAAACTTTTATTGGTTTTAGTCTGAACCTATAAATATGATTCTGAGAGAATCCTGCCTGACTCCCTTCCCATGAAATAAAGATTCTTGTGGAACACATCTTGTATGAACCCCAATCTTCCTCTGCTGGCTGCTGTGAGCTCCTGAGAGATGGCTGATGGATATCAGCACTCTCAGCTCCTGGTAAAACAACTACCAGAGACAAAAATAAATAAATAAAAAACAAAAAATAAAAAAAAACCATCAGGAACCATTCACTGACCACCAAATTCCCGATGACCATGACCATCATGAAGACAATCAGGCACATGGCCTGTCCTGCCACCTCCATGCAGTCCCACATGGTCTCGATCCACTCCCCGCACAGCACGCGGAAGACGATGAGGAAGGAGTGGAAGAAGTCGTGCATGTGCCAGCGCGGCAGCTCGCACTCGGGGCTGATCTTGCACACGCACTCCTTGTAGTTTTTGCCAAAGAGCTGCATCCCCACCACGGCAAAGATGAACACGATGATGGCCAGCACCAGGGTCAGGTTGCCCAAGGCACCCACGGAGTTACCGATGATTTTTATCAGCATGTTCAGAGTGGGCCAGGACTTGGCTAGTTTGAAGACTCTCAGCTACAAGAAAAACCCAAAACCAAACAAATCTTAAAATTATTTCCTAAATAACAACCATCTTGGTGTTTTACATAAAGGTAAATCCAGTGACTGAAGTGTTTCTGTATGTTGTTAAAAAATGTAGAAGGTGCGGGGGGAGGAGGAAGTGATTTAAATCTTACTCTGAATTTCTTATTTTTTTCTCTGTGTTGTTAATAAATTCCTTCTTTATACCCTTTAAGTCTTTCTTGTTTTTGCTCCTAAATCCTACCTCAAAAAAAAATTAAGTATATTAAAATTGGCAAACCTAAACTAAACCAAGACATCCATGCTTCTGCTACTGAGGTTACAGGGAGCAGAGAATGTTCAACATTTCTGGAAATTTGGGTATTTTGTATTTAGTTATTCCCCAAAATGCTTAACCTTTCTGGAAATTTGGGCTTGAGTGCTCTGTATTTAGTTATTCCCCAGAATGCTTAATCTTTCTGGAAATTTGGATATTTTGTACTTAGTTATTCCCCAGAATGTTAAACCTTTCTGGAAATTTAGGTATTTTGTATTTAGTTATTCCCCAGAATGTTAAACCTTTCTGGAAATTTGGATATTTTGTACTTAGTTATTCCCCAGAATGCTAAACCTTTCTGGAAATTTGGATATTTTGTACTTAGTTATTCCCCAAAATGCTTAACCTTTCTGGAAATTTGGATATTTTACACTTAGTTATTCCCCAGAATGCTCAACCTTTCTGGAAATTTGGGTATTTTGTATTTAGTTATTCTTCAGAATGCTTAACCTTTCTGGAAATTTGGATATTTTATACTTAGTTATTCCCCAGAATGCTTAACCTTTCTGGAAATTTGAGTATTTTGTATTTAGTTATTCCCACACACTGATCTCCCTTCCCAAAGGAAAAGTCTCCCTTCTCTGCCCAAATGCAACAAGTTGGAATATTGGAATATTGGAATATTGGAATATTGGAAATTGGAATATGGAATATGGAATATTGGAATATTGGAATATTGGAATATTGGAATATTGGAATATTGGAATATTGGAATTTGGAATATTGGAATACTGGAATACTGGAATATTGAAATATGGAATACCAATCGGAAAGATCGCAGCACGGAAAGTCCTTCCACATCTGCCAGACTCAGTTCCATTAAACTGAGGGAGACAATAAACCCATCAAAGATGTTCCAGCCTTCTTGAAAATAATAGTAAGGATCCATTGCAATGAGCTTGAGGAACATTTCTGCCGTGAAAATCCCAGTGAAAACCTGGAGTGGGGAGGAGGGACAAGGAACAAGCAAAGAGTCACTTTGGGCTTAATTTCTGATCTTCAGGTTAAGTCTCAACAAAGAATTGATTCTAAGTCCAAGTCCACACCAAGAATCCAAGCATCCCAGCAAGTCCATCCACATCAAGAACCCAGGGATCCCACCAAGTCCACATCAAGAATTCAGACACCCAAGTCCACACCATGAATCCAGACATCCAAGAACACATAAAAAATCCAGACATCCAAGAACACATCAAGAATCCAGATATCCAAGTTCAGATCAGGAATCCAGGCATCCCACCAACTATACATCAAAAATCCAGACATCTCACCAAATCCACACCAAGAATCCAGGGATCGCAGCAAGTCCAGATCAAGAATCCAGGGATCCCACCAAGTTCACATCAAAAATCCAGACATTCCACCAAGCCCACATCAAAATTCCAAGCATCCCAGCAAGTCCACACCAAAATTCCAAGCACCCCACCAAGCCCACATCAAAAATCCAGACATCCAAGTCCACACCAAGAATCCAGACATCCAAATCCACACCAAGAATACAGACATCCAAGTTCACATCAAGAATCCAGATATCCAAGTTCACATCAAGAATCCAGATATCCAAGTTCACATCAAGAATCCAGACATCCAAATCCACACCAAGAACCCAGACATCCAAGTCCACATCAAAATTCCAAGCATCCCACCAAGCCCACATCAAAAATCCAGATATCCAAGTCCACACCAAGAATCCAGGGATCCAAGCTCACGTCAAGAACCCAGGGATCTCAGCAAGTTCACATCAAGAATTCAGACATCCAAGCCCACAACAAAAATCCAGACATCCAAGTCCACACCAAGAATCCAGGGATCCAAGCTCAGGTCAAGAACCCAGGGATCTCAGCAAGTTCACATCAAGAATTCAGACATCCAAGTCCACAACAAGAATCCAGACATCCCACCAAGCCCACATCAAAATTCCAAGCATCCCACCAGGTCCACATCAAAAATCCAACATCCAAGTTCACATCAAAAATCCAAACATCCCACCAAGTCCACACCAAGAATCCAGACATCCAAATCCACACCAAGAATCCAGACATCCTACCAAGCCCACATCAAAATTCCAAGCATCCCACCAAGTACACATCAAAAATCCAGACATCCAAGTCCACATCAAGAATCCAGACATCCAAATCCACACCAAGAACCCAGACATCCCACCAAGCCCACAACAAAAATCCAGACATCCAAGTCCACACCAAGAATCCAGACATCCCACCAAGTCCACATCAAAATTCCAAGCATCCCACCAAGCCAATATCAAGAATCCAGACATCCAAGTCCACACTAAGAATCCAGACATCCAAGTCAACATTAGGAACCCAGACATCCCACCAAGCCCACATCAAAATTCCAAGCATCCCACCAAGCCCACAACAAAAATCCAGACATCCAAGTCTACACCAAGAATCCAGACATCCAAGTTCACATCAAAAATCCAAGCATCCCACCAATTTCACATAAAAAATCCAGATATCCAAGTTCACATCAAGAATCCAGACATCCAAATCCACACCAAGAATCCAGACATCCCACCAGGTCCACATCAAAATTCCAAGCATCCCACCAAGCCCACATCAAAATTCCAAGCATCTCACCAGGTCCACATCAAGAATCCAGACATTCAAGTCCACAACAAGAATCCAGGGATCCAAGCTCAGGTCAAGAACCCAGGGATCTCAGCAAGTTCACATCAAGAATTCAGACATCCAAGCCCACAACAAAAATCCAGACATCCAAGTTAACATCAAAAATCCAAACATCCCACCAAGCTCACAACAAAAATCCAAGCATCCCACCAAGTCCACATCAAGAATCCAGACATCCCAGCAAGTCCACATTAAAAATCCAGACATACCAGCAAGTTCACATCAAAAATCCAGACAACCAAGTTCACATCAAAATTCCAAGAATCCAGACATCCAAGTACACATCAACAATCCAGACATACAAGTTAGCATTAAGAATCCAGACATCCAAGTCAACATTAGGAACCCAGACATCCCACCAAGTCCACATCAAGATTCCAAGTAACCCCTTCAAGTTCACACCAAGAATCCAGGGATCCCACCAAGGCCACATAAAAATTCCAAGCATCCCACCAAGCCACAACAAAAATCCAGACATCCAAATTCACATCAAAAATCCAACATCCAAGTCCACACCAAGAACCCAACCATCCCACCAAATCCACACCAAGAACCCAGGGATCCCAGCAGGAGCAGACCTGTGGGGAGCACTCTGCTCTCTGCTCTTACCAGATTCCCCACGGAGAGCACGTGCTCGAACTCGGGGGTCATGGGGTGGTGCTCCATGGCCATGAACAACGTGTTCAGCACGATGCAGATGGTGATGGCCAAGTCAACAAAAGGATCCATGACAATCAAGTTCACAATCTCCTTCAGCTTCATCCAGTATGGGTGGCACTCCCAGATCAGGAATGTGTTGGCAAATTTGTACCAGCAAGGGGGGCACTTCCTTTGGGACTCTTCCAGTTCTGCAGGTACAAAATAAAATGAAACAAAATAATAACAAAACAAAATAAAATGGAGTTGAGGCTTTATCTCTGAGGTTGAAGGATTACAAAAATGTGAACTTTGTGAAAATGGCCACGGAGGTGACACGAGAGAAGAGCTGGGTCAAGTTTGTGGGGAGGAATTCTTCATGGAAAGGGTGGTCAGGTTTTGGAGGGGGGTCCAGGGAGGTTTGGGGTCTCCATTCCTGGAGATGTCCAAGGAATGACACTCAGTGCTCAGGTTAGACCCAACGACCTTGGAGCTCTTTTCCAACCTCAAGGGTTCTTGGATTCTGGGATTTCATGATTTTATGGAGCTTCTCCTTTGCCCCTACACAAATTCCAGCCCTGTGCTTCAGCCCCACCAGGATGATTCAGTGCAAATTATTCCAAATCAAGAGCTATATTTAACTGGGAACTGATCAAGGTAAAACAGTTAAAACCAAAGTTACAGATTCCAAACTGCGTTTGGTGCCAGCTTTTAAATAACTGAGATGAATTCTGTGCTGAACACAGACACAGTCTAAAAGAGGAAAGAGATGACATAACACTGCTGAAGATTTTCAACAGGAATAACCTGATTAAGACTAACTACATCCATTTACAGAACTCAAACACAGAAATGCTGTGCCCATTTTTTTTCTTTTTTACACTGGGTAGGGGGAAAAAAAAACCTCAAATGAAGAGTTACCCCCATTTATTGACTTGCTGGTCCCAGTCAGGCTGTGCAGCTGTGCACCCTCACCTTTTATTCCTGATGAAAAGGGAAAGGACCACTGTGCTCCCCTTCCCATTGGTTCTCTGGTTGCTTAGTATTGAGTTGCCTTGGAATTTCTGAAGTTAAAAAGAGGCCCATGGCACTGGAGCCCGTGGGCGTTTGCGCAGGAGGGGAGCAGCAGCAAAACCCTGCTCTGTTTCTAAGTATATTCCACTTTTCCTACAATTTTATTGCAGGAGACAGCAGGAATTTGAGATCATCAGCTGCATGTGGCTGCTGTTCATGAATTCCTGCTTATAACACGTTGGGAAATCTCATCTCTGTCCATTCCAGAATTCCCACCATCCAGCAGCTCCTTTTTTTTTTCTGACAGCTGTCACATTGCAGCTCTCAGTGCAGCTCCAAACCTTCTCTCCCACGGGCTGGAGCAGAGGAAAGTTCTCTCAGTGCTTGGGAGAAATGCAGAACACCCCTACCTGACACTGCCTTGCTCCTCTGATCTCCACACTGCATCCTCTTTATTGAATTTATTGAGTTTCTCTTTATTTCTCTTTATCAAGTTACAACTCTTTGTTGCCTTTACCTCCATCTCGATGCAATTTGGATGCAAAAATTAATGAACATCAAGTCTAATAAACATTTCTTTATCAATAACGACCCCAAAGAAGCAGATTTAGGTGAAACCATGCTGTTAAAAAACAGGTGGGGCAGTGTTCTTTATCTCCAAAGGGGATATCTCCTGTTAATGGGGAATATTTTATAAATCAGGTGGGGCAGTGTTCTTTATCTCCAAAGGAGATATCTCCTGTTAATGGGGAATATTTTATAAATCAGGTGGAGAAGTGTTCTTTATTTCCATGTGAGATATCTCCTGTTAATGGGGAATATTTTATAAACCAGGTGGGGCAGTGTTCTTTATCTCCAAAGGAGATATCTCCTGTTAATGGGGAATATTTTATAAACCAGGTGGGGCAGTGTTCTTTATCTCCAAAGGGGATATCTCCTGTTAATGAGTCATATTTTATAAACCAGGTGGGGCAGTGTTCTTTATTTCCATGTGAGATATTTCCTGTTAATGGGGAATATTTTATAAACCAGGTGGGGCAGTGTTCTTTATCTCCAAAGGGGATATTTCCTGTTAATGAGTCATATTTTATAAACCAGGTGGGGCAGTGTTCTTTATTTCCAAAGGAGATATCTCCTGTTAATGGGGAATTTTTATAAACCAGGTGGGGCAGTGTTCTTTATTTCCATGTGAGATATTTCCTGTTAATGGGGAATATTTTATAAACCAGGTGGGGCAGTGTTCTTTATTTCTAAAGGAGATATCTCCTGTTAATGGGGAATATTTTATAAACCAGCTGGGGCAGTGTTCTTTATCTCCATGTGAGATATCTCCTGTTAATGGGCCAGCTGTTAAAAACCAGGTGGGGCATTTTTCCTTATCTCCACAGAGATATTCTGCTAATGGGCTCATCCTGTGACCCCCAAATCCACCTACCCTCCACAAGGGTGTTGGTCAGCCCAGTCATGACACTGTTGGTCCTGTCCTTCCTGCCATAGGATGCGTTCACCTGATCCATGGAGACCAAGAGAGACCCTCCAGGCTTCTTCCTGATCTCAATTTCTGTGGTACCCTGAAAAATTCAGATTAATACAAATTAATGCACACTTGAGTCTTCTCTGAGCTTTACTCTGCATTTCCATATTCTGAATTTTCTGTGTTCTTTGTGTCCTTCCCACCTCCCTATGATTTTAAGTGGTCAAACCAAAACTCAAACACTTTTTTCTGCTGGACCTGTAGCCTTAGACAAATCACAGATTGTATTTTAGAGAACATTTCTAATGACACACAAAGTAATTAATTCAAGCAGATGGGCAGTGACTCCCATCACAACCTGCTGGTCAGAGTGAGAACTCCACAGCAGCCTCACCTGAGCCACAAATTAATAAAGTTTATAATTTATAATACACAAAATGCTAATTACTACTTCCTCTCTACACATGCACTGTGCTGGTCACCCCATCCATGCTCTGTCAGAGGATTAAATATTTAATAAAATATTAAATATATTAAATATTGCAGCAAAATCTTCATTAATGTGCTAAGGAAGAATAAAACTGATGATTAACACAACTAATTAGGGTCAAACAGGTTGCAAGAATTTCAATAAGTTAAAAAAAACAGCTTGGAATTTATAGGTTTGGTAACCAGATTTTCTCAGAAATAATTGATTTAGGTCTCTCTCAAATGATGTTGTTTCAATTGGATTCAGATTCTTCTGTGCCCTGCTGATATTCTGGGTTTGGAGCTTTATTTCTCTCCTGCACTCTGAAATGTTGATCCACTAAAAGGTTTTCTCAATACCAATTCATTCAAGTAATTACAAAAAGCCACAGGAGAATCTGACAATTAATAAAGGAGTATTTTACAAACTCATTATTTTACTAACAGCTGCCCCTTGAATTAATGAAAAATTCAGAGAAAATTCAGAAAAATTAGAGTGAAAAGATTGCTTGCATTTCCCTTTAACCTTCAAATATTTTATCTTATTGTGGAGAATATTCACACCTCTAAAAACTGGGTTGGTTTTCCCATTCCCATGCTTTAAATAGCTCTGTACAAATCTCCCCAACACACACCAAGGCTCCTACTATTAATAGTCCTTTAATTAAGGACTCCATTCCAAGCCTTTTTTAATTTTTTTTTTTTTCCCAGCAAGCTGGAAGGGAAGGAGGTGGATTGTTGATTTTGGGAAGGAAGGAAATGGGTGGTGGAAGCTCAGGGTGTTTATTAGCACAGACTGACCCATCCTTGGAAAGAAGGAGGATGATGAGGATGAGGATGAAGAGGAGGAGTGCTGGAATCTGACCACAGAGAATTCTCTGAATCCTTCAGAGATCAGAGTGCAGGAATTGAATTAAAACCTCTGCATGGATTAAAGAATATTAAACCACTCATACATGAAATTGAGGTGTAAGCTTAAGTTTTAAGTAAGTAAGTTTAAGTAAAAATGTGTTTTAAGTAAAAGTCCTAGACATCAGTGTAGAAAACAAGTCACAGTGAGAACTTAAAAACACAGTTTTAGACATAATAAAAATATAGTAAGAATAGTGCTTACATTTTTCAGCCAGAACAGATAGGTCATATGTGCAGATTATATGTAAACCTTCATATAAAAAATTAGAATTCTAACAGGTTAAGAAGAAATGGTTGAGATTCGTGTTTTTAGCTAATTGGCAACTTGTAACTAAGAATCTGTGAATAAGAATTTGCAAAGAAGAATTTATTTTATTTTATTTTTATTTTATTTTATTTTATTTTAAGAGATGCTCTCGCTCTCTCCCTCTTTTCCCCTCACCACCATCATCATCATCACCAGGAGAAGACAGGAGCAGCTTCTGCTCCTAATCAGGACTTTTCTTCAATTTTGGGACTTTTCTTCTAATTTGGGACTCTATGAAAGCTTTAACACTTGGAACTCTGCCTTTTGACACTGATGTGCCTTTACACAACTTTAAAAAAATAAATATATATATGTAAATATAAAAATGGGAATAAATATCTATATCTACATTTGTATCTATATTTATAGCTATATTTATATATTTTATCCTTATTTATGCATATTTAATCTACATTTCCATCTACATTTCTCTCAAATCCTTACCCCTCCCAACACTGCATTTCAGACTTGAACTCTCTCATTCCTTTTGCTTTCCAAAACATCCCACATCATCTACCTCGGGCAGGATGCCTTTAAAAAATTATTTATAAATAAATATCTATATCTACATTTGTATCTACATTTATAGCTATATTTTAGCTGTACTATACATTAAATATAATTTATATACTATATATTATATATTATATATTATATATTATATATTATATATCATATATTATATATTATATATTATATAAAATGTATTATATAAAATATATTCTATAAAATATTATATATTTTACCCTTATTTATGTATATTTAATTTATACTTACACCTATATTCCTCCCAGATCCTTACCCCTCCCAACACTGCATTTCTGATTGAACTCTTTCGTTAGTTTTGCTTTCCAAAACATCCCCCATCATCTACCTCGGGTAGGATGTGTTTAAAAACTTATTTATAAATAAGTATTTACAAATAAATATCTATATCTACATTTGTATCTATATTTATAGCTATATTTTAGCTATATTATATATTAAATATATTATATATTATATATCATATATTATATAATATATATTATATAATATATATTATATATTATATATTATATATTATATATTATATATTATATATTATATATTATATATTATATATTATATATTATATATTATATATTATATAGAATACAGAATATAGAATATAGAATATTATATATTTTAGCCTTATTTACGTATATTTAATCTACATTTACATCTACATTCCTCCCAAATCCTTACCCCTCCCAACACCGCATTTCAGACTTGAACATTCTCATTATTTTTCCTTTTCAAACATCCCCCATCCTCTACCTCGGGCAGGATGCGTCCCCCGGGCATGCTGGAGGGGGGCCCCCCGATGAGGGACACGACGCCGTTGCAATCCACGGTGCTGTTCCTCTTGAGGCTGCGGCGCAGCGCGGGGAAGATGCGCGAGGAGCGGCTGCCCTGGCTGTAGCCGCTGTAGCCGCTGTAGCTGCTGCGCCGGTCGCGGCCCCGGATGGGGATGAAGAGCGAGTCCCTCCTGCCCTCGCTCTCCTCCACCGTGCTGTGCTCGTCGTCGGCGAACTCGTTCTCCGACACCGGGTCGCGGAAGCGGCCCTTGTAGCTGAAGATGCTGCTCTTGCTGTTGTGGCGGGAGAGGAACGGCGAGCCCGGGATGCTGAGGAGAGACTGGAGAGAAGGGGAAGGGTGGGGTGAGGAGGATGGACACTGAGTATGGCTGGGAGGTTTGCCTAGAAACACAAATTCTTTGGTTTGGTTTGGTTTGGTTTGGTTTGGTTTGGTTTGGTTTGGTTTGGTTTGGTTTGGTTTGGTTTAGGAAGGACCTTGGACCTTTCCTAGAATCACAAATTCTTTGGGTTGGTTTGGTTTGGTTTGGTTTGGTTTGGTTTGGTTTGGTTTGGTTTGGTTTGGACCTTGGTGCTTTCCTAGAATCATGAATGGTTTGGTTTGGTTTGGCTTGGTTTGGTTTGGTTTGGTTTGGTTTGGTAGCGATCTTGGTGCTTTCCTAGAATTACAGCTGGTTTGGTTTGGTTTAGGAAGGACCTTGGAGCCTTCCTATAATCATGAATTGTTTGGTTTGGTTTAGTTTGGCTTGGTTTGGTTTGGTTTGGTTTGGTTTGGTTTGGTTTGGTTTGGTTTGGTTTGGTTTGGGAGGGACCTTGGAGCCTTCTCAGAATCACAAATTCTTTAGTTTGGTTTGTTTTGGGAAGGACCTTGGTGCCCTCCTAGAATCACAAATTCTTTGGTTTGGGAAGTGCCCCTTGTAGCTGAAGATGCTGCTCTTGCTGTTGTGGCGGGAGAGGAACGGCGAGCCCGGGATGCTGAGGAGAGACTGGAGAGAAGGGGAAGGGTGGATGAGGAGGATGGACACTGAGTACGGCTGGAGGGCTTTCCTGGAAACACAAATGCTTTAGTTGGGTTAGGAAGGAGCTTGGTGCTTTCTTAGAATCACAAATCTTTGGGTTTGGTTTGGTTGGACCTTGGTGCTTTCCTAGAATCACAAATTTTTTGGGTTTGGTTTGGTTTGGTTTGGTTTGGTTTGGTTTGGTTTGGTTTGGTTTGGTTTGGTTTGGTTTGGTTTGGTTTGGTTTGGGAGGGACCTTGGACCTTTCCTAGAATCACAATTGGTTTGGTTTGGTTTGGTTTGGTTTGGTTTGGTTTGGTTTGGTTTGGTTTGGTTTGGTTTGGTTTGGTTTGGTTTGGACCTTGGTGCTTTCCTAGAATTACAACTGGTTTGGTTTGATTTAGGAAGGACCTTGGAGTCTTCCTAGAATCACAAATTCTTTGGTTTGGTTTGGTTTGGTTTGGTTTGGTTTGGTTTGGTTTGGTTTGGTTTGGTTTGGTTTGATTTGATTGGTTTGGTTTGGTTTGGTTTGATTGGTTTGGTTGGGATCTTGGTGCTTTTCTAGAATCACAAATGGTTTGGAATGGTTTGGTTTGGACCTTGGACCTTTCCTGGAATCATGAATGGTCTGGTTTGGTTTGGTTTGGTTTGGTTTGGTTTGGTTTGGTTTGGTTTGGTTTGGTTTGGTTTGGTTTGGCTGGGACCTTGGAGATTGTCCAGTTCCACCCCTGCCATTGGGGTGGATGGTTCCACTGTGATGCCTTGGGTTTTATCTTTATTTTTCAGATTCTCTGGTGCTTAGTGTGTAACTCTAAAACTTCATGTTAGGTGTTACTGCAGAATCAAGGACAACTGGTACCCAAAAATCAGAAACAATGGCTGAGGGAAGGGAGCTGAGACTTCATAACGTGGGGTTGTGATTGGACAACTGACCCCAAGATGCAGATGAAATAAAATTTATATAAGTGTAAAAACTCGTGACCAGGATCCACCTGGGATTTGATTTGGGTGTAACCCTGGTCAGGCTCTTGCACTGCCCAAGGTGAATCCTTTCAATAAATTCTTGTTTTATCCTTTCAATAAATACTTATTTTATCCTTTCAATAATTTCCTGTTTTATCCTTTCAATAAATTCCTATTTTATCCTGTTCCAGCTCAGCCTTTCCAGGCATCCCAGTGACAAAGTGGGTTCAGCCTTGGCATGGACATACCTGGAGCTGATTTTGGGGATTTCTCTCTCTCTCTCCATGTTTCCCTCCCTCTCCAGGCCTGCACAGATCATCACCCCTCACTCCTGCCTGCCTGAGCTGTCTCAGTGCAGGAGTTACCTGCTTGGATTCCTCAAGAAAAATTCCTGCCATGGGAAAATGTGTGTGAATGAAACTTGGGCCCTAAATGTTCTCCTGACCCAACACAGTTTGGGGGCAGAACCCCCAGAATATTATCCTGACCTCAAGCAACCACAAACACGAGTGAAGGAACAGAAATCCACCTGGTTCATGATGGAAAATTTCCTTCCCAGCCTGTTATCCGGCAGCCTGAACGCTTTCCTCCTCATGCCATCCTCAGATTCCGACTTGAACACCTTCTCATTGTCACACTTCTCATCTCCTTCCGACAGCTCCTTGTCCTTCCTCTTTTTCCTCCTGTTCCTCCGCTCCTTGGCGCTCTTGGAGCTGAGTTTGGAGATCTCTGAGGAGCTCCTGGACATCCTCCCCCCACCATCATCCTCCACAGCATCTTCAGAGACCGTCCCTGCCGAGGTGACCATGGCAGCAGCCTGAGGGTGCAGGCAAGGAAAGGAAAAATTAATCACATTTTTCCACCATTAATGCTCCATTTTCTGCTTTAAGAAACAGTTTGCTCTTTTTTTATTTACAGAGTTAAGTTCTACTTCCTTATTTTTGACCCTTAAAGGGTCAAATACCTCCAGTTCTCCACATCTTGGGTTTCTCCTGCTCAACTAAATTGGCTCAGCACTTCCTTTTCCTTGAAGGAGAAGAACCTTCCTTTTTCATGCACCTTCCCTTTTCATGCACCCTTAACAAAAAACTTGGGGGCAGGACTGAGATGTTTATTCTCTGCAGCCAGAATTTGTTAGAATTTTTACACTCTGCTTGTACAGGGATTAAAATCAGCTTTTCTGTCAACCTGGCTCAACACCCTCACAGCAAGGAATTTGTATTTTTTTCCTCACCTGTGCTTCTTCCTGTTGCTTTTTTAATTGCTCCAACATGGCTTTGAATTCTGCCTCTTTCTGCTCTGCCTCCTCCAGGGTTGCCTGGTTCTGCTCCTCGTAGGCCATGGCCACCACAGCCAGGATCAGGTTCACCAGGTAGAAGGATCCCACAAAAATCACCAGCACAAAGAAGATCATGTAGGTTTTTCCTGCCGCTCGTAGAGTCTGGAGGTGGAAAATAATAACAGAGGGATTAGAGAAGGGAAAAGGAAGCAATTTCAGGCTTCCCTGACATGAGATGAACGAGCTGACCCCGAGTTTCTTGACCTGAATGTTTCTAAGAAAATCCAGCAGTGCTGGATATTCCCCAGCTCAGCATTTTCCCTGCTGAGACACTGCACATTCCTCAGCCATGAACCAAAAGGTGACATCCACCTTCTTCCCTTAAGGGAACATCCAAGGGATACAAACTGAAAAGAATTCAGAGGCACAGTGTGAAACCCAATGCTCAGACTCCCTTAAATCCAAATCAAGAAAGAGCTGATCCAGCAAGGTCCCCAAAGCACCCTCAGGAAATGAGAAAACTCTCTGCCCTCCAAAGAGCTCTGTGAGCAGAGCTGAATGCCCACAGCCAGTGCTAAGGTTCCTCCTGAATTAATTCACAGCTCAGCTGGACCCACCATCCCTTCTGGACTTCAACACCTGCTGCCAGACAAAGTCTTCTTCCCCCCCTCAAAAAAAAACTCACTTTATTTCCACTCACTCTTTCCAAGAGAAGGAATAAAATAAAGCTTCTCCCATTTTCCTGCTTTATCCCCAAATTCTCCCACAAAGCACAGCACCAAAATCAAGATTTTACTTACTAATTGATACAAGTTTTCCCAGAAGTCCTGAGTCATAAGGCGAAACAAAGCCAGGAAAGCCCAGCTGAAGGTGTCGAAGCTCGTGTAGCCGTAGTTGGGGTTCCGTCCCGCCTTCATGCACGTGTAGCCCTCTGGACATTGGCTGGGGAGGGACAACAGCCAGGTCATGCTCACTGCCACCACTCTCTGGCTTGGGTTACAACACAGGGTGGGACCAAAAGGTTGGATTGTATCACCATCTGTTAAACCAGGTGGGGCAGTGATTCTTATCTGGGATATCTCCTGTTAATGGGCCAGCTCTTAAAATCAGATGGGGTAGTGTTCTTTATCTCCAAAGGGGATATCTCCTGTTAATGGGGAATATTTTATAAACCAGGTGGGGCAGTGATCCTGATCTCCATGGGAGATATCTCTGTTAATGGGCCAGCTCTTAAAAACCAGATGGGGCAGTGTTCTTTATCTCCAAAGGGGATATCTCCTGTTAATGAGGAATATTTTATAAACCAGGTGGGGCAGTGCTCTTTATTTCCATGGGAGTTAACTCCTGTTAATGGCCATATTTTATAAACCAAGTGGGGCAGCGTTCTTTATCTTTTCACAACCCATCCTTCCTCCAGGAGATATCACCTGTTAATGAGTCATATTTTATAAACCAGGTGGGGCAGTGATTCTTATCTCCATGTGATATCTCCTGTTAATGGGCCAGCTGTTAAAAACCAGGTGGGGCAGTGTTCTTTCTCTTTTCACAACCCATCCTCCCTCCAGGAGATCTCTCCTGTTCATGGCCATTGAATCTCACTGCAGGACTGATAAAATTCCATCATTCCATTTGAGATGCTCCAGCTAGGGGGAGGAGCCAAACATTTCCTACCCAGATAAAAAACTGAGATTTGGAACACCAAAGCAGCCCTTACCACTGGATTCCAGAGGAAAACCAGACCCTTCCACATCACCACTGGACTCCACAGGGAAACTGCACCTTGTACAGGAGCACTGCTCCAGCTGAGCCACATCTGTCACTGCAGGAGGATGCAGCCACCATGGGATGGGACTGCTGCCAACACCCTGCCTGACTGATGGGTGTCAGGTTGGATTCTGACTCTGTCAGTGTTATAGGTTTCTTTTTGGAAAATTGTATTTCTATTTTAATTTTTCTACTAAAGAACTGTTATTCCTAATTCCCATATCTTTGCCTGAGAGCCCCTTGATTTCAAAAATTATAATAATTCAGAGAGAGGGGTTTTACATTCTCCATTTCAAACAGAGGATCCTGCCTTTCTTAGCAGACACCTCTTCTCCAAACCAGGACACTCTGCCAACAAAAATCAGCTCTCCCCACATCAAAAAGGACAGACAAGAAGATTGAGATTTCAGGGGAGCCCTGCTATCCTTGTCCTAAGGAAACGAGAGCTGCAAGGCTGAGCTTTTCCCTCAGTGTGAACCTAAAGCAAAGCTTGGGCCAGAAATGTCTTCAGAGCTGAAAGCTGGGTGGAAAACCAACAGCATGGGAAAATTCCCATTTCTGAGCCTCCATCCACACTTCTCATGATCCCCATGACTGGATTCAGAGAGAAATGATGCCACCAGCAACTGGTAGCCAGACCTGACAGGGAAAATTGCAACAGCAGTGGATTCATAATTAGATTTAAAAATCTGAAACCTGAACCAACACCAGAACCAACAGAGGAAGCAACAAAAGTATTTACCAGCTTTAGGTAACATCAGTGATAACTGATTGGTAAAAACTCACCCTGCATCTGAGCTGTTACCACAGAGCAAAGGGTCAGGGGCGCCAGGAATGATGTAAAAATTTGCTGAAGATGAAAAAGAGATTACATTCACACACATAGGGAGTTAGAGGATTTAATAAACTATAACACTATTAAAACCTTCACTTAAAATCCCCCCCAAAAGCACTGTTGAGAAATTTATCAGTAAAATATATTTTGGACAAATTATTTAGCTAAAAGAGCACATCCAAACCCTTTTAAAGGATGAACTCAATTAGGAACATCTCAACAAGCTCAGATTAAAAAAAAACAACCTGAAAAACTTCTGCACATGGGGTTTTTACTGTGAAAACCAGACACAGCACAGCATGAGCCACGGTGGAATTCCTGGGCAGCTGCACAGAGCCAGGTCAGGAGGTTTTAGGGAGCCTCACTGCAGAAATACCTACACATATTGTTGGTGTATTCCTCCCAGTCAAAGCCCCTGGAGCCATTATCCAGGAAGGTCTCGTTCACATTAATTGGCCAAATCACACACTTGTTCCTTAAATTGCCCATGAACAGCTGGAGCCCAATGAGGGCAAAGACACTGAGACAGAAAACTGTCAGGATCATCACGTCCGACAGCTTCTTCACAGACTGGATGAGGGCACCCACGATGGTCTTCAAGCCTGTGGAGAAGGAAACAAGACTAGAAATGACTCCTGTAGAAGGAAAACCCACTGAAAAATCCAGATTAATACAGTACCTTAGCATGATGGGAAAGGTTGTGGCTGTAAATGGTAAAATCCCTGTGTGGTTTTGCAGCCAGTAGAACACTGGGATGGGGGTAAGGAATGGGCAGAACAAATTAAAATCCCAATGTTGGTCCCTGAGAAAGCCTGAGCAGGACTGTGGAATGTGGAGAATCATTTCCCTACAGATGGTTTTTTCAAATGAGGATCAAATTGGGATTTGTTGCTACAAATCCCCTCTGGACAGGGTCAGCAGAGTTGGAGCTGAGCTCACTGGTTTAGGCTACAACAACTCACAGAGATCAAACACCTCCAGTTCTCCACATCCTGGGTTTCTCCTGCTCAGCTAAACTGTCTCAGCACTTCCCTCCTCTTGCAGGAGCAGAATCTTCCCTTTGGTTACAGCCAGGGCAGAGTTCCACCCAGAGCTTTGGGATTTAATGATTTACTGAGTCATTAACAGGCTCAGGACCAAAAAAATCAAATATTCCCAAAGGAACCCTGCTGGTTTCCCACACCAGTCTGGTCTGTGAGAGGTAGAACTTGTGAGTGAGGAGAACTCAGCATTAATTTTTAGGTGACAGGTCTAAACTAGCTAGAATTTTGGATGCAGAAACAACACCAAATCAGGCCTCTTTCATCAGCCTTTCTGCATTAAGTGGGATGATTCTATAAATGAGCAGAGAAGGGAGGAAGGAGAAAAAAAAATAAATCACAACTGGATTTAGGGCCAGTCAGATCCAAGGTGCAGCTGAGACCACATGAACATTTAGGACCAGAAACTTTGATCCTTTCCAACCTCCTCCTACAAAACCCCTGCAGACCAACAGAGATCAGACCCACACCAGGAACGTGAAGATTCCAAAACAAACAGCTGCAGATACATCCCTCATAAAGGAATTCTACTTTGAAGCATCATTTCCTTCTATTATCCCAAACTTTTCATGGATTTTCTGACACAGAGCAGCTTTTTGCACCTCTTGCCATGCTCAGCCCTGCACATGCACCCAAGGACATCAGCTTTGGGTTCCTGCTTTGGGTGCTGCTCTGTCCCAGGTGGGCTTTGGAATTGGGGTAAAACTGGCAGCAGGAGAGATCCCAGCCCAGGAACTCTTCAACAAACACAATTCCAACATTTCCAGCTGCAGCCACCACCCCTGTGCTCTGCAGATCCAGATCCTGGAATCTGAAATCCAGGTGTGATCCAGGTGTGATCCCCACGAGGCATCAAGAAATTCAAATAGAACAACTCAATTGCCAATAGAGAAAATTTTTTGAGACTAACATCATCAAAAAAAGACCAAGGGGACATGATCCTTTTCATCAACTTTTAAGCCTGGCTTTAGTTTCAAAGATCAGTCTGAAATGTGCATCCAAAGGGACAGAAAAGCATGGAGCAATATTCATCCCAGAATTTTGGTGGTTTAGCTCAGGGGTGTCACAGTTTGCTCCTGTCCCACAGATCCATACAGACCATGGAATTTTGTTCATGGCATGTCAAATTCTGCTAATATTTCCCATTTTTATCCTGTCTCAAACACACCTTAATTCCAGTTACTGACAGAAGGTGTAGATGGCACTCAAAACACAAAAATGTAGCTCAGCACAGAGTTAAAATTCCCATTCCATGTGCTGAAGCAGAAGGGGAGCCCCTTTAGATTTTAATATTCAGTGTATTCTAAAAAAAAATCACGTTTCCTTGTGAAATTATAGTGGTAAAACCCCTAAAGAGCACTTTCTGCTTTCATATTAAATAACCCAAAAGGCCAATTATTCAAATGCTTCACATTCCTCCTGCTGTCACAAAATGGAGGGGGCCAAGATTTGTTGCTGCAGAAACACACCTGGACAATCCTCCCCAAAAAACAGATAAAAACCTCAAAGTTTTGCCATTCCAGGTATGTCCAGAGCCCCCAACACCCAAACAGGATCCCCTTGGCTTTTATTCAATTAAAATATGCAAATCATCCCTCCAATAAAAACCACACTAAAAATGTGCTGAATTTAGCAGGGCTCAGCCTCAACCCCTGCTGTTTGAAATAAAATTCTATAAGTTTTGAATTGTATGGAGAGAATGATCCCAAACTGAGCTGTTCTGAACACAAGGCATGCTCAACCAGCTCCTTAAAGCTGCATCATCTCCACTTTGCTGCAATTAAAAAAAAGCAAATCACAGGCAAAACTGGTTTTAACTGGGATGCTTCTCCTCTGAGCCAGGCTGGAGCAGGCTGAGAGAATGACAACTGCCCTTCAGAGCCACTGCTAAAGGTTTTTTTTTGCTCTTAAAAATCACCAAACATGAAGGAAGGCTCAGTAGGAACCAGTTTTTACTGAGTGCAAGGAAAGTTAAAATAAATAGATTTTTTTTAAAAATAGCAGGAGCCATGTAGGAGCATCATCATCATCATCATCATCATCATCATCTTCATCATGCACAACAGGCAGGTCCTGATGGGGTTGGCAGTCTGGGATGTGCCCAACAATTCCAGAGGCTGAGAAAGCAGAACCACAACTCCAGAACCAGGGAATGCACGAGGGAACAAACCACAAAGGAACTGAGAACCAAAATTCATGGAGGAGTTGTTCTGGAACAGGCTGAGCAGCTGGAAATCAGAAAGCTGGAGATGTCTGAGTGAGACCTGAGCCTGACCTCAGAATTAGGGGAACTTTTGGGAAACCACGTGCATGAAGCTTTTCTGTACAAGAATTCAGGATCAGGAAACATTCTGGACAGAGCTGTGCTTAAACTGGGCTTAAAAACTTTAAACTGGGATTAAACAGGAGTTCCTGCCCATGGAGGGAAGTGGAACAAGCTGAGCTTTAACTCAACCTAAACCAGACTGGAATTCTGTGGTTCTCAGTCTCAAAATAAAGGAAGGGCCACTGCTCACCCTGGGACATCCAAGCTGAGTTACAAATCCAGAAGCAGCTTTGGGAAGGGTGATCCTGACAAATCCAGTTCTAGGGTTTTAATCTTGGTTGATTTTATTCTGCTGCTTTACAAAATTATTCCTAAAACAAGTCCAAAATAACAGGGCAAGTCCCTGAGTCAGAAACTGTTCAGCCTGAGGAGGAGCCTGATCCTTTTCATCTGGAATTCAACTTTTAATCCTGGCTTTATTTTCAGAGATCAGACTAAAATGTGCATCCAAAGGGACAGAAAAGCATGGAGTAACAGCCTGCTCATCCCAGAATTTGATGGAGCCTTGATTTCAAACTGCTTTTGTTACACAGACTGCAAATCCCATCCAAAAAAATCCCAGTGCCAGTGGTGAGGAATAAGTGCAGGGAGGGAGGGGAAACACTGAGAGGGGAACACACACGAGCTCAGCCTTTAATGCTGAATGGTTCTCACCTGGAATTACAGAGATAGTTTTCAAAGCTCGGAGAACTCTGAAAGTTCTCAATGCTGAGACATTCCCAAGGTCCACAAACTCTGTGACATATCTGCAATGAGGGAGGTCACACACAAAAAAACACCATGACAATACACACACCAAAATAAAACAACAACTACAGACAAAGCAATACATCACTCACAGGGGCCTGTACCCGACAGCTAAACACCAACCTTACCTGGAATTACAGAAATAGTTTTCAAAGCTCTCAGAACCCTGAAAGTGCGCAGAGCTGAAACATTGCCTAGGTTTACAAACTCTGTTATATACCTGCAGAATTAAACCAGAGTTAATGGCACCGTTGGGGTCACCTTCCTTTGCATAAATTGCTTGTAGGAAACAGCTTGTGATTTAAAATTGTGATTCAGAATTGAAAAAAAAAAAAAAAGAGAGAGAGAGAGACACACACACAAAGTTGCAGAGGTAAAACAAGGTTTAAGTCTCTCAGCTCCAGGTACATGGTTGGATTTTCATCCTCAGCTGGGATCATGGAGTGTCCTGAGCTGGAAGGGATCTGCACAAACTCCCCAAAATCCCACCCTGGGCATCCCTGGAGTGGTGTCCAAATTTTCCTGGAGCTCTGGACCTACAAGGATCACCCAGTTCCTGCTCAGACACCCCAAAATCCCATCCCTGGAGTGGTGTCCAAACACTCCTGGAGCTCTGGACCCACAAGGATCACCCAGGTCCTGCACAGACACCCCAAAATCCCACCCTGGGCATCCTTGGGAGCATTGTCCAAACTCTCCTGGAGCTCTGAACCCACAAGGATCACCCAGTTCCTGAATACACATCCCAAAACCCCACCCTGGGCATCCCTGGAGCAGTGTCCAAACTCTCCTGGAGCTCTGGCAGCCTTGGGGCAGTGCCCAGCACCTTTCCCTGCTCCCCACCTGCCCCTCCCCTGGCTCAGCTCCAGCCCTTCCCTCGTGTCCTGTCCCTGTCCCAGGGAGCAGAGATGGGAGCTGCCCCTCGGGATGAAGCTGCAGCCCCCAAGGAGTCTCCCCTCAGTCTCTTCTGCAGCTGAGCACACCCAGAGCCCTCAGCCACTCCTCCATCCCTGCTTTGGAGCCTCTCCTACACCTTGAGATGGTTTTTGTGTTGTGCTGCCCCAAACTTCACACATCCTGACAGAGAATTTGAAACTTTGCCATCTTGTCTGGGGTTACAATACAGGATGTGACCAAAATTATCTGTTCTGTCATCATCTGTTAAAAGCAGGTGGGGCAGTGATCCTGATCTCTGTGGGATATCTCCTGTTAATGGATGAGGTGTTCTTTATCTCCATGGGATATCTCCTGTTAATGGGGAATATTTTATAAACCAGGTGGGGCAGTGTTCTTTATCTCCATGGGATATCTCCTGTTAATGACCATGTTTTATAAACCAGGTGGGGCAGTGTTCTTTATTTTTTCACAACCCATCCTCCCTCCAGGAGATCTCTCCTGTTCATGACCATTGAGTCCCACTGTGTGACTGATAAAATTATTTCATCTCATTTGAGATGCTCCAGCCAGGGGGAAGAGCCCGACATTTCTCACCAAGATAAAAACTGAGATTTTGGAACACCAAGCTGCCCTTTTTCCACTGGATTTCAGAGGAAAACCGGATTTCTCCACATCACCACTGGACCTTGGGAGGAAACTGCACCTTGTACAGGAGCACTGCTCCAACTGAGCCACATCTGTCACTGCAGGAGGATGCAGCCACCATGGGATGGGACTGCTGCCAACACCCTGCCTGACGGGTGTCAGGCTGTACTCTGACTGTGTCAGGGTTTGGGGTTTGTTCTTTGTAGTTCTGTATTTTTATTTTAATTTCCCTAGTAAAGAACTGTTATTCCTAATTCCCATATCTTTGCCTGAGAGCCCCTTGATTTCAAAATTATAATAATTCGAAATTCTCCATTTCAAACAGAGGCTGCTCCCTTTCTTAGCCTGTCCTCCAAACCAGGACACATCTCTACAAAAGAAGGAAATTGTAGAACTGCCAAATTTTGAGGAGATTTGGTGACACCACCCTGGTCCAGTGGGAGCTTTGAGGTCCCTCCCAACCCAAACCAATCCATGATTCCATCACCTCAGATCAGGGGTTTCAGGCAGATTCGCTTCACCTCACGTTTTTAAGAAAACATAATCATCTTCTGCTTTGATTAACATCCTTCCACTTAATTAGCATCCTTCATTTTCATTAGCACCCTCCACTTTTAATCCTTTATGCTTCAATGTCTCTGTGAGCCACAGGAAAGTTTGATTCTCCTTTTTTCCAACCAAGATACACAGAGGAGAAAAAGTGAAAAGTAACAGGGTTGTATTTCACCCCAGCTTGGAGAAAATCCCCTCTGTGCTGAGTGGGGAGAAATTTGGTATGAAAAAAACAAATAAATGCTCAATATTCAAGATTTTTTTTTTTTTTCAAGGGCTTCCAAAAACTCTTAGTGCAGCTTAAATAAAAAATAATAAAATTGTACCAGAGTAAATAATAAATAATAAAATTGCACCAGGCAAAGCCTGTGGAAAGGAAAGGGACACCAGTGAGGGATTTTAGGAATTTCCTTGCAGAGAAGTGTCCTTTAAAGAGATTATTTGGTAATTTCTGGAGAAATTCAGGAATTGCAAATTCCCAGGTCTGTGTGCACCCACGCTGGGAGTTCACAGCAGATCCCCAAATGCTCTGAAGTAAAAATCAGCTGCTGGTTATTGGCTTTTCAATGTTCAACTCTTGGTGTAGAAATTAAAAAAACAACTAATAAACAACTTTCAGTAGAAGGTAGAAAAAGAGTAAAACCCAGGAAACTCAACAAACTTGAGTGCAGAATCCAGCAAAATATAATTAAAGTGTTTTACTTCAACTCAAGTGCTCTGAACCCTTGGAAATGAAGCTCTTGAGCCTCCCTCTTCAATTTAATTCAATTTAATTCAGTTTAATTCAATTTAATTCAATTTAATTCAGTTTAATTCAAAACATTTTCTGTTTGTTTCTTTAAAAATATTTCCTCTGTTGCATCAGACATTGGTGGATATGGGAGCCCAATATTCCAAAAATATGTGTAAAAAAGCAAAAAGTTTCTTCCACCAGCAATTTGGGGTACCAGAGATAAAAATCAAATTTCCATCAGCAGGACTGAGTGTGAGCCAGGATCAACTCAGGGCAATATGGAAAAAAAAAGGAATTTAGGGTGGATCTCCTGATGTGACTTCCCTCAGTATCAACCCAATCCAGCACAAAAAAAAAAGAATGAGGAAGGAAAATCCAACATCTCATTTCTGACACTGAAATGGGTTCATAACCATTTATTAATGGGTTATTAATGAGTTATTAATGGGTAATTAATGGGTTATTAATGGGTAATTAATGGGTTATTAATGGGTTATTAATGGATAATTAATGGGTTATTAATGGGTTCATCACTGTCCAACCTCCAGGCACAGCCCAAGGGGGAAGGAGGGGCATTGATTGGAATTTAAAGATATTTAAAGATATTATTTAAAGATATTAAAGATATTTAAATAACTGATCTGCCCCCCTGGTGCATGAACCACCTCAAATCTTGTTTTAATTAAGACAATTTTCAGAAAATTCTATTTATTTTTTTTCCAGCAGCAGCTCCACTGACTCCTTGGGGGAAAAAAAAAATCAAATTTCATTGAATTTCATTGTTTTTCTTTTTCCTTCCATATCTTATCTTTTCCCAGCCCCAAAAATCTGTGGAAAAAATCAACTCACGCCATCATGATGACGCTGAAATCCAGCCAGTTCCAGGGATCCCTCAGGAAAGTGAATCCATCTATACAGAAACCTCTGGCAATGATTTTCACCAGCGATTCAAAGGTGTAAATCCCGGTGAATGTGTACCTGGCAGGAGGAAAAGCAATTTTAGAGGTGAAAAAAGGGAGTTGGAAAGGTTTAATCCGAATAAAAATGTGGTTTTAGTGGTGAAAAAAGTGAGTTATAAAAATTTATTCAAAATAAAATGTGATTTTAGTGGTGAAAAAAGTGAGCTAGAAGGATTTATTTGAAATAAAATGTGGTTTTAGTGGTGAAAAAAGTGAGTTAGAAAGATTTATTCAAAATAAAATGTGCTTTTAATGATGAAAAATTGAGGCTACAGATATGGAATCGAACTAAAATGTGGTTTTAGTGGTGAAAAAAGTGAGCTAGAAAGATTTATTCAAAATAAAATGTGGTTTTAGTGGTGAAAAAAGTGAGCTGCAAAAATTTAACTGAAATAAAATGGTTTTAGTAATGAAAAAAAGTGAGTTACAAAATTTGGAATTTCAATACAAGAATTTGTACTGTTTTTACAAACAGAAATTTGGAATTTCAATACAAGAATTTGTAGTTTTTAGAAATTCAATGCAGTAATTTGTACTGGTTTTACAAATACAAAATTTGGAATTTCAATACAATATTTTGTAGTTTTTAGAAATTAAACACAATATTTTGTAGTTTTTAGAAATTCAATACAATAATTTCTACTGGTTTTACAAATACAAAATTTGGAATTTCAATGCAATATTTTGTACTTTTTAAAGAAATTCAATACAATATTTTGTACTGTTTTTACAAATACAAAATCTGGACTTTCAATGCAATATTTTGTAGCTTTTAAAATTCAATACAATAATTTGTACTGTTTTTACAAACAGAAATTCAGAATTTCAATGCAATATTTTGTACTCTTTTTAGAAATTAAATACAATAATTGGTTCTGGTTTTAGAAATTCAATACAATAATTTATACTGTTTTTACAAATACAAAATTCAGAATTTCAATACAATATTTTGTACTTTTTTTAGAAATTAAATGCAATAATTTGTACTGTTTTTAAAAATACAAAATTCAGAATTTCAATGCAGTATTTTGTAGCTTTTAGAAATTCAATACAATAATTTCTACCCTTTTTACAAACACAAATTCAGAATTTCAATGCAATATTTTGTACTCTTTTTAGAAATTAAATACAATAATTGGTTCTGGTTTTAGAAATTAAATGCAATAATTTGTACTGTTTTTAAAAATACAAAAATCAGAATTTCAATGCAGTATTTTGTAGCTTTTAGAAATTCAATACAATAATTTCTACCCTTTTTACAAACACAAATTCAGAATTTCAATGCAATATTTTGTACTCTTTTTAGAAATTAAATACAATAATTGGTTCTGGTTTTAGAAATTCAATACAATAATTTGTACTGTTTTTACAAATACAAAAATCAGAATTTCAATGCAATATTTTGTACTTTTTTTAGAAATTAAATACAATAATTTGTACTGTTTTTGCAAACACAAAATTCAGAATTTCAATGCAATATTTTGTACTTTTTTTAGAAATTAAATGCAATACTTTGTACTGTTTTTACAAACAGAAATTCAGAATTTCAATACAATATTTTGTACTTTTTTTAGAAATTCAATGCAATAATTTGTACTGTTTTTACAAACACAAAATTCAGAATTTCAATACAACAATTTGTACTTTTTTTAGAAATTCAATACAATAATTTCTACCCTTTTTACAAACAGAAATTCAGAATTTCAATGCAATATTTTGTACCGTTTTTACAAACAGAAATTCAGATTTTCAATGCAATATTTTGTACTTTTTTTAGAAATTAAATGCAATAATTTCTACTGTTTTTACAAACACAAAATTCAAAATTTCAATGCAGTATTTGGTACTTACTCCACATTCTTGGACCACTCCGGGGGGTTACTAAAAGTCATGAACACACAGTTGGTCAAAATAGTGCACATGATGATCATGCTGAACACTGTGGGACAGGGTCAAGGACAGGGACACTCTGAGATTGTTCCACCCCAAATCCACAAAAGTCACTGAGGGAAATTCCCAATTTAGGGCTGAGAATGGGAAATAAGAATTTTTTATGTTTTTAATTATTGTATTTTTATTTTTTAATTTATTGTATTTATATTTTTAATGTACCTTATTTATATTTTAAATTTTTTCTATTTATATTTTTAATTTATTGTATTTATATTTTTAATTGATTGTATCAATATTTTTAATTTATTGTATTAATATTTTTAATTTATTGTATTTATATTTTTAATTTATTGCATTTAGATTTTTAATGTACCTTATTTATATTTTCAATTTTTCTATTTATATTTATAATTTACTGTATTAATATTTTCAATTTATTGCATTTATATTTTTTATGAACCTTATTTATATTTTCAATTTTTCCTTTTTATATTTTTAATTTATTGCATTTATATTTTAATGTATTATATTTATATTATAATTATTGTATTTATATTTTAATTAATGTATTTATATTTTTAATTTATTGCATTTATATTTTAATGTATTATATTTATATTATAATTATTGTATTTATATTTTAATTAATGTATTTATATTTTTTATTTATTGTATTTATATTTTTATTAATGCATTTGTATTTTTAATTTAATGCATTTCTACATTTAATTTAATGTATTTCTATTTTTAATTTATTATATTTATATATTTTATTTTGTATTTTTAATTTACTCTGTATTTTCAACTAATTGCATTTTTATTTTTAATTATTGTATTTATATTTTTAATTAATTATATTTATATTTTTAATTAATTATATTTATATTTTTATTTACTCTTTTTATATTTTTAATTTACCCTATTTATATTTTCAATTTATTGTATTTATATTTTTATTTACCCTATTTATATTTTAATATACTGTATTACATACATCTATATGCTACATACACTACATTATATATAATATTTATATATTATATTTTTAATAATTGTATTACATGCATCTATATGCTATCTACACTGTATTATATATAATATTTATATACTAGATATTTTTAATATTACATAAAACATCTATATGCTATCTACACTATAAAATACAGAATATTTATGTAGTATATTTTTAATCTACTGTATTACACATAATTAGTAGTTAAATTTTAACAACTGAATTACTATTTAATTAGTAGTTAAATTCTGAATTTTGAATCAGTATTAAATTAATAGTTAAATTTTGACTATTGAATTAGTATTTAAATTAGTAGTTAAATTTAAACTATTGAATTAGTATTAAATTACCAGTTAAATTTTGACTATTGACTTAGTATTAAATTATTAGTTAAAATTTAATCACTGAATTAGTAGCTAAATTATTAGTTAAATTTTAACCACCGAATTAATATTGAAATTATTAGTTAAATTTTGACTATTGAATTAGTGTTAAATTAGTAGTTCAATTTTAACATTTCAATTTTTGAACTGAGCACCAGGTAAGAGATTTTGGAATCCCCAAAATAAATCATGAATAAAAAAAGGATATGAATGTATCAAAATTTTAATTGCTATTCTTCTAAAGAGATTAAAAGGACTTAAAATGTACAAGGCAGGTGTGGCACTAAATCTGAAGAGAGTTTTCCCTCTGTTTAGGACTACAAAGGTCTGCAGAGAAAAACAGAAAAGAGAGGAGTTAAAGCAGGAAAATCACAGAAAATCACACAGAAATTGGGTTAAAAAGAGGATTTTTTGGGTTTTTTTTTTTAAATAATTTAATTTATGAAGTTCCTGTTGGGGTTTAACACAGAACATCACACACAGCGTGGATAATTCACCAAATATCAATTTATAATTGATAATTTTCTAAATATCCATTTCACTAGAGACCTGGGACAAATAATAATTAAATAATAATTAAATAATAATTAAATAATAATTAAATAATAATAATAATAATATTTACTTTATGAAGTTCCTGTTAGGGTTTAACACACAACATCACACACAGAGCATGGATAATTCTCTAAATATTCATTTATCATGGATAATTCTCTAAATATCAATTTATAATTGATAATTCTCTAAATATTCATTTCATGAGAGACCTGGGACAAATAACAATTAAAAAATAATAATAAAATAATTCAATTTATGAAGTTCCTGTTAGGGTTTAACACATAACATCACACACAGAGCATGGATAATTCTCTAAATATCAATTTATAATAGATAATTTTCCAAATATTCATTTCACTAGCGACCTCAGACTAACAATAATAATAATAATAATAATAATAATAATAATAATAATAATAATAATAATAATAATAATAATAATAATAATAATAATAAAAAAATTTACTTTATGAAGTTCCTGTTAGGGTTTAACACATAACATCACACACAGCATGGATAATTCTCAAAATATTCATTTATCATGGATAATTCTCTAAATATCAATTTATAATGGATAATTCTCTAAATATTCATTTCATGAGAGACCTGGGACAAATAATAATTAAAAAATAATAATAAAATAATTCAATTTATGAAGTTCCTGTTAGGGTTTAACACATAACATCACACACACAGCATGGATAATTCTCTAAATATCAATTTATAATAGATAATTTTCCAAATATTCATTTCACTAGCGACCTCAGACGACTAATAATAATAATAATAATAATAATAATAATAATAATAATAATAATAATAATAATAATAATAATAATAATAATAATAATAATAATAATAAAATAATCAAATAATTTACTTTATGAAGTTCCTGTTAGGGTTTAACACATAACATCACACACAGAGCATGGATAATTCTCTAAATATCCATTTATCATGGATAATTCTCTAAATATCCATTTCACTAGAGACCTCAGACAAATAATAATAAAAAAATAATAATAATAAAATAATTTACTTTATGAAGCTCTCATTAGGGTAGAACACACCTGTACATCATGGACATATTTAGAAATAATTCTCCATATATTCACTTCACCAGAGACCTCAGACAAATAACAATAATAATAAAAAATAATAAAATAATCTCCTTTATGAAGCTCCCATTAAGGTACAACACACCTGTACATCAGGGACATATTTTGAAATAATTCTCCAAATACTCATTTCACTAGAGACTTCAGACAAATAATAATTAAAAAATAATAATTAAATAATTTACTTTATGAAGGTCCTATTAAGGTACAACACACCTGTACATCAGGGGCACATTTGGAAACAATTTTCCAAATACTCATTTCACTACAGACCTGGGACAAATAATAATAAAAATAATAATAAAATAAAAATAATAAAATAATTTCCTTTATGAAGTTCCCATTAGGGTACAACACACCTGTACATCATGGGTGTATTTGGAAATAAATCACCAAATATTCATTTTACTAGAGACCTGGGACAAATAACAATTAAAAAAAAAAAAATAATAATAGTAATAATAATAATAATATCCTTTGTGAAGCTCCCATATACACCTGTACACTATGGGTGTATATTTTTATTTTTATTTTATTAAGAACCTGTGGAGTGATAATATTTTTATTTTACTAAGAACCTGTGGAATGGCAATATTTTTTTTTAATAAGAACCTTTGGAGGGACAATATTTTTATTTTATTAAGTACCAGTGGAATGACAATATTTTTATTTTTTTAAGAAACCTGTGAAATTATAATATTTTTATTTTATTAAGAACCTGTGGAATGACAATATTTTTATTTTTTTAAGAAACCTGTGGAATGAAAATGGTTTTATTTTCTTAAGAACCTGTGAAATTATAATATTTTTATTTCCTTAAGAACCCGTGGAATGATAATTTTTTTTTTATTAAGAACCTTTGGAGTGATAATTTTTTTTTTTTCTTAAAAACTTGTGGAGTGATAATATTTTTTATTTTATTAGGAAACCTGTGGAATGACGATATTTTTATTTTATTAAGAACCTGTGAAATTATAATATTTTTATTTTATTAAGAACCTTTGGAGTGATAATTATTTTCTTTTTCTTAAGAACCTTTGGAGTGATAGTTTTTTTTCCTTAAGAACCTGTGGAGTGATAATATTTTTATTTTATTAAGAACCTCTGGAGTGACAATATTTTTATTTTATTAAGAACCATTGGAGTGACAATATTTTTATTTTATTAAGAACACAGGGCTGAATTCTGCTGGTCCTGGATCACCAAACTGAATCTGTGAGTGCTTCACACACCAAAAAAAAATCTATTTAAGTGCCCTGAGGATCCAAACCCCTTCCCTGGCTCCATTTCTCTGATTTTCTCCTCTCCAGGATGGTCCCAAAGCGCAGCTGGGCTCAAATGACATCTCCAGCCCAGGGGAATCCAGCAGGGCTCTGAGCCAGCAGAGCCTCCCAGGAGAGTCAGGAAATTTATAATTTCCACCATTCTGTCAATGAAAAAACCTGTTTGGGTAAATGAGACCATGAGCAGGAAATTACAGTAATTTCACAATTACAAGCCGCACCGATTCTAAGCCGCATTTCCGGGGTGTCGGCAACGTTTCGTTTTTCCTCCATACATAAGCCGCACCGGATTGTAAACCGCACTTTCGTTCGCAGCGAGGATCCGCGCACAACTTTCACAAAGTTGCCATTTAGTAACAGAATCGTGGGATCGCAGGGTTTACTGGCTCGGATCGGGGCTGTGCAGGCTCGGATGGGCCCCGCTTTTTCCCTGACAGGGCCATGAGGGCTCGGATCGGCCCCGCTTTTCCCCTGCCAGGGCCATGAGGGCTCGGATGGGCCCCGCTTTTTCCCTGTAGGGACCAGGCGAGCTCGGATGGGCCGCGCTTTTCCCCTGACAGGGTCGTGAGGGCTCGGATGGGTCCCGCTTTTCCCCTGTCAGAGTCGTGCGAGTGCGGATGGGCCCCGCTTTTCCCCTGCAGGGCCGTGAGGGCTCGGATGGGCCCCGCTTTTTCCCTGCAGGGACCGGGCGAGCTCGGATGGGCCCCACTTTTCCACTGTAGGGCCGTGAGGGCTCGGATCAGCCCCACCTCCCCTCTCTGATGGGGCCAGGCGAGTTCAGATCAGTCCTGCTTTTCCCCTGCCGGGGTCGTGCGAGCTCGAATGGACCCCGCTTCTCCCCTGACAGGGTCATGAGGGCTCGGATGGACCCTGCTTTTTCCTTGCGGATGGGTCCCACTTTTCCCCTGCAGGGGCCGTGAGGGCTCGGATGGACCCCGCTTTTTTCTTGCGGATCGGCCCCGCTTTTCCCCCACCGGGGCCGTGAGGGCTCCGATGGGCCCCGCTTTTCCCCCGCCAGAGCCGTGAGGGCTCAGACCAGCCCTGCTTTTCCCCTGCCGGGGCCATGAGGGCTCGGATGGGCCCCATTTTTTCCTTGCGGATGGGCCCCGCTTTTCCCCTGCCGGAGCCGTGAGGGCTCGGATGGGCCCTGCTTTTTTCCTGTAGGGACCAGGCGAGCTCGGATGGGCCCCGCTTTTCCACTGCAGGGCCATGAGGGCTCGGATCAGCCCCACCTCCCCTCTCTGATGGGGCCAGGCGAGTTCAGATCAGTCCTGCTTTTCCCCTGCCGGGGTCGTGAGGGCTCGGATGGACCCCGCTTCTCCCCTGACAGGGTCATGAGGGCTCGGATGGACCCTGCTTTTTCCTTGCGGATGGGTCCCACTTTTCCCCTGCAGGGGCCGTGAGGGCTCGGATGGACCCCGCTTTTTCCCCTCTGGGACCGGTTGAGCTCAGATGGGCCCCGCTTTTCACCTGCCAGGGCCATGAGGGCTCAGATCGGCTCAGGGTTGTGTGGTCTCGCACTTCCACGTTAGCAAATCTCTGAACCTCATCAACATATAAACCACACCTGATTATAAGCCGCTCTTCGGGTTCAGACCAAAATTTTAGTCAAAAATGGTGCGGCTTGTAGTCGTGAAATTACTGTGCTTGTGAAGGAAATCAAAAATCAGGTTGTGGTGCAGCACTGGGAGAGGAAGGTTTGGCAGAACCATTAATGTACCCCCAGAAAGCACTTTAAGGACAGCTCTGAAATTGCAGCATCAAGAATTCATGAGCTGATCGTGGACAAAGCTCCCAAAAGGGCCCCAAGTTTGGCAAAATTGTCATTTCAGAGTGCTCAGGGTACAGCAAATTCCAGGAATCAGCTCTGCCCCTCTTCCCTGAGACCACAAAACTTCCAGGACCCTTTTCCTTTTAATTTTTCCTTTTTTAAATCCCTTTAAATTTTCCTTTTTAAAATTCTTTTAATTTTTCCTTTTAAATCCTTTTAAATCCTTTTAATTTTTCCTTTTTAAAATCCTTTTAGTTTTTCCTTTTAAATCCTTTTAAATTAATTTTCCTTTTGATTTCCCTTTTAAATTTTCCATGGAGAAATCTCAGTTTTCCATAGAAAAATCTCATTTTTCCATGGAGAAATCTCAATTTTCCATAGATAAATCTCAATTTTCCATACAGAAATCTCAATTTTCCACGGAGAACTCCCAATTTCCCATAGATAAATCTCAATTTCCCATAGATAAATCTCAATTTTCCATGCAGAAATCTCAGTTTTTAATGGAGAAATCTCAATTTCCCATGGAGAAATCTCAGTTTTTCATGGAGAAACCTCAATTTTTAATGGAGAAATCTCAATTTCCCATAGATAAATCTCAATTTTCCATAGAAAAATCTCAATTTTCATCCCATTCCTCCCAAACACAACCTCCAGGTTCTCTTTGCTCCCTCACTCTGTGACTCCACCCAAGGCATTTCCTCATTTTCTCTTTGTGCTCTGCTCAGATTTCTCCTTTTGGACCACACAATTTGAATTATTCCTGCCTGTAAATTCATCTCAGCTCCCACCTCCCCCCTCCCCTGTGTCCCTGTAAATCCCTGAGCAATCCCTACTGGGGTTCATCAATAGAAATAAAAACCAAAAAGCCAAAAAAATGTTTGGCAAAACCCTCCTTGAGTCTTCCTGGCATATTAAAATTCCATTTCAAAATGGCTCCAAGCTCTTAAAACATTTTCTGGGTCTGGGCCAGGAACATCCTTAAGAGCTTTTAAGAAGCAAAAAAAAATCAAAACTCAGAGGAAGGAGATACCTGGAAAAAGATTTTTTTTTGCACTCAGTTTAAAAGATGGTTGTGTCTCGTTGGATTTCCCAAAACCTGTTTGTGGTTAGAGCTGTGAAAAAAATTCCACTGGATTTAGTTTCCATCAAGTCACCAAAACTTTGGGAACAGGTCTCACCAAAAAAAAAAAAAAAAAAAAAAAGGAAAAAAAAAAGAAATAAATCCTCTAAATTAATCTGTAAAAATTGAGATTAGGACAACTGAATGAGGGATGGCAAGAAGGAGGTTTCAACCATTCCTGCCTTCCTGCAGGTTTTTCCTCTGAGCAATTTTGGAATGGTTGAGGAGTGAGGGGGAGTGGGCAGAGATTTCAGAAACCAAGAGATTCAGGAACAGCCTGGGAACACAAGGAAGGAAAATCCTGCAGCAGCGACGAGCGATGATTTCTGGTGACACCCTGAGCTGCTGCAAAAAGGAATTCACACAAAATTCAGGCACCCTATGGGCTTTGGGGAATTACAGACAGAATTACAGACACAATCAGAGCCTGAGAACAGCCCCAGGAGAAGGATTTTAGGTGCTGGACATGCCCTAAGAACCCCCAGATCTGGGCTGAGTCCCCTTTTTGCTGAGTCCCCTTTTCTGAGCGATGATTTCTGGTGACACCCTGAGCTGCTGCTAAAGGAATTCACAGCAAACTCAGGCACCCTGTGGGCTTGAAGAATTACAGAGAAGATCAGACCCTGAGAGCAGCCCTGGGAGAAGGGGTTTAGGTGCTGGACATGCCCTAAGAACTCCCCCAAACCTGGGCTGAGTCCACTTTTTGCTGAGTCCCCTTTTCTGAGCGATGATTTCCTGGTGACACCCTGAGCTGCTGCTAAAGGAATTCACAGGAAATTCAGGCACCCTGTGGGCTTGTAGAATTACAGACAGAATTACAGACACAATCAGAGCCTAAGAAAAGCCCCAAGAGAAGGGGTTTAGGTGCTGGAGATTCCCCAGGAACCCCCAAACCTGGGCTGAGTCCCCTTTTTGCTGAGTCCCCTTTTCTGAGCGATGATTTCCTGGTGACACCCTGAGCTGCTGCAAAAGGAATTCACAGCAAATTCAGGCACCCTGTGGGCTTGGGGAATTACAGACACAATTACAGACACAATCAGACCCTGAGAAAAGCCCCAGGAGAAGGATTTTAGGTGCTGGACATACCCCAAGATCCCCCAAACCTGCGCTGAGTCCCCTTTTTGCTGAGTCCCCTTTTCTGAGCGATGATTCCCTGGTGACACCCTGAGCTGCTGCAAAGGAATTCACACAAAATTCAGGCACCCTGTGGGCTTGGGGAATTACAGACACAATCAGACCCTGAGAAAAGCCCCAAGAGAAGGGATTTAGGTGCTGGAGATTCCCCAAGAACCCCCCAATCTGCGTTGAGTCTCCTTTTTCTGAGCAATGATTTCCTGGTGACACCCTGAGCTGCTGCTAAAGGAATTCACACAAAATTCAGGAACCCTGTGAGCTGAAGAATTACAGACACAATCAGACTCTGAGAGCAGCTCCAAGAGAAGAATTTTAGGTGCTGGAGATTCCCCAAGAACTCCCCCAAACCTGGGCTGAGTCCCCTTTTTGCCCCCCTGTCTCAGGTCAGACCTCACCTGCAGAGCTCCTCCAGCACAGGGACGAGGTGGAGCTGCTGGAGATCTAAAAAAAATTCATTTTTAAGTTTTAATAATCTGCCTGTGCAAGGAAATCCACTCTGCCTCCCCAGCAGGAGGGGGCTGCAGCTGTTGAGGAGATGGGAACAGAGATTCCAGCCTTGGCATTCCCTGCTCCCAGGGAATCCACAGCAAACCCAGCCAGCAGCTCCATCCCACTCTGCCTTGCCTCCAGCTCCTGCAGAGGACTGGAGACAGCACTGCCAGGGAATCCATCTCCTTCCCTCACTCTTTCCCTTCCTCACTCACTTTTCCTGCTCCTTTGAAGCCAACTGGAGAGAGAGAGGAGGGAATTAAAAACCCCATGAAGCACTCAAGACCTGGAAAAGGCCATGAAACTCTGGAAATGAGAATTAAAAGCTGAAAGGCAATGAAACTCTGGAAATGAGAATTAAAAACTGAAAGGCAATGAAACTCTGGAAAATGAGAATTAAAAGCTGATTTTTTCACATGGTTCTGACTCTTCCCTCTGTTGTGGTGACTTCCCTGAAATGCAAACCCAGGAGTGGTGACCTTGCAGAGTCACCAGCTCTCCCTGCAGACACCACAGGCACACCCCAGAGCCAGACGTGCCTCCTGCAGCTGCTCCCTCACATCCCTGCGATGTCCCTGGCCCAAGGTGACATTCTGGACCCACAGGGCCCGTTTCCAAAGCTGGCATGTGACTTTGACAAAGCTGCAAGTCACTCCCTTGGCACACAAAGGATGTGGAGAGATCCTCAGGTGCTTCTCTGGGTGACCTCAGATGTCCCAGCCCAGCCTCAGACCTCACTCAGGTGTGGACATTCCTCCTTTTCCCTTTGAAATTCATCCACCTAAACTCATCCACAGGTTCAGAATATCCAGGGAGCTTCTGCTGCCTCAGAACTGGAAGAAGCCTGAGCACCTTCACCTCATTCTGTAGCACAGATGAAATTCCCACTGAGGGAAATTAAGGAAATTAAGGAAAACATCATGTGCAGAGGGGAAGAATGGAGTGAGGAGATGTTCAGTAGGAGGGATGGGTTGGACCATAAATTCATCAGAAGGAAAAAGAGGTGCAGAAGATGGAAAAACATTAAAAATTGAAATCCTGATAAAGCTGTGAAATCAAAGAGGAAGATCCTGGTGTCTTGCTCAATAAACACTGAAGGATTCAAGGCTCCCATTGCTGGGGCTGCTCACAAAAGGAGTTTTCCTGAATTTCGTTTGCACAGGTGAACAATATTAATTGGATAAATTCATTGAAATGTTTTGGGTTTCCATAATAAAAATGAGCAATTATTGCTCCCAACTTGTGCTTCAGGCCAGGAACTGGAAGGAAATCTAAAACAAGGAATCATGGAAAAATTCTTTCTGACACTGACACAGAGACAAAAAGGAGCTAAAGCAGCTCCCAAAGGTGGAACCTGTGAGCAAAGGGATTCCAGATTCTCCTGAGTTGTGATTTAGCTGGGAATGGAGGGGCTCAGGGGTTGGGGAAGGGGCTCAGCCTGGAAAAAAAGGGGATCAGGGGGAGCTGCTGGCTCTGCACAACTCCCTGCACAGCCAGAGGGGATTTGGGGTCTTATCCCAGGGAACAGAAGGAGAGGGAATGGCCTCAAATGGCCCAGGGGAGGCTCAGGTTGGACATCAGCAGGAATTTCTGTCAGGAACTGCCCAGGGAGGTTTGGAGTCCCCATCCCTCAGAGCTCTGGGGATCTGTCACAGCTTTTCTGCTCCTGGAAGTCTTTTCCAGCTTTAGGGATTCTGGAATTGTGTGATTCCCATTTTTGCAAAATGAAAGTGAGCAGAGGGAAGAGTGGACAAAACCACTGCTGGGTTATGAATTTGTGACTCCCTGTGGCATGGTTCTGTTCCCAGGTCACACAGTTTCTCCTTTAAATCTCACTTTACAGGCTCTGGGAGCTTCAGCTGCTCTGTTAAAATGCAGTTTCAGTTTCCTTAGACAAACCAAGATCACTGTGTCCTCCTGCAGGGAAAAGCAACCAGCTGATTTGTCCCTGTGCACGCTGCAAAAGCAAAGACCTGTGATGCAAACCCTTCTGGAGAGGAGGGGGGTGAAAAAAAAAACAAATCTTGGAAAACTTCCCATGATTCAAGCAGATTCCTGATGATTCAGAGAAGGGCCTTTTTTGATGGCCTTAAAAAAAAATAAAAAATTCTTTGTGGAAAGTCACTGAGTGTTGGAAGGAGCTCCTAAGGCATGGCCAGGCTGAGATGGACACAACAGGGAGGAAAAAGTGGATTAAAGGGTTTTTTGGGGGGGGATTTAGGGTTTTTGGGGAACCCCTGTGGGGTCAGCAGGGCTGGGTTGGGTTTGCCTCCCATCTCCAGAACCTTCCCTGCTGCATCTCAGCCTGCCAAGGATTCCTCCAGGAACTCACAATGTGACAGATGCCTTCAGAGAGGGGAATGCAGCTCCTTTTTCTTTTTTTTCCTCTAGAAATGAAAGGTTTATTAATAGCTTTGTGTTGGGAGGCAAATATGGAGAGGGATGCAGCAGGAGGGGTAGAGGGGTTCCCTGATTTGTGGTGGAATTTGAGGATTTGCCCACTGCCCCTTCAGGAAAATCATGAATCAGCCCAATCCTCCCACTGCCACCTCCCCTTCAGCTACAGGGACACAAAAAGGTTTCAAAAGTCACAGAGATTTCCTGACACCTCTGTGGTGGGTCTGGAGATGTCAGGAATTTTCTAGTGAGTGTGAGCAGGCTCTGGAATGGAATTTTCAGAATAGCTGGAGCTGCTCCTGGATCCCTGGAAGTGCCCAAGGCCAGGCTGGATGTGATCTGGAGCAGCCTGGGACAGTGGAAATTATCCCTGTCCATGGATGAAGTGGGACTGGATGGGTTTTAAAGTAATTCCATGTAATTCCACTCTCAGCAGAAGCAGATTGGTTTAATAAAGAGAAAATATTTAATAAATAAAAAGTATTTGTTGAGTGTTGTCCCCACAGCAGCTCCTGGAATGAAGGAACATCATGCAACAGATCCCCAAATTTCCCAGCCCTGCTCTGAGGCAGCACTCTGGACACAAGAAATTAATCTAAATTAATCTGTGAAGAAGATTTTGCAGAAATTCAGCTGATTTCATGTGAACAATGCCCTGCCAGTCATGGAATCCCTTCAGAGCACAGCACAAAGAGTTTTATCTGAATTATTTCTGAGCACAGCACAAATGTCTGTCCCAACAAAAACTCACCCAGGGCATGATTTCACACCCAGGCAGCTCAGCCTGAGCTCTCCAGAGCCACATCCCAGCTCCTGTCACCCACACAGCTCCTGGTGCAGCTCCCCCAGAGCCACAGCTGAGCCTCACTTAGACTTGGATCAAAAAAATGAAATTAAAAACTAAAGCTCAGTTTTACTTTCTGAACAAACCATGCTCCTCATTCCATCAGCACTGGGTTCCTCCCCTTCAGAATTTGCCAGCTGCACCCCCTGCCACAACACCTTAACAAATAAAAATTAAGATGACAAAGAAAAATTAAGATGAAATTGTTAATTGTTCTCCTTTTACACCATGATTCTGTGCCCCAGTGCTTCAAAACCATCAAGTTCAGACTGAATTTCAGTGATGGAACACACACTGAAACCCTCACTGTCACCCCTCAATTAAATTCTTCTCATTGCCCTGATGGTTAAAATTGGCACAACTTGAATTATTTTTAGTTTCCAGAGCTTCTTCTCCTAACTCCATCATATCAAAAAAACATACAACAAAGCAAAGCAACCAAACCAACCCCAAGACTCCCTTTTTCTTCTGTTTCAACCATACCAAAATTGTTAATTGTTCTCCATTTTCACCATGATTCTGTGTCCCACACTGAATTCCATGTCAGTGATGGAACACACACTGAAACCCTCACTGTTACCCCTCAATTAAATTCTTCTCATTGAATTATTTTTAGTTTCCAGAGCTTCTTCTCCTAACACCATCATATCAAAAAAAAATATACAACCAAACCAACCCCATCCAAAACTCCCTTTTTCCTTTTTCTTCTGCTTCAACCACACCCAAACCTGTAATCCCCAAAAAAAAAACCACCAAAAAAAGGCTCTTTAGCAACTCCTTTCTCGCAGACTCACTTTCTGGGTCATATAATAAGGGTCAAAGTCCTCCAGTGGCACAGCAACCAGCCCTTTTAAGATGTAGGTGAGTTAATTGTTCTCCATTTTCACCATGATTCCATCAACCTCAGACTGAATTCCATGTGAGTGATGGAGCACACACTGAAACCCTCACTGTGACCCCTCAATTAAATTCTTCTCATTGCCCTGATGGTTAAAATTGGCACAACTTGAATTATTTTTAGTTTCCAGAGCTTCTTCTCCTAACTCCATCACATCAGAAAAATACATAAAAAAGGAAAACAACCAAACCAACCCCATCCAAGACTCCCTTTATGTTCTGTTTCAACCATACCCAACACCTTAGTTCCACATAAATAAAAATTTAGATGAAGGTGATTTAGTTGATCTTCTTTGTCACCATCAACTCCAGACTGAATTGCTCCTTCAGCTTCAGACTGAATTCCATGTCAGTGATGGAACACACACGAAACCCTCACTGTCACCCCTCAATTAAATTCTTCTCATTGAATTATTTTTAGTTTCCAGAGCTTCTTCTCCTAACTCCATCACATCAGAAAAACATAAAACAAAGCAAAGCAACCAAACCAACACCATCCATTGTCTTCCATTTCAACCACACCCAAACCTGTAATCCCCAAAAAAAAACCACCAAAAAAAGGCTCTTTAGCAACTCCTTTCTCGCAGACTCACTTTCTGGGTCATATAATAAGGGTCAAAGTCCTCCAGTGGCACAGCAACCAGCCCTTTCAAGATGTAGGTGAGTTAATTGTTCTCCATTTTCACCATGATTCCATCAACCTCAGACTGAATTCCATGTGAGTGATGGAGCACACACTGAAACCCTCACTGTGACCCCTCAATTAAATTCTTCTCATTGAATTATTTTTAGTTTCCAGAGCTTCTTCTCCTAACTCCATCACATCAGAAAAACATAAAACAAAGCAAAACAACCAAACCAACCCCATCCAAGACTCCCTTTTTTCTTTGTCTTCTGTTTCAACCATACCCAACACCTTAGGTGCACACAAATAAAAATTAAGATGAAATTGTTAATTGCTCTTCTTTTTCACCATGACTCTGTGTCCCACACTGAATTCCATGTAAGTGATGGAACACACACGAAACCCTTACTCTTACCCCTCAATTAAATTCTTCTCATTGAATTATTTTTAGTTTCCAGAGCTTCTTCTCCTAACACCATCATATCAAAAAAAATATACAACCAAACCAACCCCATCCAAAACTCCCTTTTTCCTTTTTCTTCTGTTTCAACCACACCCAAACCTGTAATCCCCCCCAGAAAAAAACCACCAAAATAAGGTTCTTTAGCAACTCCTTTCTTGCAGACTCACTTTCTGGGTCACATAATAAGGGTCAAAGTCCTCCAGTGGCACAGCAACCAGCCCTTTTAAGATGTAGGTGAGTTAATTGCTCTCCATTTTCACCATGATTCCATCAACCTCAGACTGAATTCCATGTCAGTGATGGAGCACACACTGAAACCCTCCCTGTTACCCCTCAATTAAATTCTTCTCATTGCCCTGATGGTTAAAATTGGCACAACTTGAATTATTTTTAGTTTCCAGAGCTTGTTCTCCCAACTCCATCATATCAAAAAAATATACAACAAAGCCAAACAACCAAACCAACCCCATCCAAGACTCCCTTTTTTTCTTTGTCTTCTGTTTCAACCATACCCAACACCTTAGGTGCACACAAATAAAAATTAAGATGAAATTGTTAATTGCTCTTCTTTTTTACCATGACTCTGTGTCCCACACTGAATTCCATGTGAGTGATGGAACACACACTGAAACCATCACTGTTACCCCTCAATTAAATTCTTCTCATTGAATTATTTTTAGTTTCCAGAGCTTCTTCTCCTAACACCATCATATAAAAAAAAATATACAACCAAACCAACCCCATCCAAGACTTCCTTTGTCTTCTGTTTCAACCATACCCAACACCTTAGCTCCAAATAAAAATTAAGATGAAGGTGAGTTAATTGCTCTCCATTTTCACCATGATTCTGTGTCCCAGTGCTTCATAACCATCAACTCCAGATTGAATTGCTCCATCAACCTCAGACTGAATTCCAGAGATGGAACACACACTGAAACCCTCACTGTGACCCCTCAATTAAATTCTTCTCATTGAATTATTTTTAATTTCCAGAGCTTCTTCTCCTAACACCATCATATCAAAAAAAAAATACAACCAAACCAACCCCATCCAAGACTCCCTTTTTTCTTTGTCTTCCATTCCAACCATACCCACACCTGTAATTCCCAACAAAAACCCAAAAAAGGCTCTTTAGCAACTCCTTTCTCGCAGACTCACTTTCTGGGTCATATAATAAGGGTCAAAGTCCTCCAGTGGCACAGCAACCAGCCCTTTCAAGATGTAGGTGAGATTAAGATGTAGTTGAGTTAATTGTTATCCATTTTCACCATGATTCCATCAACCTCAGACTGAATTCCAGTGATGGAACACACACTGAAACCCTCACTGTCACCCCTCAATTAAATTCTTCTCATTGAATTATTTTCAGTTTCCAGAGCTTCTTCTCCTAACACCATCACATCAGAAAAACATAAAACAAAGCAAAGCAACCAAACCAACACCATCCATTGTCTTCCATTTCAACCACACCCAAACCTGTAATCCCCCCCAAAAAAAAACCACCAAAAAAAGGCTCTTTAGCAACTCCTTTCTCGCAGACTCACTTTCTGGGTCATATAATAAGGGTCAAAGTCCTCCAGTGGCACAGCAACCAGCCCTTTTAAGATGTAGGTGAGATTAAGATGTAGGTGAGTTAATTGTTCTCCATTTTCACCATGATTCTGTGCTCCATCAACCTCAGACTGAAATCCATGTAAGTGATGGAACACACACTAAAACCCTCACTGTGACCCCTCAATTAAATTCTTCTCATTGAATTATTTTTAGTTTCCAGAGCTTCTTCTCCTAACTCCATCACATCAGAAAAATATACAACCAAACCAATCCCATCCAAGACTCCCTTTGTCTTCTGTTTCAACCATACCCAACACCTTGGCTCCACACAAAGAAAAATTAAGATGAAATTGTTAATTGTTCTTCTTTTTCACCATGACTCTGTGTCCCACACTGAATTCCATGTAAGTGATGGAACACACATTGAAACCCTCACTGTCACCCCTCAATTAAATTCTTCTCATTGAATTATTTTTAGTTTCCAGAGCTTCTTCTCCTAACTCCACCATATCAGAAAAAAATATACAACCAAACCAACCCCATCCAAGACTCCCTTTTTTCTTTGTCTTCTGTTTCAACCATACCAAACACCTTGGCTCCACATGAATAAAAATTAAGATGAAGGTGAGTTAATTGCTCTCCATTTTCACCATGATTCTGTGCTCCATCAACTCCAGACTGAATTCCATGTGAGTGATGGAACACACACTGAAACCCTTACTGTTACCCCTCAATTAAATTCTTCTCACTGAATTATTTTTAGTTTCCAGAGCTTCTTCTCCTAACTCCACCATATCAAAAAAATATACAACCAAACCAACCCCATCCAAAACTCCCTTTTTTCTTTGTCTTCCATTCCAACCACACCCAAACCTGTAATCCCCAAAAAAAAAACCACCAAAAAATGGTTCTTTAGCAACTCCTTTCTCGCAGACTCACTTTCTGGGTCATATAATAAGGGTCAAAGTCCTCCAGTGGCACAGCAACCAGCCCTTTCAAGATGTAGGTGAGTTAATTGTTCTCCATTTTCACCATGATTCCATCAACCTCAGACTGAATTCCATGTGAGTGATGGAGCACACACTGAAACCCTCACTGTTACCCCTCAATTAAATTCTTCTCATTGCCCTGATGGTTAAAATTGGCACAACTTGAATTATTTTTAGTTTCCAGAGCTTCTTCTCCTAACTCCATCATATCAAAAAAATATACAACAAAGCAAAACAACCAAACCAACCCCATCCAAGACTCCCTTTATGTTCTGTTTCAACCATACCCAACACCTTGGTTCCACATGAATAAAAATTTAGATGAAGGTGATTTAACTGCTCTTCTTTGTCACCATCAACTCCAGACTGAATTGCTCCATCAACCTCAGACTGAATTCCATGTAAGTGATGGAACACACACTGAAACCCTCACTGTGACCCCTCAAATAAATTCTTCTCATTGAATTATTTTTAGCCAGAGCTTCTTCTCCTAACTCCATCACATCAGAAAAACATAAAACAAAGCAAAGCAACCAAACCAACACCATCCATTGTCTTCCATTTCAACCACACCCAAACCTGTAATCCCCAAAAAAACACCAAAAAAAGGCTCTTTAGCAACTCCTTTCTCGCAGACTCACTTTCTGGGTCATATAATAAGGGTCAAAGTCCTCCAGTGGCACAGCAACCAGCCCTTTAGGGATGTCCCCGTAGATGAAAGGCAAATTCTTGCCAGCCTCAAGGTCACTGTTTGGTTTTGGTTTGCTGTCTTCATCGTCGTCGCGGTGGCTGCTGTCCTGCTTGGAGCGCTGTTTTTTCTTCAGCTCGGCGATGTGTTTCTCGATGTTGGCCAGGGACTCCGGAGTGAAGGGTTTAAAACTCTCGGGGCCTGGTGGTGCGAGCAGCCGCGCTGCCATCTTTTCATCCTGCAGCAGCTTCTTTGGAGGTGGGGCAGCCCGGGCAGGTCAGCTCTGGGGGGGGAATAGGGAGAGGTTAGGGGGGAAAATAGGGATGAGGTTAGGGGGGTAAAATAGGGATAAGGGCAGGGGGAAAACAAAGGAATGAGGTTAGGGGGTAAAAACAGGGATGAGATTAGGGGGAAAAAAACAGGGATGAGGTCAGGGGAGTAAAAATAGGGATGAGGTTAGGGGGGTAAAAGCAGGGATGAGGGCAGGGGTAAAACACAAAGATAAGGTCAGGGGAAAACACAGGGATGAGATTAGGGGGGAAAAATAGGGATGAGGTTAGGGGGAACACAGGGATAAGGTCAGGGGAGTAAATACAGGGATAAGGTCACAAGGGTAAACTCAGGGATGAGGTTAGAGGGTAAAAACAGGGATAAGGTCGGGGGAAAAATAGGGATGAGATTCAGGGATCAAATACAGGAATGAGGTCAGGGGGTAAAAACAGGGATAAGGTCAGGGGAGTGAAAACAGGGATAAGGGCAGGGGGAAACAGGGATGAGGTCACAAGGGTAAAAACAGGGATGAGGTTGGGGGGGAAACAGGGATGAGGTCAGGGGAGCAAAAACAGGGATAGGTCAGGGTTAGGGATAAGGTTAGGGAACAGGGATAAGGTCACGAGGGTAAAAACAGGGATGAGGTCAGGGGAGCAAATACAGGGATAAGGTATGGGGGGTAAAAACAGGGATGAGGTCAGGGGAGCAAATACAGGGATAAGGTATGGGGGGTAAAAACAGGGATGAGGTCAGGGGAGTAAAAATAGGGATGAGATTAGGGGGGAAAAATAGGGATGAGGTTAGGGGGAACACAGGGATAAGGTCAGGGGAGCAACTACAGGGATAAGGTCATGAGGGTAAACTCAGGGATGAGGTTAGAGGGTAAAAACAGGGATAAGGTCAGGGAGAAAAATAGGGATGAGATTCAGGGATCAAATACAGGAATGAGGTCAGGGGGTAAAAACAGGGATAAGGTCAGGGGAGTGAAAACAGGGATAAGGGCAGGGGGAAACAGGGATGAGGTCACAAGGGTAAAAACAGGGATGAGGTTAGGGGGGAAACAGGGATAAGGTCAGGGAAGCAAAAACAGGGATAGGTCAGGGTTAGGGATAAGGTTAGGGAACAGGGATAAGGCCACGAGGGTAAAAACAGGGATAAGGTGAGGGAGTAAAAACAGAGATGAGGTCAGGGAGGCAAACACAGGGATGAGGTTAGGGGGTAAAAACAGGGATGAGGTCAGGGGAGTAAAAATAGGGATGAGGTTAGGGGGGAACACAGGGATGAGGTTTGGGGGGTAAAAACAGGGATGAGGTCAGGGGGAAAAATAGGGATGAGATTCAGGGATCAAATACAGGAATGAGGTCAGGGGGTAAAAACAGGGATAAGGTCAGGGGAGTGAAAACAGGGATAAGGTCAGGGGGGAAACACAGGGATAAGGTCAAGGAGGCAAAAAAAGGGATAAGGTCAGGGGGTAAAAACAGGGATGAGGTCAGGGGAGCAAAAACAGGGATAGGTCAGGGTTAGGGATAAGGTTAGGGAACAGGGATAAGTTCACGAGGGTAAAAACAGGGATAAGGTCAGGGGGTAAAAACAGAGATGAGGTCAGGGAGGCAAATACAGGGATGAGGTTAGGGGAGCAAAAACAGGGATGAGGTTAGGGGGGTAAAAACAGGGATGAGGTTAGGGGGGAAACAGGGATAAGGGCAGGGGGTAAAAACAGGGATAAGGTAGGAGGAAAAACACAGGGATGAGGTTAGGGGAGTAAAAACAGGGATAAGGTCATGAGGGTAAAACCAGGGATAAGGTCAGGGGAGTGAAAACAGAGATAAGGGCAGGGAGGGAAAAACAGGGATAAGGTCACAAGGGTAAAAACAGGGATGAGGTTAGGGGGGAAACATGGATAAGGGCAGGGGTAAAAACAGGGATAAAGTCAGGGGGAGAACACAGGGATAAGGTCAGGGGAGAAAAACAGGGATAAGGTCAGGAGGAAAACACAGGGACAGAGTCAGGGGGAAACAGGGAAAAGGTCATGAGGGTAAAAACAGGGATAAGGTCAGGGGAGGAAAACAGGGATAAGGTCACGAGGGTAAAACCAGGGATAAGGTCAGGGGGGTAAAAATAGGGATAAGGTCAGGGGGAGAACACAGGGATAAGGTTGGGGGTAATACAGGGATAAAGTCAGGGGGGAAAAACAGGGATGAGGTCAGGGGGAAAACACAGGGACAGGGATAAGGTCAGGGGAACAAAACCAGGGATAAAGTCAGGAGGAAAACACAGGGATGAGGTTAGGGGGGAAACAGAGATAAGGGCAGGGGTAAAAACAGGGATAAAGTCAGGGGTAAACACAGGGATAAGGTCAGGGGAACAAATATAGGGATAAGGTCATGAGGGTAAAACAGGGATGAGGTCAGGGGGTAAAAACAGGGATAAGGGCAGGGGGGAAACAGGGATAAGGTCAGGGGATCAAACACAGGGATAAGGTCACGAGGGCAAACTCAGGGATAATATCAGGGGGGAAAAACAGGGATAATTTAGGGGGGAAACAGGGATGAGGTGAGGGGGTAAAAACAGGGACAGGGTCAGGGGGAAACGGGGATGAGGTCAGGGGAGCAAATACAGGGATAAGGTCACGAGGGTAAAAACAAGAATAAGATCAGGGGGGAAACAGGGATAAGGGCAGGGGGAAAACACAGGGACAGAGTCAGGGGGAAACAGGGAAAAGGTCATGAGGGTAAAACCAGGGATAAGGTCAGGGGGGTAAAAATAGGGATAAGGTCAGGGGGTTAAACACAGGGACAAGGTCAGCACTGCAACCTCTTGGAGGTTGTTAATGACACCAGAGACGAGCCTGGCTTGGGTCATTGATCACACTCTCAACAATCCTGAGCTTGCTGGTGACAGAACCAACTGTCTGAGCTGTTATCAGCATTAATTATTTCAATAATGAGATGGCCCCAGCTTTGCCAGATTCCACACCTGCCCTGTGCTCCTCACCTTGGCAGGGTCATTGTCCTGTCCGTCCCAGCACTGCCACCTCTCTCAGCTCTTGGATTCCCTTCCTCAAGGCTCCTCCAGAACATTCCATGCTGGTGCTCCTGCATTCTCTCTCTGGGGAAAAACCTCTTTCCTTCACTCTTTAAAAGCTGCTCCCAGAGGGAAAGGGGGCCTGAATCCCTCACAAATTCCTGATCCACACCTGAGTCCTGGTCAAGGGTCCCAAATTCCCAAATTCCTTGCCTCAGCACCATCCAGTGTCCCACCTGTACCGACAAGGTCCCAGACCTGAAGTAACCAAGCTGTAAAAGCCTCACACCCCCATCACACAATGACTTTTTTCAGATTACAGAGATTTTCATATGACAGGTGATGATTTCCCCTGCTGGTTGTGAGGATCCTCCTTTCTGATCCTCATTATCCACCTGCTTTATTTTCATTTTAGATTTCTTTGTTTCCACAGGGGTGACTGCTGCTGGCTGGGAGAGCCCTGGTGGTTCTGCTGGAACCTGGACAGATGTAACATCCAGGGGTTCTCCCTCTTTTAGGCAGAGCCCTGCTCTTCAAACCCACACAGCAAACCCCAAAATGAGCTCCAGGTATGTGCACAGCAAGGCTGGACACAGCTGGACCCACTGGGATGCCTGGAAAGGCTGAGCTGGAACAGAGACCAGGCAGAGCAAAAGGGATAAAACAGGAATTTATTGAAAAGATAAAATAGGAATTTATTGAAAAGATAAAATAGGAATTTACTGAAAAGCAGTGCAAGAGCCTGGCCAGGGCTACACCCAAATCAAATCCCAGATGGATCCTGGTCATGAGTTTTTACACTTTTAGAAGTTTTGGAGTCAATTATCCAACCACAGCCCCAGGTTATGAATTCTCAGCCCCCTTCCCTTAACCATTATTTCTGATTTTTGGGTGCCAGCTTGATTCTCTAGCTAGAAAGGAATTGTTTTGTCCAACCACCCTGTGAAGAGAACTTTCTAACACCTAACAGGAAGTTTCAGAGTTAAACATCAAGCAGCAGAGAATCTGAAAAATATCAAAGCTAAACCCCAAGGCATCAGCTGCTCACTCCCATGAGTTCTATGGCACAAAACAGGAGCAGCTTGTGGGGTCTCCACCCCAACTTGGGCCCTCCTGAACACAAACTATTCTAGAAAAAAAAAAACCATTCTGAAAAGCAGCTTCATCCTCAAAGCCATTATATTCCTGCAAAAACAGCTGGACCAGTCACTGCTCTCAGCCAAACCAAAATTTTTAGATAAAAGGTGCTCAGCACATTCCTCCCTCTGCTTGGGGCTGGGTTTAGGACAGCACCAACAGAAAAATTCCCAAAAAATGCTCCTTGCTGCCCTAGCAGGTGTTAGTGCAGCTCTGAGAAGTTCCCTGAGTGATTTCAGCACTGGAAAAAGTGTCCAAGGAGAATTCTGGAAGCTTTTTTGGGAGGGTCAAGCCCTCCCCAGGCTCACATGGCACTGGACAATCTTTAATGTCCCTCCCAACCCAACCCATTCAATAATTCTACCAATTATCAGTGTTTCTAATAATCTCAGGCCATAAAAATGAAATAATTTTTAAAAATACATCCACCAAGAACAACAGGAATTTCTGAATTCCAATTTCTCTGCTGATTTGGGTTAGACACAGTGTCCTGTTTGCATCAGACACATCAGAAATGACAAAAAACCAAAAGAGGGGAGCAGAGCACAGGTGAGTTCAAGCTCAGAGTTTCCAATTTGTCCAGGCAGGGTTTGCTACATCCCACCCAGCAGAACTGGGAGGAAGTTTCACACCAGAAATGACAAAAATCCAAGGGAGGGGAGCAGAGCACAGGTGAGTTCAAGCTCAGAGCTTCCAATTTGTCCAGGCAGGGTTTGCCCCATCCCTCCCCAGCAGAACTGGGAGGAAGTTTTATCTCCTGAATGCAGCCACCCCCAAACTGCAGCTCTGCTCCTGTTTGCATCAGACACACCAGAAATGACAAAAAATCCAAGGGAGGAGAGCAGAGCACAGCTGAGGACAAGCTCAGAGCCTCCAACCTGCCCTGGCAGGATTTGCTCCATCCCACCCAGCAGAACTGGGAGGAAGTTTCACACCACAAATGACAAAAATCCAAAAGAGAGGAGCAGGGCACAGGTGAGTTCAAACTCAGAGAATCCAACCTGCCCTGCCAGGGTTTGCCCCATCCCTCCCAGCAGAAATTGGGAGGAAGTTTCACACCACAAATTATAAAAATCCAAGGCAGGGGAGCAGGTCACAGGTGAGTTCAAGCTCAGAGCCTCCAACCTGTCCAGGCAGGGTTTGCCCCATCCCTTCCAGCAGAACTGTGAGGAAGTTTCACACCACAAATGACAAAAAATCCAAAAGAGGGGAGCAGGGCACAGCTGAGGACAAGCTCAGAGTTTCCAATTTGTCCAGGCAGGATTTGCTCCATCTCTTCCAGAACTGGGAGGAAGTTTCACATCACAAATGATAAAAATCCAAAAGAGGGGAGCAGGGCACAAGTGAGGACAAGCTCAGAGTTTCCAACCTGCCCTGGCTGGGTTTGCTCCATCCCTCCCAGCAGAACTGGAAGTTTTTTTTCCCCTCAATGCAGCCACCCCCAAACTGCAGCTCTGCTCCTGTTTGCATCAAACACACCAGAAATGACAAAAATCCAAGGGAAGGGAGCAGAGCACAGGTGAGGACAAGACCAAAGCCTTCAACCTTGCCCTGGCAGGATTTGCTCCATCCCACCCAGCAGAACTGGGAGGAAGTTTCTTTTCACACCACAAATGACAAAAATCCAAGGAAATGGAGCAGGGCACAGGTGAGGACAAGCTCAGAGCTTCCAATTTGTCCAGGCAGGATTTGCTCCATCCCTTCCAGAATTGGGAGGAAGTTTCACACCACAAATGACAAAAATCCAAAAGAGGGGAGCAGGGCACAGGTGAGTTCAAACTCAGAGAATCCAACCTGCCCTGGCTGGGTTTGCTCCATCCCTCCCAGCAGAACTGGAAGTTTTTTTTTTCCCCTGAATGCAGCCACCCCCAGCTCTGGCTCCTGCAGCAGCAGCAGCAGCAATTCTTGCATTTCTGAGCTGCTGCTGCCTCGTCAGGCTGTTCTCACTCCTGAGGAGGCCAAGGCAGGAGAGGGATGACAGAAACCCTGCACTGATGCAACAGCACTGCAGTGCTGCAGGCTGGAAGAGAACCCAGCCCTGCTCAGGGAGGGACCCAAACAACAAATCCAAAAGGAAAATCACCAAAAAAAACCCCATGAGGATATGGCACAGAATGAATGCCTGGGATGAAGTCCCCTCAAAGAAAAAGAAAATCAGTGAGGTCAGATCTTAACACAGCATTCAAATAAATTTGAAAAGATCTGGAGGAAGGAATGACTTTGAGATTCCTTGGAAACTCTGACATGGGGGCTGAATGAATTTAAAATTAATGTTAAAATTCAGTAATTTCAGCAGGAGGTGAAGCACCCAGGCCATGAGGATTGTTCTGTATTCACGTGGGAGGAGCTCAGGGGAGGCACAAAAACAAAAATCACAACTCCCTGGAGGGCAGGAATCAACACCCAATAAATACCTGAACAGCTGGAGGCCTCAGGACAGCATTTCCAAAGCTGCATCAGGCAGGGAGGGATCTCAGGTTATCCCCTGCAGGTGTGGCACAACCTTTTACACCACACACAGGGCTCAGATTCTCTTTCCAGCTCAGGTTTTATTTGGAAAATTCAAAAAAACCTGGAGTACAGATCTCCCTCCTTATGTAATTCCAGAGCACAGCAGGGCCAGGATTCTCTTCCTCTAAACCTGGGTATTTCTAGAGTAATAATAGTAAAGATTTTTTAAAAAAAAGATGGCAAGAAGGGGAGAGAAGAGGCAGAATCTTGGTCACATTATCTCTGAGAAATCACCAAATGGCCTGCTGATATTAAGGAAAATTAATTTATTCTATTCTTGCAGCATTTGCATGCATTTAATTACCAAATTTCCCACATACTGTGAAACTATAGAGCAGCATTGGGGATGTGGTCTAATTGAATGGCACAGATAAATATGTAAGGCCTGAATTTAGAAACCAAAGTAGCTCAGGGACACAGCATAAAAAAAAAAAAGGGAAAAAAAAATGAAGGCATGGAGGAATCTGTGCAAAATTACACAACCCACAACTGGAGGCAAGGCTCAGCTGAGTGGAAAATTAAAGGGAAAAGCAAAACCAAAGGCAACAAAGCAACAGCATGCCCCAAATGTGGCTCACAGCTGCACATGGCAGAAATTTCTCCAAATTTTGGCGTTTTGGGATTCTTTACAGGGCTGGTTTTTGTGAATTATCAACACATGAGAATGACCTGACTCCTTAGGATGATCGTTCCTGTCCTGATTTAATTTTTTTCCCAAAAAATTATTAAAATTTTGATGTTTTGGGATTCTTTACAGGGCTGTTTCTTGTGAATTACCAACACATGACAGTGACCTCACTCCTTGGGATGTTCTTCCCTGTCCTGATTTAATTTTTTTCCCAATAAATTATTATAATTTTGGTGTTTTGGAATTCTTTACAGGGCAGTTTCTTGTGAATTATCAACACATAACAGTGACCTGACTCCTTGGGAGGTTCTTTCCTGTCTTGATTTCATTATTTTCCCCAATAAATTATTATAATTTTGGTATTTTGGAATTACTTATCATATTATTAATATTAATTATATTATTTATAATATTATTATATATGTAATAATAAATTTATTATTTATATTATTATTATTGTACTTATTATTATTATTGTACTTATTATATTATAGGGCAGTTTCTTATGTACTATTAACACATGACAGTGACCTGACTCCTTGGGATGTTCTTTCCTGTCCTGATTTAATTTTTTCCACAATAAATTATTATGATTTTGGCATTTTGGAATTCTTTACATGGCTGTTTCTTGTGAATTATCAACACATAAGGAGTGAGACCCTCAGGTCATTTTGAGGATGTTCTTTCCTGTCCTGATTTCATTTTTTTCCCAATAAATTATTATAATTTTGGTGTTTTGGAATTCTTTACAGGGCAGTTTCTTGTGAATTATCAACACATGACAGTGACCTGACTCCTTGGGATGCTCTTTCCTGTCCTGATTTCATTTTTTTCCCAATAAATTATTATAATTTTGGTGTTTTGGAATTCTTTACAGGGCTGTTTCTTATGTACTATCAACACATGACAGTGACCTGAGGGTCTCACTCCTTAGGATGTTCTTTCCTGTCCTGATTTAATTTTTTCCCCTAAAAATTATTAAAATTTTGGCATTTTGGAATTCTTTACAGGGCTGTTTCTTGTGAATTATCAACACATAAGGAGTGAGACCCTCAGGTCATTTTTAGGATGTTCTTTCCTGTCCTGATCTAATTTTTTCCCAATAAATTATTATAATTTTGGTGTTTTGGAATTCTTTACAGGGCTGGTTTTTGTGAATTATCAACACATGACAGTGACCTGACTCCTTAGGATGCTCTTTCCTGTCCTGATTTAATTTTTTTCCCAAAAAATTATTATAATTTTGGCATTTTGGAATTCTTTACAGGGCAGTTTCTTATGTACTATTAACACATAAGAGTGACCTGAGGGTTTCACTCCTTAGGATGTTCTTTCCTGTCCTGATTTAATTTTTTCCACAATAAATTATTATAATTTTGGTATTTTGGAATTCTTTACAGGGCTGTTTCTGGTGAATTATCAACACATAAGGAGTGAGACCCTCAGGTCATTTTTAGGATGTTCTTTCCTGTCCTGATTTAATTTTTTTCCCAATAAATTATTATAATTTTGGTATTTTGGAATTCTTTACAGGGCTGTTTCTTGTGTACTATTAACACATGACAGTGACCTGAGGGTTTCACTCCTTGGGATGTTCTTTCCTGTCCTGATCTAATTTTTTTCCCAATAAATTATTATAATTTTGGTATTTTGGAATTACTTACAGGGCTGTTTCTTGTGAATTATCAACACATAAGGAGTGAGACCCTCAGGTCATTTTTAGGATGTTCTTTCCTGTCCTGATTTCATTTTTTTCCCAATAAATTATTATAATTTTGGTGTTTTGGGATTCTTTACAGGGCTGGTTTTTGTGAATTATCAACACATGAGAGTGACCTCACTCCTTGGGATGTTCTTTCCTGTCCTGATTTCACTTTTTTCCCAATAAATTATTGGAATTTTGGGATTTTAGAATTCTTTACAGGGCTGGTTTTTGTGAATTACCAACACCTGACAGGGACCTGACTCCTTAGGATGTTCTTTCCTGTCCTGATTTCATTTTTTTCCCAAAAAAATTATTAAAATTTTGGGATTTTAGAATTACTTACAGGGCTGTTTCTTGTGAATTATCAACACATAAGGAGTGAGACCCTCAGGTCATTTTTAGGATGTTCTTTCCTGTCCTGACTTCATTTTTTTCCCAATAAATTATTAAAATTTTGGGATTTTAGAACTCTTTACAGGGCAGTTTCTTGTGAATTATCAACACATAAGGAGTGAGACCCTCAGGTCATTTTTAGGATGTTCTTTCCTGTCCTGATTTAATTTTTTCCCCAATAAATTATTAAAATTTTGGCATTTTGAATTCTTTACAGGGCTGGTTTTTGTGAATTATCAACACAGGACAGTGACCTGACTCCTTGGGATGTTCTTTCCTGTCCTGATTTCATTTTTTCCCCTAAAAATTATTAAAATTTTGGCATTTTGGAATTACTTATCATATTATTAATATAAATAATATTATTTATAATATTATTATATATGTTATAATAAATTTATTATTGATATTATTATTATTGTACTTATTATTATTATTGTACTTATTATATTATAGGGCAGTTTCTTGTGTACTATCAACACATGACAGTGACCTGACTCCTTGGGATGTTCTTTCCTGTCCTGATTTCATTTTTTTCCCAATAAATTATTATAATTTTGGTGTTTTGGGATTCTTTACAGGGCAGTTTCTTGTGAATTATCAACACATGACAGTGACCTGACTCCTTGGGATGTTCTTTCCTGTCCTGATTTCATTTTTTTCCCAATAAATTATTATAATTTTGGTATTTTGGAATTCTTTACAGGGCTGTTTCTTGTGAATTATCAACACATGAAGAGTGAGACCCTCTGGTCATTTTTAGGATGTTCTTTCCTGTCCTGATTTAATTTTTTCCCCAATAAATTATTATAATTTTGGTGTTTTGGGATTCTTTACAGGGCTGGTTTTTGTGAATTATCAACACATGAGAATGACCTGACTCCTTGGGATGCTCTTTCCTGTCCTGATTTAATTTTTTCCCCAATAAATTATTGGAATTTTGGGATTTTAGAATTCTTTACAGGGCTGTTTCTTGTGAATTATCAACACATAAGGAGTGAGACCCTCTGGTCATTCTTAGGATGTTCTTTCCTGTCCTGATTTCATTTTTTTTTCCAAAAAATTATTATAATTTTGGCATTTTAGAATTCTTTACAAGGCAGTTTCTTATGTACTATTAACACATAAGAGTGACCTGAGGGTTTCACTCCTTAGGATGTTCTTTCCTGTCCTGATTTAATTTTTTCCCCAATAAATTATTATAATTTTGGCATTTTGGAATTCTTTACAGGGCAGTTTTTTGTGAATTATCAACACCTGACAGTGACCTGACTCCTTGGGATGTGTTTTCCTGTCCTGACTTCATTTTTTCCACAATAAATTATTATAATTTTGGCATTTTGGAATTCTTTACAGGGCTGGTTTTTGTGAATTATCAACACATAAGGAGTGAGACCCTCAGGTCACTCTTAGGATGTTCTTTCCTGTCCTGACTTCATTTTTCCCCCCAATAAATTATTATAATTTTGGCATTTTGGAATTCTTTACAGGGCTGTTTCTTGTGAATTATCAACACATAAGGAGTGAGACACTCAGGTCACTCTTAGGATGTTCTTTCCTGTCTTGATTTAATTTTTTCCACAATAAATTATTAAAATTTTGACATTTTGGAATTCTTTACAGGGCTGTTTCTTGTGAATTATCAACACATAAGGAGTGAGACCCTCAGGTCATTTTTAGGATGTTCTTTCCTGTCCTGATTTAATTTTTTTCCCAATAAATTATAATTTTGGCACTTTAGAATTACTTTTTATGTACTATCAACACCTGACAGTGACCTGACTCCTTGGGATGTGTTTTCCTGTCCTGATTTAATTTTTTCCCCAATAAATTATTATAATTTTGGTGTTTTGGAATTCTTTACAGGGCTGTTTCTTGTGAATTATCAACACATAAGGAGTGAGACCCTCAGGTCATTTTTAGGATGTTCTTTCCTGTCCTGACTTTATTTTTTTTCCAAAAAATTATTAAAATTTTGGTGTTTTGGAATTACTTACAGGGCAGTTTCTTGTGAATTATCAACACCTGACAGTGACCTGACTCCTTAGGATGCTCTTTCCTGTCCTGATTTAATTTTTTTCCCAAAAACTTATTATAATTTTGGCATTTTGGAATTCTTTACAGGGCTGTTTTTTGTGAATTATCAACACCTGACAATGACCTGACTCCTTGGGATGTTCTTGCCTGTCCTGATTTCACTTTTTTCCCAATAAATTATTGGAATTTTGGGATTTTAGAATTCTTTACAGGGCTGTTTCTTGTGAATTATCAACACATAAGGAGTGAGACCCTCTGGTCATTCTTAGGATGTTCTTTCCTGTCCTGATTTAATTTTTTTTTCCAAAAAATTATTATAATTTTGGTGTTTTGGAATTCTTTACAGGGCTGGTTTTTGTGAATTATCAACACATGACAGTGACCTCACTCTTGGGAGGTTCTTTCCTGTCCTGATTTAATTTTTTTCCCAATAAATTATTATAATTTTGGCATTTTGGAATTCTTTACAGGGCTGTTTCTTGTGAATTATCCACACATAAGGAGTGAGACCCTCAGGTCATTTTTAGGATGTTCTTGCCTGTCTTCAATTTTTCTCCAAAAAATTATTAAAATTTTGGGATTTTAGATTTACTTAGAGGGCTGGTTTTTGTGAATTATCAACACCTGACAGTGACCTGACTCCTTGGGATGTTCTTTCCTGTCCTGATTTAATTTTTTCCCAATAAATTATTATAATTTTGGCATTTTGGAATTCTTTACAGGGCTGGTTTTTGTGAATTATCAACACATGACAGTGACCTGAGGGTCTCACTCCTTGGGATGTTCTTTCCTGTCCTGATTTCATTTTTTTCCCAATAAATTATTATAATTTTGGTATTTTGGAATTCTTTACAGGGCTGTTTCTTGTGAATTATCAACACATGACAGTGACCTCATGGTCTCACTCCTTGGGATGTTCTTTCCTGTCTTGACTTCATTTTTCCCCCCAATAAATGATTAAAATTTCAGCATTTTGGAATTCTTTACAGGGCTGTTTCTTGTGAATTATCAACACATAAAGAGTGAGACCCTCAGGTCATTTTTAGGATGTTCTTTCCTGTCCTGATTTAATTTTTTCCCCAATAAATTATAATTTTGGCACTTTAGAATTACTTTCAGGGCAGTTTCTTATGTACTATCAACACCTGACAGTGACCTGAGGGTTTCACTCCTTGGAATGTTCTTTCCTGTCCTGATTTCATTTTTTTCCCAAAAAATTATTATAATTTTGGTGTTTTGGAATTCTTTACAGGGCTGTTTCTTATGTACTATCAACACATAAGAGTGACCTGAGGGTCTCACTCCTTGGGATGCTCTTTCCTGTCCTGATTTCACTTTTTTCCCCAATAAATTATTATAATTTTGGCATTTTGGAATTCTTTACAGGGCAGTTTCTTGTGAATTATCAACACATAAGGAGTGAGACCCTCAGGTCATTTTGAGGATGTTCTTTCCTGTCCTGATTTAATTTTTTTCCCAATAAATTATCCCTCATTAAGGTAATGAACAAAAATGTGTGGCTTCACCTCATCTTCACAATTTCCACTGCCTGGCAAAGCTAAAAAACCTCCAAAATATCATTTTCCAACAGGAATGATCCTGCTGGGATTGACTTGGATAAATCCTAGGATTTATTTTGGTCCTTTCCACATCAGAGTAACAAGAGAAAAGTTCTGAAAATTGTGCCCCAGGCTGCAGGGTGTGGGGTTATCCATGGAAAAATGACAGGAATTTATTCTGCAGTTTGGATTTGGGTGCACACAACACACCCATGGCTCAAATATCAAAGATTTTCCACCAGAATCTGCTGCACTGAGGTGCCCAGTAGCTAAGATTTAATTATTTTTTTTTTTCCTTAATGTTCCCAGCAGTCCATTTACTGCTACATTATGAAATATTCCAATAAATTATTCAAGCCCATCATCAAAATAAATTAAAAAACACTTTTGAGGCAATTTCCTTGGATTTAATTCACTTCTCCCTTTATTAATTACCAAGGTTCAGCCATTCACTGTGTGCCTGTGTGAATTTTTATATAACCCACGTGCAGGAAGGAAAATATAAATGTGGAAATGAACAGCACCCTGAAATTCTGCTGCAGGAGAGTTTAAAAAATTCCAAACAAACCCAAAATATCCATCCATGGGGAAATCCAATCCTCATCTGCAGGGAATTCTGTGGTTGGAATTTTATCAATTTTATCAATTTTATCAATGAGAAGGGTCAGTGAAGGAGAGACTTTTCTTTCAGAATTTAAATTAAATTTAAATTTCCTTTAGGAAAGCTCTCTGATGCTATAAAGTGGAAGGCAAAGGAAATATTTCCATATTTCCACTCCCTAGCAGCATTTATATGGAATTCTATGGTAAAAAAAATCTTGTGGAATTTGGCTCAGTGTGGGAAGTGCTCAAGGTCTCAAAATGATCATGCAAGAGACACATCTCTAAAAATAAAAATAAAATTTAAAATTAATTAATTAATTAATTTAAAAATTAACAGAAATGTACAGAGGGAAGAGAAGAAGCAATCAACAGCAACAGAAGAATATTAGAATAATTAAATGTTTGAATGGTTTGGGTTTGAAGGGATCTTAAAACTCCAGCCATGGGCAGGGACATCTTCCACCAAGCCCTGGTCACACAGAAAACATAAATTGTAAAATAATATAAATATATATATAAATATATAATATATTTTAAAATATAAATATATTTTAAAATATAAATATAAATATAAATATAAATATAAATATAAATATAAATATAAATATAAATATAAATATAAATATAAATATAAGTAGAAATAGAAATAGAAATTTATTTTAAAATATAAATATAAATATAGATAGAAATAGAAATAGAAATAGAAATAGAAATAGAAATAGAAATAGAAATAGAAATAGAAATAGAAATAAAAATAAAAATATAAATATATATATAAATATAGAAATAAATAGAAATAAAAATAAAAATAAATAAAAATTAAAAAAAAATAAAAATAAAAATAAAAATAAAAATAAAAATATAGAAATAAATAGAAATAAAAATAAAAATAAAAATAAAAAATAAAAATATAAAATAAAAAAAATATATATATATAAATAAACAGAATTATTTAACAACACTGTACTGAAAATCCACTAAAAACCCCATCCCTGCAGGGTCCTCACCCCCTCCCAGTTTTTTTGTGATTTCAGAATCATCCCTCAGTAAATTACAAGCACCAGAACTGGTTAATCCCAGTTAAATTCAAACTTCTGAACAAAGAGCAGCTCCAAAATAACTTTTGTGCAGGAGTTCAGCCACTAACCCAAATTTAATTCCTTGTTCAGCTCATTCAGCCCATCCCTGACCCATAAAACAGGAGGCAGGGAATGTTTATTTTACACTGTAATTTTGGGGGAATTAATTTCTTATTTGTGGATGGTTTGAGCGCAAAGGGGACAAATGTGAAATCCCCTTTTAGTGCTCTGTTAAAAATTTCTGAATTTTTCTGCACAAGGCAGCTTTCCCTGTGGAGTGACACTGCTGTCAGCTATTCCTGCTTGTTTTGACACCATCCTGAGACTGATTTCACTCATCAGACAAGAAAAAAAGTTCTTTTCCCACTGGAATGGCCACGTTTGGCATTCAACCTCACGTTTCCAGAGCATTTTGGGCACCTGGGTGACAGAGATGTCACACTGAGGAGCAGCTGGAAATCCCCCCCTGAGCCTCCCCTTTTTCACTCTCCACAACTCACTGCTCCTTCTGCTGCAATGAAGATTTTATTTCCACAACTTCAGGACCACCTGGACAGTTATTCCTGTAACTTTAATTCCACTACCTGGACAATTCAGCAGTATTCAATAAACATTCCTCCCCAAATCACCTCTCTGGACATTTCATTCTAAACTGCTCATCTTTCCAGCTGGGGTAGAAGTACAAGAAGCATGGAATGGGATTTTTAGAGGGTAGCAAGATCTCTGAATTTTGAAATGGCTCTGCTCAGGAAGGAGCAAAGCCCAAGCACCACTGGCTGCTCTTTCTCCTCAAAATCTCCCATTTGCTGGAATAAAGTTACAGGACAAGGCTCAGGGAAGGTTGAAGTTGCTCTAAATTTGGAACAGCATTTCACAACAGAATCCCAGAATCACTGAAGTTGGAAAAGTTCTCCAAGTTTATTGAGTCCAAATGTGACCAAATTCCCTCCTTGTCACCCAACCCAGAATCAAAGAAATTGGAAAAGCTCTCCAAGTTCATTGAGTCCAACCTGTGACCAATTCCCTCCTTGTCACCCAACACAGAATCACTGAGGTTGGAAAAGCTCTCCAAATTTATTGAGTCCAAATGTGACCAATCCCCTCCTTGTCACCCAACCCAGAATCAAAATTTAAAAAGCTTTCCAAGTTCATTGAGTCCAAATGTGACCAAATCCCCTTCTTGTCACCCAGGTGAGCCCTTGTCACCCAACCCAGAATCAAAATTGGAAAAGCTCTCCAAGTTTGTTGAGTCCAACCAATCCCCTCCTTGTCACCCAACCCAGAATCAAAATTGGAAAATCTCTCCAAGTTCATTGAGTCCAACCAATCCCTTCCTTGTCACCCAATCCAGAGTCACTGAAATTGGAAAAGCTCTCCAAATTCATTGAGCCCAAATGTGACCAAATCCCCTCCTTGTCACCCAATCCAGAATCAAAGAAATTGGAAAAGCTCTCCAAGTTTATTGAGTCCAAATGTGACCAAATTCTGTCCCTGTCACCCAACACAGAATCATTGAATTTGGAAAAGCTCTCCAAGTTTATTGAGTCCAAATGTGACCAAATTCCCTCCTTGTCACCCAACCCAGAATCACTGAAATTGGAAAAGTTCCCCAAGTTCATTGAGTCCAAATGTGACCAATCCCTTCCTTGACACCCAATCCAGAATCACTGAAATTGGAAAAGTTCTACAAGCTCATTGAGTCCAAATGTGACCAATCCCCTCCTTGTCACCCACCCCAGAATCAAAGAAATTGGAAAAGCTCTCCAAATTTATTGAGTCCAAATGTGACCAATCCTCTCCTTGTCATCCAGGTGAGCCCTTGTCACTCAACCCAGAATCAAAGAAATTGGAAAAGCTCTCCAAATTCATTGAGTCCAACCTGTGACCAAATCCCCTCCTTGACACCCAACCCAGAATCATTGAAATTGGAAAAGCTCTCCAAGTTCATTGAGTCCAACCAATCCCTTCCTTGTCACCCAACCCAGAGTCACTGAAATTGGAAAAGCTCTCCAAGCTCACTGAGTCCAAATGTGACCAATCCCCTCCTTCTCACCCAACCCAGAATCACTGAAATTGGAGAAACTCTCCAAGTTCATTGAGTCCAACCAATCCCTTCCTTGTCACCCAACCCAGAATCAAAATTGGAAAAGCTCTCCAAGTTCATTGAGTCCAAATGTGACCAAATCCCCTCCTTGTCACCCAGAGCACTGAGTGCCATGTCCAGTCCTTCTCTGGACAAAGGGATGGGGACACCAGGAGCCTCTGGACAGCTCCTTGCAATGCCTGACCACTCTTTGTGTGAGGAAACCCCTCCTGAAATGAGACAGCTTTGCCTAAGCCAGAAGAAAATGGGAAGTGTTAAAAGCCAGACTGGAAGCTGAGCTCATGTCAGGGAGGTTTTGTAATGCACTCCTGCAGCAGGAATCACTTTTTCCCTACTTGTATCCTCCAGCCCTGAACAGAAATAGGACACTGAGGCACAAAAGGGACAGTCCAAGCTTTCCTGAGCCCCACCAGATTCCAGCCCAGTTCTCCACCATCACCATGAGCCATCACAGATTCCTCTCTGTGCTTCCTGAAATTATTCCCCCTGTGCTTGCTCTGTTGTTTTACTGCTCCTGCTCTAAGCCAGCCCATTGCTCTGAACTCAACAATCAATTATTGATCCCAGAGTATCAATGGAGGTGCAGCTGCTTTGGGGGAAGGAGATGGATGCCAAAGAGCCACGGTGTGACAGCAGGGGCTACTGAAAACCAGCAACTCCATTGAGGTGCAAACCCAGATCAGGGTTTTATTTTAATAAAAACACAGCCAGGCAGCCCCAGCACCAGCAGAGACACGGCAAGCAGCAGGAGGGAGATGGTGCCGTGATTGGTGTGGTGAAGTTACTTCATTTCCATTCAGTGCTGACTTTGTTTCTGCTTTATTGAGCAGAATGAAGGCAGGGCCATGCTCCATTTCCTGAGGCTCGCCCTCCTGCCTGTAGGAAACCTCCTCCCACCAAAGAGCCACAGCATTTCACTTGTTCCACTGAGCAGGGTATCTATACCATGATCTACATCCAAGCCATCCATACAAGCTTATATAACTGATTAAATTATCTGTGCTGGGTCCAGGTCCTCCACCCTGGGTGAACAACGTTGCAGAAGCACCCAAAAGAGTTAAAATTATTAAAGAACCCTTTGGTCAGGTTGTTAGTTTGATATAAAACACCAAAGTGAAGGACAGGGACTTTCACACACACAGAGGATGGAAAAGCCAAGCACTGGAGGGAGGCTCCAGGATGGATCCATCAGGGAAAGGTCCCAGCAGAGTGCAGGGCTCTTTACTCCCCAAACCCAGAGCTATTTAAAGATCCTAAAAAGCTTCACCAACTTTATGTGATGGCACCTGGCCCTGAAGAACGGGAGATGGAGATGGGGAGGGCGGTGATGGGACAGTAATGAGCACAGGGAGTGTCCCATGGGCCCCTCCAGCCTCGCCCACACCTTCTGCACTGGGGCACCACTGAAAAGGAACCCAGAGCTTCCCAGAGCTCCATCACCCACACAGGAAAACGGGAACAATTCCAGACCCATCCCTCCAAACCGGGACTGCTGGGGAAAACCACCACGGTGATGCTTTCCTGCCTTTCCAGCTCTAAAGACACCGGCAGGAGGGGGACGGGGACCCCGCGTTCCTCGCTGTTAAATTAAATTAAATGTGAAAAGAGGACGTCCCGGTCACGGCAGCCGGTGCGGGTGGAATGCTGCAGTGTTGTTCCAGCCTCGCACATCCACGGGAACGGCACGGAACACAAACGGAGCCGCCAAACCCGCCCCACCTGCGCTGCCCCTCGAGGGGCCAGGAGGGGACCAGAACGATCCTCCCACGGTTGGGATCACCCTCCAAAATCCGGGTCAGGATGGAGCTGCTGCTGCCCCTCGCAGCCACTTCCCCTTCGCGGAGTTTTCCGACTTCACCCCGGCTCATCCGCAGCCGCTGCCGTGGAGCATCTCCCGGTGTCCCCACCCCCACATCAGCTGGGCACCAGTTTGCACCAGAACGCAGGGGGAGGGGAGGAAGACACCCAGATTTTTTAATAGAAAAACCTCGTGAATGTGCAATTCCCTCCCAGCAGGAAGGGGAAAAAATAATATAAACCAAATCTATCCTCACCTCGCAAAAAAAAAAAAAAAACCCAAAATCTGTGGCGGAAGGAAGAGCCACAACCACGATGCTGACCCAACATCTGGGTCAGCTGGAACACCAAGGATGCCCCAAGTGTCCCCCTGCCCGCATCATCCCCCCAAAAAAAAACCCAGAACTGTCCTCCAAGATGCCCCCGTGCCCGGGCAGGGAAGCTCCGATGGGAGCAGGGGATGCTGAAGGGACAGAGCAGCGCTGCAGCGAGAGCCGAGGGGGAAGGGACATCGAGGAGAACTCGGGTTCTCCCTTCCAACCATGCAAAGAGCACGGCCCCGAATTTGGGGCGTGGGAGGAGGGTCCCGTGGGCCCCCCAGGGTGGAGAGGGGATGGAGGCAGGGATGCAGGCAGGGATGCAGGAATAGACGGAAGGATGGAGAGACCCAAAAAGCAGCTCCAGGTGGAGGGTGGGCGCAGGGGGTGGCTGTCCCTTCCCAGCCGCAGCTCGGGGGATGCTGATCCCGGGCCGGGCTCGGTTCCCCCGCAGGACCGGGGGTCCCGGGCTGCACGGGCAGCGCTGAGAACCGGCCCCCATCCCCTTCCCTGGCTGCGGGGTGACCGAGCATCCACCGAGGGGACGGCTGAGAAACGGGCAAAGCTCCGGGACTCTCCTCACCCGGCGGATTTGAGGCTGGGGGCTCCCCAAATCTTCCCCCCTCAAACCACCCCCGGTACCCCCGGGGCGCTCCGGGCCGCGCTCTGCGGCAGAGCCCCCGGGGCAGAGCAGCCGAGGGCTGCGAGGGGGGATGGATGCAGCACAACAGCGAGGCAGGGGAGCCGCGGGTGGAGCCCGCGGGGGTCTCGGGGGTTGCGACTCACCGTGTCGGGCGGGCTCAGCGCGGCCCCGGCGCGGCGCTGCCGGACTGCGGCGCGGGGGGAGCTGCGGGAGGGACTGCGGGTGTCGCCATCTTGGTGCGCTCCCGGCGCTCCCCCCGCCCGGCCCGGCCCCCGCCCGCCCCGCGCGCGCCGCTGGGGGCGCTCGAGAGGCGCCGCGGGAGGAGCGGGGGGGAGAGGGGGAAGCCCCGGGAGGGGGGTGGCACATCGTCTTCATCATCGTCTTCATCATCATCTTCATCATCGTCATCATCATCATCTTCATCATCATCATCTTCATCATCATCTTCATCATCATCTCTGTGTCCATCATCATCATCTTCATCATCATCATCATCTTCATCATCATCATCTTCATCATCATCTTCATCATCATCATCATCACCATCATCATCGTCATTATCATTATCATCATCATCTCTGTGTCCATCATCACCATCATCACCTTCATCATCATCTTCATCATCATCTTCACCATCATCATCATCATCTCTGTGTCCATCATCATTCCATCATCATCATCATCATCATCACCATAATCTCTGTGTCCACCATCATTCCATCATCACCATCATCATCATCACCATCATCATCATCATCATCATCATCATCATCATCATCATCATCATTATCATCACCATTACCTCTGTGTCTATCATCATCATCATCTTCTTCATCATCATGATCGTCATCATCATCATCATCATCATCACCATAATCTCTGTGTCCACCATCATTCCATCATCATCATCATTATCACTATCATTATCATTATCATCTCTGTGTCCATCACCACCACCATCATCACCATCGCCTCTGTGTCCATCATCATCATCATCATCATCATCTCTGTGTCCACCATCATCACCATCACCATCCCTGTGTCCATCACCATCATCATCATCATCACCATGATCATCATTGTCATCTGTGTCCATTATCACCACCATCATCATCACCATCCCTGTGTCTGTCACCGTCATCATCATCCCTGTGTCCATCACTATCCCTGTATCCGCCATCATCATCACCATCATCATCCCTATGTCCATTGCCATCATCATCATCATCCCTGTGTACATCATCATCATCTGTGTCCACTATCATCATCGTCATCCCTGTGTCTGTCACCATCATCATCATCCCTGTATCCACCACCATCATCACCATCATCATCCCTGTGTCCATCACCATCATCATCCCTGTGTCCATCATCATCATCATCACTATCCCTGTGTCCACCATCATCATCATCACCACCATCATCATCCCAGTGTCCATCACTATCATCATCTCTGTGTCCATTATCATCATCATCACTATTCCTGTATCCACCACCATCATCACCATCATCATCATCACCATCATCGTCCCAGTGTCCATCACCATCATCATCTCTGTGTCCCTCATCCTCATCCCTGTGTCCACTATCATCATCACCATCATCATCCCCATGTCCCCTTGTCATCATCCCTGTGTCCACCATCATCATCACCATCATCATCATCCTCATCCCTGTGTCCATCACCATCGTCATCCATGATCATCATCATCATCCATCATCATCCTCATCCCTGTTTCCATCACCATCATCACCATCCCTGTGCCTGTCACCATCATCACTATCCCTGTGTCCACCATCATCATCACCATCGTCATCCATTATCAATCATCATCATCATCCCTGTGTCAACCACCATCCATCATCATCTCTGTGTCCCTCATCATCATCCCTGTGTCCACTATCATCATCGCCATCATCATCCCCATGTCCCCTGTCATCATCCCTGTGTCCATAACCATTGTCATCCATCATCATCATCATCATCATCCTCATCCCTGTGTCCACCACCATCATCACCATCATCATTCCTGTGTCTGTTGCCATCATCATCATCCTGTGTCTGTCACCATCATCGTCATCCCTCTGTCTGTCACCATCATCACTATCCCTGTGTCCATCATCATCATCATCATCCTCATCCTCACCCCTGTGTCCATCACCTTCCCCTGTCCCAGGTGCTCCAAGCCCTGTCCAGCCTGGCCTTGGACACTTCAGGGATCCAGGGCAGCCCCAGCTCTCTGGGCACCTGTGCCAGGGCCTCACACCCTCTGAGTATGATATTTAAATATCAAAGTAATAGAATAGTGAAATAATAAAGAATTTTAAGTCCTACCTGCCTTGAAAAGCAGATGAATATCACAATTTCAGTTATTAACTGGAGGTTTTTCTGTAATCAGAACAGTAAATTAATAAACAACACAAACTCCTCCTTGGGTTAAATTAAAACAGAACTTCCCAGAACACAGGCTGCAGAATTGGAATTCTGGAGCTGAGCTCTGTGCTGGCTCTGTAAGGAATAAAAACCAATTAAAATTGTTTCATAAGGATCCTGCTTTTTCCTTCTTTCATCCCAAAAGCCCTCACATCTCCTTCCCCCTCCGTGCAGTGACCTCTACTAACATATTATTATTACACCTGTGCTTAAACTCTGCATTTCTCCCTCCAACCTCAACCACACCTTTTAAACACAGGAGTTTCATGAGAAATGATTTCCAGGAAAACTCCTCCAGGATACCAGGAGCTTTTTCCTCGGCCAATTTAACCATTTCCATCACTCCCTGCAGCGCAGCAACAAAGAATTAAAACCAGATATACAACCAGATTATAATCTAATAATCCATTACTGCCTGTAATTAGTGCAACACAGAGTAATTAAAAGCTGGACTCGATTTTGGAGGTCTTTTCCAACCTGAATGATTCTGTTTGAGGTGGAGGCATGAAGATACCACCAGAGGTCATTAATGAAGCGCCTAATTACTCCCGGGTTTAATTTGCTTTATTGCCACCAGAGGGAGGAGGAGACACACTGGTGGCTTTGCCAGGAAAACAAAACTCCCTGCACCCCCCAGCAGAACTGTTCCAAAATTCGGGACCGCTCACCCCAAGGTTTTTAGGGACCTTGGATCCTCCCCACCTGCAGCAGAGCTGTCACCTGTTAATGGCTGATCCACTCTGCCCAAAAATCCTTTGGAAAACTCTGTCCGCTGCAAAGTCGGCAAATTCTTCCAGAATGTGTTCGTGGGGTGGTCAGTGTTGATTTGACCCAAATAAAAACCCAAATTCCACATGTTGAGTGCAGAACGAATGAATTGATGAATTGTTTTATCTCTTCCCACGATTCCCACCAGGCTGGAAGAGCTCTGGGTTCCCGTCCTCGCCCACCAAAGGATTTAAGGTGTCCTCGAACTGCAAAGACACAAATCTGCTGTTCAGAGAGAGCACAGAGCTGCTCAGCAAACCCTGCAACCGGAAAATCAACTCCCTAACAACTCCTGGAACTGAAACGTGAATCAAACCCACAACAAAATTCCTGCAGAGATCCCGAGCTGGGCTGAGCTTTTGAGGGCTGCTTTAAGAGAAGAGCCTGCAGCCGGAATGGAACAAAGGCATTTGGAGAACTTTGCCTGGGGTGCCACACGAAGTTGGGAACAAACTGGCAGCTCCTCCCCTGGACTCTGGGCACTGCTTTGGCCGCACCTGCAGCGCTCAGTCCTCGCCTGTGACCGGGCTGAGAAATCAGCTGGAGAAAAGCGTGGAGCAAGGAAACAGAGAGTGCATGAATGCGGCTCTGAGCAGATTTTTGGAGCTCTAACACCCAGCAGCAGTTCTGCTCTCTGTGGATCCTCTGGAAATGCCACAGGCTGCTGCCAGCATCCTCCTGCTCCGGGCCTGCCTGGCCCTGCTGGCCTGGCCCATCTACCTGCTGTCCTTCCTGGGCTTGTGGGAACCCTTCTGCAGGAAGATCTTTTTCCCTTTCTTCTTAGAAAAGATCGGCACAGTCCACGAGAAGAAATGCAAGAAGCACAAGGAGGAATTATTCCGGAATCTGCCTGATTTTAAGGGTCCCTCCGGGGAGCTGAAGCTGCTGGAGATCGGCACCGGCGGTGGAGCCAACTTCCAGTTCTACCCAGAGGGGTGCAGAGTCACCTGCAGCGACATCAACCCCCACTTCCAGCAGAGCCTCTCCAAAAATATGAAGAAAAACCAGCACCTGCACTACGAGCAGTTCCTGGTGGCGGCAGGGGAGGATCTGCACCAGGTGCCCAGCGGATCGGTGGATGCTGTGGTTTGCACCTTGGTGCTGTGCTCGGTGCAGAACATCAGTGGTACCCTGAGGGAAGTGCTGAGGGTGCTCAGGCCGGTGAGTACCTGCAAAAAACCTTCCCTGAATATCTTTAGTCTTTGCTGGAGGTATCAAGCCACGAGGAAAAAGGTGGGGGAAAAAATAATAAAAGGAAAAAATTTTTTAAAAAGCCACCACCAAAATAAAAACCAAAAGAACCTCACCAAGTGAAAAAGAGTTGGCTAAAACCCAGACCAAAAAAAAAAATCTAAGTGAAAAATAGTTGGTTTGAGCTTAAATCCAGACCAAAAAAAACAAGTGAAACAGCTGGTTTGAGCTTAAATCCAGACCAAATAAACCAAGTGTAAGAGTTGGTTTGAGCTTAAATCCAGACCAAAAAAAAAAAAAAAATAAACAAGTGAAAGAGCTGGTTTGAGCTAAAACCCAGACCAAAAAACCTAAGTGAAATATAGTTGGTTTGAGCTTAAATCCAGACCAAAAAATCCAAGTGAAAGAGTTGGTCTGAGCTTAAAGCCCAGGCAAAAAAAAACCTAAGTAAAAAATAGTTGGTTTAAGCTTAAACACAGACCAAAAAAAAAAAAAAAAAAGTGAAAGAGCTGGTTTGAGTTTAAATCCAGACCAAATAAACCTAAGTGAAAGAGCTGGTTTGAGCTTAAAACCCAGACCAAAAACAAGTTAAAAAGAGTTGGTTTGAGCTTAAAACCCTGACCAATAAAAACCCCAAGTGAAAAATAGTTGGTTTGAGCTTAAAATCCAGACCAACAAACCAAGTGAAAGAGCTGGTTTGAGCTTAAAACCCAGACAAAAAAACAAACAAGTGAAAGAGTTGGTTTGAGCTTAAAACCTAGACCAAAAAAAACCCCAAGTGAAAAATAGTTGGTTTGAGCTTAAACACAGACCAAAAAAAAAAAAAAAGTGAAAGAGCTGGTTTGAGTTTAAATCCAGACCAAATAAACCTAAGGGAAAGAGCTGGTTTGAGCTTAAAATCCAGACCAAAAAAAACAAGTGAAAGAGTTGGTTTGAGCTTAAATCCAAATCAAAAAAAACCAAGTGAAAGGGCTGGTTTGAGCTTAAAGCCCAGACAAAAAAAAAAAAACCTAAGTGAAATATAGTTGGTTTGAGCTTAAAATCCAGACCAAAAAAAAGACCAAGTGAAAAATACTTGGTTTGAGCTTAAATCCAGACCAAAAAAAAAAAAAACAAGTGAAAGAGCTGGTTTGAGCTTAAAACTCAGCCAAAAAAAAAGTGAAAAAGAGTTGGTTTGAGCTTAAAACCCAGACTTAGGTTGGTTCCTACAATTCTCTGTAGGGCTGAGTGGCAGACAGGTTTAGACTTAGAAGCCTAAGAGCAATATTCTGCTGACTAAAAGTATTTACAAATATTTTTACAACACTCAGCAGCAATCACAGCCCAACATTTAAAGCAGAATGTGGTGGTGTCCTTCCCCTCTCACCTGTTTTCCCTCGGGTGGGGAGCTCTGATCCAGCTTAAAGCCCAGTTTTAAATGAAGTGTTTCCACCTCTATGAAGTGGAGCTGCTCTGTCTGTAGGACCAGACCAGTCTAATTAAACACCTTAATTCCTTGGAGTCACTAATGAGCTGCACATTAAAACCAGATGGTTTGTCGGGGTATTTCTAAAATGGATTTTCAGCCTTTAAAGTGGAATTTTTCATGGAATCATGGTTTGGGTTGAGAGGGACTTTAAAGAACATTTTATTCCACTCTACCCTGGGCACCTCCCACTGTCCCAGGTTGTTCCAGGTCCTGTCCAGCCTGACCTTGGACCTTGGACATTTCCAGGGATCCAGGGGCAGCCCCAGCTTCTCTGGACACCCCGTGCTCACCCTCACAGGGAGAAATTCCTTCCCAATATCTCACCTAACCCTGCTCTCTGTGAAAAACTGATGGGTTGGAGCAGCATTGACACATTTATCTTAGTTCCCTTTGGAAAAACAAACCCAAATCAGTCATGTTGGCAACTAATTGAAACAAAACCACAACAATTGCTGGAATAAAGAGGGATCAAATAAACCACTGCTTTGTGATTTCTGAATGGGCATTTTGAATCTCTGGTTGTTTCCATTAATTCCAACTAACAGAGGGAAGGGAAAAGGGAAGGGAAGGGCTGGTGGGAGCCACTTGGCATGACCCCCACGCTGTAAAGAACATTCTGTGTTCCCAGGGAGGAGCTTTCTATTTCTTGGAGCACGTGGCCGCCGAGCATTCCAGCTGGAGGTATTTTTGGCAGCAGGTCTTTTACCCGACTTGGAAGCTGGTCTTTGCTGGATGCTGCCTCACCAGAGAGCTGTGGAAGAATCTGGAAGAGGCCAAGTTCTCAGAGCTGAAGATCCAGCACATCAGCGTGGCTTTGCCCTGGATGCCCATCGAGCCGCACATCGTGGGGTACGGGGTGAAATAATTCCCCAAAATTCCTCACACCCTGCAGGGCACAGGCTCCTCCATATCAGTGAAGGACTTAAATCAGAGCACAAATTACCAGCTGAGAAGAAAGGGTCAATTTTCTGAGCATCTCTGAATTACACAATCAATAAAGTTGGAAAAGCCCTTTTGGATCAGAGTCCAACAGTTAACTCAGCACCATGTTCACCATTAAACCATGGCCCCAAGGGCCACATCCACACGGTTTTTGAACACTTCCAGGGATGGTGACTAGCCTGTGCTAGGGCCTGACAACCCTTTCCCTGAAGAATTTCTTCCTCTTCTCTAATTAAACTTCCCCTTCTCTAACTTGAGGCCATTTCCTTCCTGAAGCCCTGGTACTGCTGACTCGGCCTTCCCAGAGCTCAGCGCAGCCAGGGAGGAGCCCAGGACAACAAAAACCAGCCCAGGAAGCAGAAAATAAATGTACAAATGGAAGGGGACTGCTGTCTGTGCCTGGTTAACTCTGGGATGGGGTTTTCAGGTCTGGCTTTATCAGACCTGCTGCCCCCTCCCCACGCTCCCTCACTGTTCCACCTGAGGGAAGCTGAACCCCCAAACTGACCCTTGGTCCAGCTGAGGTTGGGGTCTTTGACCCTTGGGCTGAGGGTGGGACCCCCAAACCTTTGTCCACATGAGGGTGAGACCGCTGACCCATGGCTCAGGGCTGAAAACCTTGACTCTCTGCAGAGGTGAGAGTGAGATCCCTGACCCTCTGCTCAGGTGAGGGCAAAGCCCTTGACCCTCTGTCCAGGTGAGGTTGAGCCCCCTGACCCTTTGTTCAGGCGAGGGTGAGACCCCTGGACCTCTGCCAAGGTGAGGGCAAACCCCTTGACCCTTTACTCAGGAGAAAGTGATCCCCTTGACCCATTACCCATGTGAGGGCGATCCCCTTGCCCCGTTACCCGGGTAAGGCCAAACCTCTTGACCCTTTACCTGTGTGAGGGCAAACCCCTTGACTCTTTACCTGTGTGAGGGAGATCTCCTTGACCCTTTACCCGTGTGAGGCGGAACCTTTTCCCCCTTTACCGTGTGAGGGCGATCCCCCTGCCCCTTTACTGAGCTAAGGCCGAATCCCTTTACCTGTGTGAGGCTGATCCTCTTTCCCCTTTACCCGTGTGAGGCACAAACCTTTGCCCCTTTACCCATGCAAGGGCAAGACCCTTGACTCTTTACCCGTGTGAGGCCAAACCCCTTGACTCTTTGCCCATGTGAGGGCAATCCCCTTGACCCTTTACCCATGTGAGGGAGATTCCCCTTGCTCTTTTACCGGTGTAAGGCCGAACCCTTTGCCCCTTTACCGTGTGAGGGCAAGACCCTTGCCCCTTTACCCAGGTAAGGCCGAACCTCTTGACCCTTTACCTGTGTGAGGACGAACCCCTTGACTCTTTGCCCATGTGAGGGCAAAACCCTTGCCCCTTTACCCGTGTGAGGCTGATCCCCTTACCCTGTACCCGTGTAAGGCCAATCCCCTTGACCCTTTACCTGTGTGAGGGCAAAGCCCTTGACTCTTTGCCCGTGTGAGGGCAAGACCCTTAACCCTTTACCGTGTGAGGGCGATCCCCTCGCCCCTTTACTGGGGTAAGGCTAAACCCCTTGACCCTTTACCTGTGTGAGGCCCAACCCTTTGCCCCTTTACTCGTGTGAGGGAGATCCCCTTGCCCCTTTACTGAGCTAAGGCCGAATCCCTTTACCTGTGTGAGGCTGATCCTCTTTCCCCTTTACCCGTGTGAGGCAAATCCCCTTGATCCTTTACCCGTGTGAGGCCAAACCCTTTGCCCCTTTACCTGTGTGAGGGCAAGACCCTTGACTCCTTACCTGTGTAAGGCCAAACCCCTTGACTCTTTACCCATGTGAGGGCAAGACCCTTAACCCTTTTACCTGTGTGAGGCCAAACCCTTTGCCCCTTTACCCATGTGAGGGCGATCCCCTTGCCCCTTTACCCATGTGAGGGCGATCCCTTTGCCCTGTACCCGTGTGAGGACGATCTCCTTGCCCTGTACCCATGCAAGGGCAAGACCCTTGCCCCTTTACCCGTGTGAGGCCGAACCTTTTCCCCCTTACCCGTGTGAGGGCGATCCCCTTGCCCCTTTACCCGGGTAAGGCCGAACCTCTTGACCCTTTACCCGTGTGACGGCAAACCTCTTGACTCTTTGCCTGTGTGAGGGAGACTCCCCTTGACCCTTTAGCTGTGTAAGGCCGATCCCCTTGACTCTTTACTCAGGTGAAGGCAAACCCCTTGACCCTTTACTCATGTGAGGGCAAACCTCTTGACTCTTTGCCCGTGTGAGGGCAAGACCCTCAACCCTTTACCGTGTGAGGCCGATCCCCTTGCCCTTTACCTGTCTGAGGCCGATCCCCTTGCCCTTTACCTGTATAAGGCCGATCCCCTTACCCTTTACCTGTATAAAGCTGATCCCCTTGCCCTTTACCTGTATAAGGCCGATCCCTTTACCCTCTACCTGTCTGAGGCCGATCCCCTTGCCCCTTTACCTGTCTAAGGCCGATCCCCTTACCCTTTACCTGTCTGAGGCCGATCCCCTTACCCTTTACCTGTATAAGGCCGATCCCCTTACCCTTTACCTGTATAAGGCCGATCCCCTTGCCCTGTACCGGGGGCTCCCTGCCAGCGGTCGCTGCCGGCCCCTCCCGCCCGTCCCCGGCTCTCGCCCCGCGCTCCCGCCCGGCCCCTCAGCCCCCAACGTCCCGGTCCCGCTGCCGGCTCCGGCCGTTCCCCGCGGGCCCCCCTCAGGCCCCGCCGCCATCTTCGCCCCTCGCCGGCGATGCAGCGGGCGCGGCCCGCGCTGCCCATACCGCTGCTGCTGCTGCTGCTCTCGGGACCCCTGCCCGGGGCGGCGGCCCCCAGGGACCCCGTGGACGGTACCGGGAGCCAGCGGGGCCCAGCGGGGCCGGGCCGGGGCGGAGGGGTTGGGGAAGGGGCTGCGAGCCTGAGGGGAGCGGGGTGAGGGGGGGCGGATAAACTTGGAGTTTACATAAAAATCTGGGGGATTCGCAAAGCAGCGGTAACTGAGTGCACTTAACTGTAAATCTGTACACAAGAAATACACCTTAGTCAGATAAATACGGCGTGTTTCACATCGGCTGGGAAAGTCCTGCCATCCCCAAACGCCGGGATCTGTGAGGCGACGAGTCCTGCAGTACAGAGATCCTGGAATGGTTTTGTCTGGAAGGGAGGGACCTTAAATCCCACCCAGTGCCACCCCTGCCATGGCAGGGACACTTTTCACTGTCCCAGGTTGCTCCAAACCTTGTCCAGCCTGGCCTTGGACACTTCAGGGATCCAGGGGCTGCTCACCCTCACAGGGAACAATTCCTGCCCCAAATCCCCTCTAACCTTGCCCTCTGGCAGTTTAAAGTCATTGTCCATTGTCCTGGTGCTCCAGGCCCTTCTAAATGGTCTCTGTCCATCTCTTCTGCAGCTCCTTCAGGCACTGGAAGGCCACAGTTAAATCAACCCAAAGCTTTTTTCCTCCAGGCTGATCAATCCCAGTTCTCCAAGCCTTTCCTCATGGCAGATCTGCTCCATCCCTCTAAACAACCTCCAACAGGTCCATGTCCTTCCTGTGCTGTGGTGATGCTGCAGATTTAAAAATCTAAAACCAAATTAAAAAAAACCACCACCAGCAGCAACAAAAAAGACCCACCAAAACCCCCAAACAAAAATCCTGAGACAATAAAAAAAAAACCCCAACCAATAAATTATAGCTGAGTTTTGCCCTGTTCTCTAAGGAACCCACTGTGTTTTGTATTTTTTTGTGTTTTGCAGAGTGCCACCAGCAGCTGCCGCTGGCCCGGAGCGCGGCGTCCTGGATCGTGGGAGGCCACGAGGCCCCGGAGGGAGCGTGGCCGGGTGTGGTGAGCCTGCAGGTGCTGAGGGGAGGTGTTCGCTTCATGCACCTGTGTGGGGGCGTGCTGCTGAGCCACAGAGCTGTGCTGACCGCCGGGCACTGCGTGGACGGACGGATGTACGTACTGGGGGGGCCTGGGCAGCAGGCTGAGACCTCTGGGGACAACACTGAACCTCCTGGGCAGCAGGCTGAGCCACTGGGGACCAGCTGAACCCTTTGGCACCAGGCTGAGACCACTGGGGACAAGGCTGAGCCCTTGGGGACTAGCTAAACATCTTGGGGACAAGGCTGAGCCCTTGGGGACCAGCTAAACGTCTTGGGGACCAGGCTGAGCCCCTGGGGACCAGCTGAACACCTTGGGGACCAGGCTGAGACCTTGGGGACCAGGCTGAGCCCCTGGGGACAAGGCTGACCCCTTGGGCACCAGGCTGAACCCCTGGGGACCAGGCTGAGCACCCTGGGGGCCAGGCTGAGCACCCTGAGGAGCAGGATGAACCCCCTGGGGACCAGGTTGAGCCCCTGGGGACCAGGCTGACCCCTTGGAACCAGGCTGAACCCCTGGGGACCAAGCTGAACCCCCGGGGACCAGGCTGAGCCCCTGGGTACCACAACTGAACCTCCTGAGGACCAGGCTGAACCCCTTGGGCACCAGGCTGAGCACCTTGGGTACCAGGCTGAACCCCCAGGGACCAGGCTGAGCCACTGGGGACAAGGCTGAGCACCTTGGGGACCAGGCTGAACACCCTGAGCACCAGGCTGACCCCTTGGGGACCAGCTGAACATCTTGGGGACCAGGCTAAACCCCTGGGGACCAGGCTAAGCCCCTTGGGCAGCAGGCTGAGACCTCTGGGGACCAGCTGAACCCTCTGGCACCAGGCTGAGACCACTGGGGACCAGCTGAACCCTTTGGCACCAGGCTGAGATCACTGGGGACAAGGCTGAGACCACTGGGGACCAGGCTGAACACCCTGAGCACCAGGCTTGCCCCTTGGGGACCAGCTGAGCCCCTGGGGACAACACTGAACCTCCTGGGCAGCAGGCTGAGCCACTGGGGACAAGGCTGAACCTCCTAAGGACCAGGCTGAGCACTCTGGGCAGCAGGCTGGACCCTCTGGGGACCAGCTGAACCCCTGGGGACAACACTGAACCTCCTGGGGACAGGCTGAACACCCTGAGGACCAGGCTGAGCCCCTGGGGACCACAGCTGAACCTCCTGGGGACCAGGCTGAGTCCCTGGGGCACCAGGCTGAACCCTTGGGGACCAGGCTGAGCCCCTGGGAACAACACTGAACCTCCTGGGCACCAGGCTGAGCCCCAGGGATGAGATGAGCTGAGCTGAGCTGAGCTGAGCTGAGCTGAGCTGAGCTGAGATGAGATGAGATGAGATGAGATGAGATGAGCTTTAAGGTGCCTCCAATCCAAGCCACTCCTGCATCCCACGATTCTCTACAAACAAAGATGAGTCCACTGTCAAACCTCCCTGAATTCTCTCGCAGGGATCCGTGCTCCTGGCGAGCCGTGGTGGGCGCGCACAACCTGCACAAGCACGGCCCCTACACGGCGAGGAGGAGGATCAGGAGGATCATCGTGCACTCGCAGTTCAAGAGGGAAACCTTTGAGAACGACGTGGCGCTGTTGGAGCTCAAATCAGCGGTGCGCTACAGCCTCTACATCCAGCCCATGTGCCTGCCCCCGGCTGCGCTGCTGCCGCCCCTGGAGAACAGCTCCGACTGCTACATCAGCGGCTGGGGACGCATGGCCGAGAAGGGTACGGGGCTCTGGGGGTGCCTCACACACACACAGGGGGGGTTCTGCCCCCTGCAGCTCCCCAAAGTCACAAATTCACCTCAGCTCAGAGGGTTTTCCTCACCTTTGAGGGGGAGCGACAGGGTCAGATTAGATATCGGGAAGAAATTTGGATTGGGAAGAAATATATTCCTAAAGGAACAAATTTCTCTCCTCACCTCTAAGTTTTCTTTTTGGTCCCTGGTAGTTGTTTTACCAGGAGCTGAGAGTGCTGATATCCATCAGCCATCTCTCAGGAGCTCACAGCAGCCAGCAGAGAAAGTTTGGGGTTCATACAAGATGTGTTCCACAAGAATCTTTATTTCATGGGAAGGGAATCAGGCAGGATTCTCTCAGAATCATATTTATAGATTTAGGGGGGATTCAAACTACAGCCAATAAAAGCTTATACAAAGAACAGCATCCAATCTAAGTGAGAAGTTCTAAAGGTGAACTGACCAATTAAACTAATTTCTAACCAATTATCTTCCAAAGTGTTAGAGTGTGACCAAATTCTTAAGGAATTTGGCTCAGCTTTGGTATCTAGGAAACTTTATCTATTATAGCAAGTTCCAGGGGAAGATGGCTTTGGAGGAATTGTACCATCCACACTCCCCCTGTGAGGGTGGAGAGGTCCTGGCACAGATAACCCAGTGCTGCCCCATCTCTGGGACTGTCCGGGGTCAGCTTGGACAAGGCTTGGAATAACCTGGGATAGAGGAAGGTGTCCCTGCCCATGGATGATCTTTAGGGTCCCTCCCAGCCCAAACCATTCTGGGATCCTGGATTTGTGGTCATCTCACACAACATTTACCTCTGCTGTCAGGGGTTTTCCACCACAAGCAGCTGTAACCACAGATTGCATTTCCCAGCCTTTTTTTTTCCAAGTATAACATGAAAAAAAAGAGAAATAAACTCAGCTGATGTCAGATTCGTGGTGCAGGTCAACGTGGGCTGCTGGAAAAAGCTATTTTACTGAAAAACAACAATTCTGATGGCTCATGTTGTGACCTGAGGGGTTCCCATGGGATTTATGAATGGTTACACCCCCTCCAATTCTCTCTTTACTCCCACTGGGCACAAATTCGGTGCCACTCGGTGCCGTGCGTGGGAGCTTTGGGGTCAGCTGGGATTGTATGAGCCTGTTTGATAAGAAAGGTGTTTTATCACTGATGCTTCTTCTGAGGAAGAATTGCAAAACCTCCATCAAACCCCATCAAACCTTTAACCCACATTGGGAACAGGCAGGCTCTGTGTCCTCCCCATGTCTAAACACATCCAGGAACACACCTAGGCTGACGAAACAAAAAAAAAAACCAACACAACAAAATTACCACACTCCCCAACATATTTCACCTCTCTAAATTCTTGTCTCCACTCAAGGTAAAACCTCCTCTGTGCTAAGAGAAGCCCAGGTGGGGATCCTCCCTCACAGCTTGTGCAACAGCTCCGAGGGGTACGCGGGGCTCGTGAACGACAAAGCGCTCTGTGCTGGCACCTGGGCTGGAGGCACTGACAGCTGCCAGGTGAGAAGGGAGCTGTGCCCACCTGCCAGAGGCTCAGCAGCATCGTGGTTTGTAGCATCATTCATTAAACCAGCAGAAATATTGACTGGGAAATGTGTTAAATGCAAATGAAGCTGGTGAGAGGGTGGGGAGGTGATTGCAAAGCAAAAACGTGCACGGAGAATTTGGTGTTGTTGGAAGATGATGGGAATTGGTGAAGAAAGAGGAAGGATGAAGAATGCAAAGTTTTTATGCCACAAAGGTGTCAGTAAATTATAAATGAGACAAAACATTGGGCACTGTGCCATGCAGGGTGTGAAGGAATTGTATGTCACCTGTTCTTATGCTGGAGAGCAGCACTGGACACAGAAAAAGCTCAGGGATGTGGTTTAGGGATAAAGCTCTAGGAATTGGTTCAGGGATGTGATTCAGGGATGTGGTTCAGGGATAGAGCTCTAGGAATTGGCTCAGGGATGTGGTTTAGGGATGGGGCTCTAGGAAATGGCTCAGGGATGTGATTCAGGGATGAGATTCAGGGATAGAGCTCTAGGAATTGGCTCAGGGATGTGGTTCAGGGATAGGGCTCTAGGAAATGGCTCAGGGATGTGGTTCAGGGATGGGGCTCTAGGAAATGGCTCAGGGATGTGGTTCAGGGATAGAGCTCTAGGAATTGGCTCAGGGATGTGATTCAGGGATGTGGCTCAGGGATGGGGCTCTAGGAAATGGCTCAGGGATGTGGTTGAGGGATAGAGCTCTAGGAAGTGGCTCAGGAATGTGGTTCAGGGATGGGGCTCTAGGAAATGGCTCAGGGATGTGGTTCAGGGATAGAGTTCCAGGAAGTGGTTCAGGGATGAGGCTCCAGGAAGTGGCTCAGGAATTTCCATTTAAATTCTGAGCAATCACCACCTCTTTCTGGGAAAAGCCCAAAGCACTGGCAGAAGCTGCAGCACCAGCTGGGACATGGAGACTTTTCTAATTAAACCCCATAATGTATCCTAAGTGCTTTGTCTGCTCCACTTCCTGCTGCTCTCAGCAGTTTTCCCTGAGCAGGTGGCACAGCCAAGACTCAGGATGTGAGTGAGCTCCTCACGGTGTCTCCTGGAGCTTCCACACCATGGAACCAATTCCCCAATTAAGGGAGGAGTGAAGGTTTAGGGATGAAAAGGTGCAGAGAGAAAACAGAACCTGAGTTCAAAGATTCTGAAGCAGTTCAGGCCTGGGGCTCTGTTCAGTGCAGTGTCCTGACCAGAATCAGGAAATTCTCTGTGGAAAGGGTGGGCAGGGATTTTAGGGGCTGCCCAGGGAGGTTTGGAGTCCCCATCCCCAAGGAGGCTGAGCTGGAAAAGCCCAGAGTCAGGGCTATAAATCTATAAATCAATAATACATATCTATAAATCTATAAATCTATAATATATATCTGTAAATCTATACATCAAAACCAAACTGCCCTTTGTTAGAATTTCTGGTAATTGTGGCCCAGGCCAGGATTCCCTGATGCTGATTTGGGATTCTTGCCTGGTTATTGCTGATATTGGCTGCCCAGGGAGGTTTGGAGTCCCCATCCCCCAGGAATGCCTGGAGGTGGCACTCAGTGCTCTGGGCTGGTGACAGGGTGGGGATCAGAGGTTGGACCTGATGCTCTTGGAGGGCCTTTCCAACCTCAGGGATGTTGATCCTGAGTCTTTCAGCACCACCAGATTTCCCTTGAGTTGTCCACGTGCTGCTGCCCACATTTTACTGTCACTGTGACTGAGCTGCTTAAAATAAACCTAAAAACGAGCCTGATGGCTGCCTGAATTGTTTCCAGCAAGGAAAGCCTGACTGTGGTTTTCTTTTTTGGTCCTTGGTGGTATTTGCCAGGACCAGAGAGTGCTAACATGTGGCTATCTCTCAGAAAACTCACATTTTCATCAGACCTTGCTTGACTAATTCCACAAGAATCTTTATTTCATGGGAAGGGTGGTCAGGCAGGATTCTCTCAGAATCATATTTATAAGTTCAGGGAAGGATTCAAACTACAGCCAATAAATACAAAGAACAGCACCCAGTCTAAGTGAGAAGTTCTACAGGTGAACTGACCAATTACACATAATAATTTCTAACCAATTATCTTCCAAAGTGTTAGAGTGTGACCAAATTCTTAAGGAATTTGGCTCAGCCTTGGTGTGGCTTTTCTTTTTGGTCCCTGGTGGTATTGACCAGGAGCTGAGAGTGCTAACATTTAGCAGTTTCTCAGAAAAGCTCACATTTCATCAGCAGAGAAAGACCAGAGGCCTTGCTTGATGAGTTCCACAAGAATCTTTATTTCATGGGAAGGGTGGTCAAGCAGAGATCTCTCAGAATCATATTTATAAGTTCAGGGAGGATTCAAACTACAACCAATAAAAGTTTATACAAAGAACAGTGAGAAGTTCTAAAGGTGAACTGACCAATTACACAGACTAATTTCTAACCAATTATCTTTGAAGGTGTTTGGAGAGTGACCAAATTCTTAAGGAATTTGGCTCAACCTTGGTGTGGCTTTTCTTTTTGGTCCCTGGTGGTATTTACCAGGAGCTGAGAGTGCTAACATTTAGCAGTTTCTCAGAAAAGCTCACATTTAGCCAGCAGAGAAAGACCAGAGGCCTTACTTGACAAGTTCCACAAGAATCTTTATTTCATGGGAAGGGAGTCAAGCAGGATTCTCTCAGAATCATATTTATAAGTTCAGGGAGGATTCAAACTACAGCCAATAAAAGTTTATACAAAGAACAGCATCCAATCTAAGTGAGAAGTTCTAAAGGTGAACTGACCAATTACACATAATAATTTCTGACCAATTATCTTCCAAGGTGTCAGAGAGTGACCAAATTCTGAAGGAATTTGGCTCAGCCTTGGTGTGGCTTTTCTTTTTGGTCCCTGGTGGTATTTACCAGGAGCTGAGAGTGCTAACATTTAGCAGTTTCTCAGAAAAGCTCACATTTAGCCAGCAGAGAAAGACCAGAGGCCTTGCTTGATGAGTTCCACAAGAATCTTTATTTCATGGGAAGGGAGTCAAGCAGGATTCTCTCAGAATCATATTTATAGGTTCAGGGAGGATTCAAACTACAACCAATAAAAGTTTATACAAAGAATTGTGAGAAGTTCTAAAGGTGAACTGACCAATTACACAAACTAATTTCTGACCAATTATCTTCCAAGGTGTTAGAGTGTGACCAAATTCTGAAGGAATTTGGCTCAACCTTGGTATCTAGGAAGTTTTATCTATTATAGCAAGTTCCAGGGGCCAGGGGAAGATGGCTTTGGAGGAATTGTACCATCCACACTCCCCCTGTGAGGGTGGAGAGGTCCTGGCCCAGATAACCCAGTGCTGCCCCATCTCTGGGATTGTCCAGGCTCAGCTTGGACAAAGCTTGGAATAACCTGGGATAGAGGAAGGTGAAAATGACTTTGGAGGAATTCTACCACCCACACCTGACATGCTGCTGCTTTTTGTGCTGTTCATTTGCAGGGTGACAGCGGGGGTCCCTTGGCCTGTTACCACCCTGACACCGACAAGTTTTTCCTGGTTGGCATCGCCAGCTTCGGCGTGGGCTGCGGCCGCCCGCGCTACCCCGGCATCTACGTGCGCCTGTCCCAGTACAGAACCTGGATCAAAGCAAAACTGCTCTTGATTAACAGCACCTGGAACCCCGTGGGCAGCACCCTCAGCATCCTCCTGGCCGTGCTTCACGCGGCGCTGGCGCAGATTTTGTGAAAAAGGGGAAACGTGAGAAAGGAAAAATCCAGCTCCCCCTCCTGACTGCCAATAAAACCAAGAGGCAAAGGATGTGCACTTACTTTTTAGGAGTTATGTTTGCCATTGTGTTTTTTGTTTCCTGCCTCTCATATCCACGCTGACAGCAGTGGAAATTGTAACAGCCTCGGCACTAATGAGGAAAATTGGATACAGAAATGTCATCGATTGGAAACACTTCCTTGCCACCCAAATTTTGTGTTTTTCCAGCCATCAACGGCTAGAAACACTTCCTTGCCACCCAATTTTTGTGTTTTTCCAGCCATCACCGACTGGAAACACTTCCTTGCCACCCAATTTTTGTGTTTTTCCAGCCATCACCGACTGGAAACACTTCCTTGCCACCCAAATTTTGTGTTTTTCCAGCCATCACCGACTGGAAACACTTCCTTGCCACCCAATTTTTGTGTTTTTCCAGCCATCATCGGCTGGAAACACTTCCTTGCCACCCAATTTTTGTGTTTTTCCAGCCATCACTGACTGGAAACACTTCCTTGCCACCCAATTTTTGTGTTTTTCCAGCCATCACCGACTGGAAACACTTCCTTGCCACCCAATTTTTGTGTTTTTCCAGCCATCATCGGCTGGAAACACTTCCTTGCCACCCAATTTTTGTGTTTTTCCAGCCATCACCAACTGGAAACACTTCCTTGCCACTCAAATTTTTGTGTTTTTCCAGCCATCACTGATTGGAAACACTTCCTTGCCACCCAAATTTTGTGTTTTTCCAGCCATCACTGACTGGAAACACTTCCTTGCCACCCAAATTTTGTGTTTTTCCAGCCATCACTGATTGGAAACACTTCCTTGCCACCCAATTTTTGTGTTTTTCCAGCCATCACTGACTGGAAACACTTCCTTGCCACCCAATTCTTGTGTTTTTCCAGCCATCACTGACTGGAAACATTTTCTTTCCACCTTATTTCTGTGCTTTTCCAGCCATCAGATGGTTAAACGCACTCAGTGAGGTTTGGGGATGGCAGATGCTCCCTCTGCCGGGTAAAACCAGCAGAGCACACTAAAGTTTTAATTAACCATTTAATTAACTGTGGCTCAGCTAATTGGAAACTAAGGAGGGAAAAAAACCCTGCAGGAAGGTAAAAGCTGTTGTGCACTCAGGATTTTTTACAGGTGTGTACACTAAAATTGACTTTTATTTATTCCTGGCTGCCACATGACTCGATCCACACAGGTATTCACATCTGGTCAGCACCAGTGCAGCTCTAACTTCATTAAAAATAAATAGGGACCATCAGAATTAGAATATTTTAGCGACTTTTATTTACCAAGATCAAAATTTGCAACCATTAATTGTTTCAACAAATATTTACAATTCATGGAAAGCATGGACTGTTTGGAACCAACCAGAACAGCATCAGCTGCTGCACCTCTTACCCTCAGGAATGAGATTTTACTCTTTAAAAATCGAGATTTGAAAGTAAATCCAGACTAAGAACTTCATAATCAGTGCTTAAAGAACAAACCTGTGTTACTGTGTAATATTCCCATGATGAAAATCCAGCTGTTCTTTCCAACACATGATTTTAAGAATATAAAAACTGACTCCTGGTGTGTCTGGCAGGACAGGAAGAATTGGCCACCAGGTTTTTACAGTCTCAACACGTGATAGTTTTTGTTTATTATTGTTCCATATTACAAAAGAAAAAAAAAAAGAGAGAACACAGTGAGGATGAGCTAGCACAGAGTTCCCAGAGCAGTTCAGAACTGCAGTCAAAGCCTCTCCCACATGCCAGCTTAGCAGAGCTGAGGGAAGGTCCAGGTCTCTGAGGTTCCAGGCTGTTCCATTTTCCTGAAATTCCACCACAGAAACAGCAAACACCTCTCCAGGAGCAGCTCCCTCAGTTTAGGACTTTCCCAGCTTTATTTCTGATGTGCCACAAAACTTTTTTTCCTGACACCAGGAGTCAGACTCCAGCCTGGCCTAAAGGAAACACATTGGGACTCACAACAATCAGAGACTTGGGAACTTCAGGGAAAATAAAAAAATCCTTTTCTAGCCCAAAACCAGGAGATTGTGGAATGCAGATTCCTCATGGCAAAGAGCTCTGCTTGCTACAGGTCCATTAATTTGCAAAGGAATCAGAAATACTTGATGGACCATGGGATAAGCATGACACATCCAGGGAGGGAGCAGAGCTTGGAATTCCATCCAGATCCATTGGGAATTCCCACTGACAGAACTGGAAGCAGGATTCAATCCCAGCACTGGAAATGGTTCCTTACTCGTGCAAGAAGCACTGCAGTCACCTACAGCACCTGCCCAGGAGCACAGCCTGGAGACTGGGACCATGGCCTGGCCACCAGGAACAAGGCCTGGGCACCAGGACCATGGCCTGGCCACCAGGAACATGGCCTGGCCACCAGGAACATGGCTTGACCACCAGGGTGACATCCTGCCCAGGACTACAGCCTGGAGACTAGGACCACAGCCTGGCCACCAGGGTGACCAGCCCAGGACCATGGCCTGGCCACCAGGGTGACATCCTGTCCAGGACTACAGCCTGGCCACCAGGACTATGGCCTGGCCATCAAGACTATGTCCTGACCACCAGGATTGTGTCCTGACCACCAGGACCACAGCCTGGCCATCAGGATCACGGCCTGGCCACCAGGACTATGGCCTGACCACCAGGAACATGTCCTGACCACTATGGCCTGACCACCAGGAGCACAGCCTGGCCACCAGGGTTCCATCCAGCCCAGGACCATGGCCTGGCTACCAGGACTATGTCCTGACCACCAGGACCATGGCCAGGGCACCAGGACCACAGCCTGGCCACCAGGAACATGGCCTGGCCACCAGAGTGACATCCTGGCCATCAGGGTGACATCCTGCCCAGGATCACAGCCTGGCCACCAGGAACATGGCCTGGCCACCAGGGTGACATCCTGCCCAGGACCACAGCCTGGCCACCAGAACACCATGGCCTGACCACCAGGATTGTGTCCTGACCACCAGGACCACAGCCTGACCACCAGGACTATGGCCTGGCCACCAGGAGCATGACCTGGACACCAGGACTACAGCCTGGGCACCAGGAACATGACCTGGCCACCAGGGTGACATCCTGCCCAGGATTACAGCCTGGCCACCAGGACCATGGTCTGGCCACCAGGGTCACATCCTGCCCAGGACCACGGCCTGGCCACCAGGACTACAGCCTGGCAACCAGGACCACATCCTGGCCATCAGGGTGACATCCAGCCCAGGACTATGGCCTGGCCACCAAGGTGACCTGCCCAGGACCATGGCCTGACCACCAGGACCCCAGCCTGTCCATCAGGGTGACATCTTGCCCAGGAACATGGCCTGGCCACCAGGACTATGGCCTGGCCACCAAGATCACAGCCTGGCCACCAGGGTGACCTGCCCAGGACTATGGCCTGGCCACCAGCACTATGGCCTGGCCACCAGAACCATGTCCTGACCACCAGGACTACAGCCTGGCCACCAGGGTCACATCCTGCCCAGGACCATGGCCTGGCCACCAGGAGCACAGCCTGGCCACCAGGAACATGTCCTGACCACCAGGACCCCAGCCTGGCCACCAGGACCCCAGCCTGGCCACCAAGATCACAGCCTGGCCACCAGGATTGTGTCCTGGCCACCAGGGTCCCCTCCAGCCCAGGCTGTGTCCTCACCAGAATCTCTCCAGACAGCTCTGGGGGTCTCCCAGAATGGAGATTCCCCAGCTAAAGGAGTCCTGATCACGTCAAAGTTTTGATTTTTCACCTGAAACAAATTAAAATTTGTACAAACTGGACTCTCTGACACAATGAGATCTGATGTGCAGATATTGTCAGCTCTGGGGAGTAAAAAGCCCTAATTTCTTTATTTATTTTTTTCTTTTTTTTTTCCCCCCAATACTTTTTAGGATCCATTTTTTTTCTGCAAGTTGCCTACAGACATACAAAATTAATTCAAGTATCTCCTACACCAAAGAGGATCTCATTTGACTTTGTACTATCCATAAAAATATATCCTTGAAAATCTGGTTCACAAAATATTTTCATTTGGTTACTAAAATGAAAGATATAAACTGTCAAAATACGTATAGAAACTCAATTTCAGGTTTTGCAAAGATCACAATTTAGCTACAAAATATAACCAACCATCTCCCTATTTGCAATATAGAATTTGCTTACAAAGACACCCATTACTTTGCAAAATAGCTCCTACCTTACAAAATTAGGCTGGAAATTTTAATTTTTCTACTCCCAGCAATAAACCAGAGATTAGAACCTCAGAACCCTTTGGTATAGATCTTCCCTTTTTTTTTTTTTTTTTACTACATCATTTTTCTTCTATTTGGTTTCATGTTCCAAAGCTCAGGAGAATCCCCAGCCAGGACAAGCACTGAGTTTTTAATTGTAGATATGATCAGCACATAATTTAATTTTTAATGATTGATGCTTCTCATGCCCAGAACTAAGAACAAAAATTAAAAATTAAAAAAAATTATTAAGTTTAATCTCAGAAATTCTTCAGAATTTTTGTCACCAGTCTTTGTCCCTTCCCACTGTGCTTTAAAATCTTTGAGGTGTTGAATTCTCTAGGAAAATCAACACAATTTTCCCTGCCTCACACATTTCCAGAACCAAACCTCTTTTGCCTTCTGCAGATCCTTCCCCAATCTGATAAACACGGCAAACATGGAAAAAAAAAAAAATCAAAAAAAAAAAAATCATCCCAACTTTTTCAATTGTCATCTGAGAAAAAAAAAAAAAAAAAAAGAGTAAAAACATAATTTATACCTCGAGCAAAGTATCAGCTTTTTCATCCTCTGCACCTGTAAACACCAACTTACAGGTTCAAATAAAAATATTTACAGACAAATAACTGAAGGAAAAAAGGTTGGAAAAAGAGGAAGAAATCAAAACATACACTGGTTATAAAAGTTACTAATAATGGCAGCTATGGCAAGGATTCTGTTTCATCCATTTTCTTTTTCTTGGTAACCAAATTTTACCTCATTTAGCAGAGATAAATTCATAAAAAATTGAATTTTCAAAGAAACTCTCATCACCTGCCTCGCCACACGTCCTTCCACTTGTAGCTGCAATCTTGAATTTATCAGTTTCCAGTTGTGCCAGCAGGAATTTTGGTGAGGTTTTCTTCTTTCCAACGTGTTGTAAAGAAAATCTAGAGAGTCTTTGAGCTGTGAAATCTAGGTAGAAAAGTTTTGTTTTTTTGACCTTTCATCTAGTTTAAAAAATTCAGTATAAAAAAAAAAAAAATTTATTTTCTCCTCTGATATTTCACCAGTTCCCCAAAGGTTTTTTACCTTCTCTTCTTACACACTTTTATGACAGTAAAGATCTTTCAAAGTTTTTAGCTCCTCAATGAGAGTTTTGTTTTGATTTTCCAGGACTGCCACTCGATTTTCCAAACATTTCACATATTCCTTCTTCTTCCTGCGGCACTCCCGGGCAGCTTCTCTGCAACAGAGCAGCAGGTTCTGCGTTTGAGCTGGGAGATTGATTTAACATCACAGTTCAGAACAGCAGAGCTGGAACTGCAGTTCCATCTTGGGTCACAATCTCCCATTTTTGGGTCACAATTTGTATGTTTGGGTCAGTCTCCCATGTTTGGGTGACAATTTCCCATGTTTGGGTGACAATTTATATGTGTGAGTGACAATTTCCCATGTTTGAGTCACAATCTCCCATCTTTGGGTGACAATTTCTCATCTTTGGGTGACAATTTCCCATCTTTAGGTGACAATTTCCCATCTTTGGGTCAGTCTCCCATTTTTGGGTGACAATTTCCCATGTTTGGGTCCCAGTCTCCCATCTTTGGGTGATAATCTCCCATTCTAGGTCATAATCTCTCATGTCTGGGTGACAATTTCCCATCTTTGGGTCACAATTTATATGTTTGAGTCACAATCTCCCATGTTTGGGTGACAATTTACATGTTTGGGTGACAATCTCCCATCTTTGGGTGACAATTTCCCATCTTTGGGTCCCAGTTTCCCATGTTTGGGTCACAATCTCCCCTCTTTGGGTCACAATCTCCCATTTTTGGGTCACAATTTATGTGTTTGGGTGACAATTTATATGTGTGGGTGACAATTTCCCATATTTGAGTCACAATCTCCCATATTTGGGTGACAATTTCCCATCTTTGGGTGACAATTTCCCATGTTTGTGTCCCAGTTTCCCATGTTTGGGTCACAATCTCCCCTCTTTGGGTGACAATTTCTCATCTTTAGGTCACAATCTCCCATCTTTGGGTGATAATCTCCCATCTTTGGGTCACAATCTCCCATATTTGGGTCACAATTTCCCATCTTTGGGTGACAATTTATATGTGTGGGTCACAATTTCCCATCTTTGGGTCACAATCTCCCATCTTTGGGTGACAATTTCCCATCTTTAGGTGACAATTTCCCATCTTTGGGTCAGTCTCCCATTTTTGGGTCACAATCTCCCATCTTTGGGTGACAATCTCCCATTCTAGGTCATAACCTCTCATGTCTGGGTGACAATTTCCCATCTTTGGGTCACAATTTATATGTTTGGGTCACAATTTCCCATGTTTGAGTCACAATCTCTCATCTTTGGGTCACAATCTCCCATGTTTTGAGTCACAATTTCCCATCTTTGGGTGACAATATCCCATCTTTGGTTCACAATCCCCCATTGTTGGGTCACAATTTTCCATGTTTGAATCACAATCTCCCATCTTTGAGTCACAATCCCCCATCTTTGGGTGACAATTTCCCATCTTTGGGTGACAATTCCTCACCTTTGGGTCACAATTTCCCATCTTTGGGTGACAATTTTCCACGTTTGAGTCACAATCTCCCATTTTGGGTCACAATTTATATGTTTGGGTCAGTCTCCCATCTTTGGGTGACAATTTCCCATCTTTGGGTCACCATCTCCCCCAGGCCCAGCTGTGCTCAGGTGGGGAAAGAGCCCAAGGGTACTTGGGCTGTACCAGCCATGGTGTGACACAGCACCAGGGCAAGGATTGTCCCCCTGAGCTGGGCACTGAGACCCCTCCCTCCCTGCAGGAGAAACAGAGACAGGCTGGAGCACATCCAGAGCTGGGAATGGAGCTGGAGAAATCCTGAGGGAGTTTGGGGAGAAAAAGAGGCTCAGGGGGGCCCTGGTGCCTCTGCACAACTCCCTGACAGGAGGGACAGGCTCTGCTCCCAAAAAACAGGGACAGGAGGAGAGGGAACAGCCTCAGCTGGGCCAGGAGAGGCTCAGGTTGGACATCAACAGGAATTTCTGCTCAGGAACAGCCCAGGGAGCTTTGGAGTCCCCATCCCTGGAGGTGGCACTCAGAGCTCTGGGGATCTGTCACAGTTTGGACTTTGGGAAGCTGGATTTAACCTCAGCAAACTCAGCTCAGGTGCACTCACCTGTTCTTCATCAGCCTGATCTCCCTTTTCAGCTGGGGATCGTCTGTCTTGCTGCTCTGGGACGTCAGAGTGACCGGGGACGTCATCACCACGGTCTGCGGCAGCGAGGACGACGTGGGCGTGGTGCGGATCTGGTAGGTCTGCATGTCCCCAGAGGCAGCTGGGGGACACAGGGACAGCCTGAGCAGGTGGCACTCAGGGGACACTCAGGTATAACCACATCCCCAGGGGTATTCACAGACGGGCACCATTAGCAGGTGGCACTCAGGTGACACACATCCCCAGGGGTACTCAGAGAGGGGCAGCATAAGCAGGTGACACTCAGGTGACACTCAGGTGTGACCACATCCCCAGGGGTACTCACAGAGGGGCAGTGTGAGCAGGTGGCACTCAGGGGACACTCAGGTGGCACTTAGGTGGCTCTCAGGTTACACTCAGGTGGCACACATCCCCAGGGGCACTCACAGAGTGGCAGCATTAACAGGTGACACTCAGGTGACACCGCATCCCCAGGGGCACTCAGAAAGGGGCAGCATTAGCAGGTGACACTCGGGTGACACTCAGGTCACTCAGGTGACACTCATCCCCATGTACTCTGCACCACTCAGGTGACACTCAGGTGACATACATCCCCAGGTACTCACACTGCACCACTCAGGTGACACTCAGGTGACACATCCCCAGGTACTCACACTGCACCACTCAGGTGACACACAGGTCACACTCAGGTGACACTCAGCTGACACACATCCCCAGGTACTCACTCTACACCACTCAGGTCACACTCAGGTGGCACTCAGGTCACACTCAGGTGACACACATCCTCAGGTACTCACTCTGCACCACTAAGGTCACACTCAGATGGCACACAGGTGACACATCCCCATGTACTCACTCTGCACCACTCAGGTGGCACTCAGGTGACACACAGGTCACACTCATGTGACACACAGGTGACACTCAGGTCACACTCAGGTGACACTCATCCCCAAGTACTCACTCTGCAGCACTCAGGTGACACACAGGTCACACTCAGGTGACACACAGGTGACACATCCCCAGGTACTCACTCTGCACCACTCAGGTGACACTCAGGTGACACTCAGGTGACACTCATCCCCAGGTACTCACTCTGCACCACTCAGGTGACACTCAGGTGCCACATCCCCAGGTATTCACTCTGCACCACTCAGGTGACCCTCAGGTGGCACACAGGTCACACACAGGTGACACACAGGTGACACATCCCCAGGTACTCACTCTGCACCACTCAGGTGACACAGAGGTCACACTCAGGTGGCACACAGGTGACACATCCCCAGGTACTCACTCTGCACCACTCAGGTGACACACAGGTGACACAGAGGTCACACACAGGTGACACACAGGTGACACATCCCCAAGTACTCACTCTGCAGCACTCAGGTCACACTCAGCTGACACACAGGTGACACTCAGGTGACACACAGCTGACACACATCCCCAGGTACTCACTCTGCACCACTCAAGTGACACACAGGTGACACTCAGGTGACACACAGATGACACTGAGGTGACACATCCCCAGGTACTCACTCTGCCCCACTCAGATCACACTCAGGTGACACTCAGGTCACACTCAGGTGACACTGAGGTGACACATCCCCAGGTACTCACTCTGCACCACTCAGGTGACACTCAGGTGACACACATCCCCATGTACTCACTCTGCACCACTCAGATCACACTCAGGTGACACACAGGTCACATTTAGGTGACACTGAGGTGACACATCCCCAAGTACTCACTCTGCACCACTCAAGTGACACACAGGTGACACTCAGGTGACACAGAGGTCACACACAGGTGACACTGAGGTGACACATCCCCAGGTACTCACTCTGCACCACTCAGGTGACACTCAGGTGACACTCATCCCCAGGTACTCACTCTGCACCACTCAGGTGACACTCAGGTGACACTCAGGTGACACTCAGGTGACACTCATCCCCAGGTACTCACTCTGCACCACTCAGGTGACACTCAGGTCACACTCAGGCGACACACAGGTGACACATCCCCAGGTACTCACTCTGCAGCACTCAGGTGACACACAGGTGACACTCAGGTAACACTCAGGTGGCACTCAGGTGACACATCCCCAGGTACTCACTCTGCACCACTCAGGTGGCACACAGGTGACACACAGGTGACACTCAGGTGACACATCCCCAGGTACTCACTCTGCACCACTCAGGTGACACACAGGTCACACTCAGGTCACACACAGGTGACACACAGGTGACACATCCCCAGGTACTCACTCTGCACCACTCAGGTGACCCTCAGGTGACACAGAGGTCACACACAGGTGACACTCAGGTGACACATCCCCAGGTACTCACTCTGCACCACTCAGGTGACACACAGGTCACACTCAGGTGACACATCCCCAGGTACTCACTCTGCACCACACAGGTGACCCTCAGGTGACACTGAGGTCACACACAGGTGACACACAGGTGACACATGCCCAGGTACTCACTCTGCACCACCACCTGGTTGCTGGGCACCAGGATCTGCTGTCCATCCGAGGTCTGTGCGTACTGCAGGATGGTTGTCCCGGCCTGGGAGCCGCTGGCACTGCCCATGGTCAGGGTCTGCAGCCCCTGCACCCCGTCTGCCCCCGGCCCTGCCAGCTGGAGCCCGTTGGCTGCGATGGCAACTGCCAGGGGACAGGGACAAGAGGGTTTGGATGAGATAAAAACTGCCAGAGGACAGGGACAAGAGGGTTTGGATGAGATAAAAACTGCCAGAGGACAGGGACAAGAGGGTTTGGATGAAATAAATCACAGTAGGAAATAAATCACAGCATGCCAGAATGGGTTAAATGATGTTAAATCACATCCAGTGCCACCCATGCCATGGTAGGGATATTCCCCCGTCCCAGGTGCTCCAAGGTTGATCCAGCCTGGCCTTGGACACTTCCAGGGATGCAGAGGCAGCCCCAGCATCTCTGGGCACCTGTGCCAGGGCCTCACACCATCACAGGAATGACAGGAGCACCACAAACACCAAGTAGGAACATCAAAGAACAAATTCTAATTTTTTGTACCTCTCTGATACCACAGGAGCCTTTCAGTGTGGCCTATGATTGATATACATATATATATATATATAGACACATATATACAAGACCACGGCCTGGCCACCAGGATCACAGCCTGGCTACCAGGAACATGGTCTGACCACCAGGAACATGGCCTGACCACCAGGAACACAGCCTGGCCACCAGAACCACAGCTTGGCCACCAGAACCATGTTCTAATCACCAGGACCATGTTCTGACCACCAGAACTATGTTCTGACCACCAGAGCCACAGCTTGGCCACCAGGACCATGGCCTGGCGACCAGGCACACAGCTTGGCCACCAGGACCATGTTCTGACCACCAGGACTATGGCCTGGCCACCAGGCACACAGCTTGGCCACCAGGACCATGGCCTGACCACCAGGACCATGTTCTGACCACCAGAACCACACCTTGGCCACCAGGACCATGGCCTGACCACCAGGAACATGTTCTGGCCACCAGGACCATGTTCTGACCACCAGAACCACAGCCTGGCCACCAGGATTATAGCCTGACCACCAGGACCATGGCCTGACCACCAGGACTATATCCTGACCACCAGGATCATGGCCTGACCACCAGGAGCACAGCTTGGCCACCAGGACCACAGCCTGGCTACCAGAAACACGTTCTGACCACCAGGACCATGACCTGACACACACACACACACATATATATATATATATATATATATATTTGTATATATTTGTATATATATATAGGTGTCTTCACTGACATGTTGGGTTCAATCCAAAGAACACTGCTGTGTGCTCCACACCAACACTGTGCAAAAAAATTAAAATTACAAAGCACTGAGTCTGTAGATACCAGTTACTTCTATGTACTGACTTTATTGACTACCAGATCATAACCAACTTCTGTCCTTTATCTTGCTGAAATATTTAAGAAATGTTGTATTTTGAGGATATTTTGGGTCACTTACTGTACTGTCCAGTGCTTGTCTGGTAGATGGGAGTGGGGACAGACATGGAGGTGACAGTGGAGACCCCAGGACTTTCCTCATCTCCTTTTCTATCCCGTGTGTCTTCAGAAGAAAGATCTTTTAAAATTTTCCTGTGAAAAAAAAAAAAGGAGCCTGATGACATTTGACTGCATTCCTGACTTCAGGAAAATGATACAACTGAGTAAACATTACAGCTGGTGAACATTTTGCCCTGCACAAAATCCTGCTGAGGCCAATCTCCAGTTACAGCGGAGTCAAAGTTTCCTCTCAGTGCATGAACAGATTCACTGAGTGTTTCAAGGGAAAGGAAACAACATGGAGAATATTTTTAAATTTTTTTTTTTTTTTCAATTTGCAAACCCAGAGGCTGGTTTGGTTTCAGATCCAAACTCCAAGTGTCACAGCCGTACCGGTAGGAAGGACGACGAGCCAAGATGCCTCGAGCTTTCTGTGAGGAGCCAATGCTGTCTGAGGAATCCTGAGAATCCTCACTCTCAGACAAGGAAGAAACCTGATGAGAAAAGGAACAGCAACACCATTTCAAACTCAGAAAGCACCTGGAATTTTTAATGTAGAGGAGGAGCAGTGGGGTTTGTTGGTGAGAATGTAAAAATCCTATTTAAGGCAGCAGGGAGTAAATATGCAAAGTATTATCTACGATTTTGTTTATTCCACTGTGTGTTCATCCAGTTCAAAGTGTTATTTTGTCTCTGATGCTCCTTATTAGTGAACAAAACATTTATTTGTTCTTATCCATGGAATGCACAGAGCTCTGAGAAAAGCCTCTCACTGAACTGCAGAGCCAGAGCAGACTATGATCAGCAGGGAAAAAAAAAAACTTGCTCTGTTGTACTTTTTTTTTTTTTCCCCCAACAAGGCCACAATGTTCATAAATTACAGAAAAGGAATGAATCCAGTCTGCAGACTGTGCAACCAGGGGGAAGGAAAAGGGAAGAGATTTAACAGACACCAACCAGCAGCCAGTGCAGATGTTTGAGTGTTCCCAGCAGTGACATTTCTCCCCTCCCTGCTCTGATGTTTTTGTCAGCACTGACAGTGGCAATCCCTGCCAGGTTTGCTTCTCATGGCATCAATTCAGTGTGGTGTGAGGAGAGGAGTGAGGGAGCAGGAGAAGGGACAAACTGCTGATTTTAGGGCAGTTCCTCCCTCCCCTGGTTCCCAGTGGAACTCCAGGTCCCCAAGGGCTCTGAGCGGAGCAGGAACAAATTCACTGAACTCCCTCTTACAAAAATCTTATAAAAATCTTACAAAAATCTTACAAAAATCACAAAGGGAGTAAAAAGGGACAAGCAGAGACTTGGGTACCAGCAGAATGGAGTTAGAGCAGCCAGGAGCTCATTCCTTTTAATCCACTGAATTATTCCCCACTCCCCTCCTCTGGGTGCCAGACCCCACCTGACTGCCAAGGCACCGAGCACAGATTTGTTAACAGAGAGGTGACATCAAATTGTTTCATTCTGACTTTTTAACAAAGAGAAGTGACATCACATGGTTTCATTTTGAATTTTTAACAAAGGGAGGTGACATCAAATGGTTTCATTTTGACTTTTTAATAAAAGGGAGATGACATCAAATGGTTTCATTGTGACTTTTTAACAAAGGGAGGTGACATCACATGGTTTCATTTTGAATTTTTAACAAAAGGAGGTGACATCAAATGGTTTCATTGTGACTCCAAAGGTGATTTCCCACCAGGAAGGATTTCAAGGCCAGCTGAGGGATCCCACAGGGCTGCTCCCTGTCCCTCAGAGCAGGGCACAGAAGCCTCTGCACATCTTTTGACACCTTCTCACCTACCCAGCTGCAGGTGAGGGGGGTTTGAAGCCATTCTGGAGTTACCTGCACGGTTTGCACCTGAGGGGAGTGGATCACAGAGGAGGACTGAGCTGTCTGAATGACTCCCTGCACCTGGACTTGCTCTCCAGGAAGCTGAACCACTGTGAGGGGAGCAGAACCTCTGAGAGACATCTACAACAGAGCAAAAAGCAGCAGTGAAACCTTTGTGCCACAGGGCTCAGGAAGTGCAACACGTGGAGGAAAAGTGCTGGAGAATCCACATTAGCAGCTCATTTTAATTCTAATTAAGTCACCAAAGTACCATTAAAGATGCACATTATTTTAGACATTATTTGCACATGAAAAAGGCTGAGACAGTTCATTATTTCCTTTGGTTGGAGAAAAATCAGATGTGGTATTGTGTCACATAATCAAATACGTGCTGTTATGTAACATATTAAAAACATGAAAATGCTTCAGCTTCCTAGAGGGTTTATAGTTTTGAACTTGCATGAGTCTCTGCACTTTAATTCAATTTATATTGTTCACAAAACAAAAATAATTCAAGCTGTACAGGTAGACTGTAAGAACTTTCTTCACTACTTTTATTCATCTGCAATACATGAGAAGATGAAGGGATCATTAAAATACACAAAGCTGAATTTCCATTCAATGCTGCTTTTATCATAACTCAGAATATTAAGGGACAATCAGAACTTTATATAAAAACAGATGAGGAAACCAGCCTGGAAACAAACCCCAGCATACCTGGTGATATTCTCTCCTCCCCTACATTTAAATTTTGCATCAAAATCCCAACTGCCTCCCCAGGATAAATATTTGCTTTTTCACAGAAAAAGGATTCACCCTTTCAGTTCTAAGATTAAAGATTAAAGTTCTGACAGGGATGTCACCTTAGAGGAAAAATGTCAAATATTCAAGTTAATGTGGTTTATTAGATTAAATATGTTCATGTTGGGCTAAAATCCAAGTGTTTCCATGGTGCTGAGCACCCAGGATTGCTGCTACTACAAAAAGAGCTGGAAATGCTTTTTCTAAGGAAAAAAATGAAACCAGGCCCTCATTTTATTCCTGGGCTGCACCTATACACTGTACAAACACAATAATTACCTTTTGAACACTTTTTAATTAATTTTATATCATCCACCATCAAACAAACACATTTTCCTTATCCTCTTTCTGCTTTTTTCTTCTCTGAGTGCTTCTCAGAATGGATCTACAATTTGTAGCACATAAGAACTGGCTCTGAACTGCCTGAAATGTTTGCTGAGATCCAGCCCAGGCTTTACCTGTTGAGCAATATGAGAGAGCTGAGCTGCCTGCAGGGTTGTACCTTGTACAGCTGAGGGCTGGGACGTAACAGAGCTGCTGCTGCCACCCTTGTGCACCTCTTCCATCATCAGCTACAAAAAAAAAAAACAACAGTTAAATCCAGTTAGTCATGAATTTGGACAGCAGACAGTGCCTGATGATTCTGCTCTCACTGGGAAATGTTCAGTGAGCTCTTTGCCCTCCAAGGTCACCATCCTGTTATAATCCCATTAATATCCAATTCTTAATTGGATATTCTCTTCCAGTTTGAAGAAAACCAAGATTCTTTATACTAAAGAATATCTTTCTCTAAGTAAGATAATTTCCAAAAATATTTTAGCCAAGCTACCAGCCAAACCTATTTTAAACTATCTGAAGGTGTATAAAAACAAACCAGGCACTCAAAGCAAAGTGAAGAGAACACAGTTTTGCATTTTAAGAGTCACTCTGGCTTGATGTAATGCAGTCAGCAACACTTGTCTCATGTCTAAGATTTTTATATTTAACTGTTCAACGTCTTGGCAGCATCCCCCCTCGGATTCTGGGGGATTCAGGGATGCACAAATGCAGCTTTCAGCTGGGGGGAGTGGGTGGAGCAGCCTGGAGCATTAAAAGCTGATGGGTGAGTGTTAAACATTTTGTCACACAAGGTTTGAAAGTGTTGAAAGGACAGTTGCTATGAGACTGGAAATTACATTTCTTTCTGTGGAAATGTGAGTCATTGATTTTTCCCTGCTGAGCTGAAGCACAGCACAAAGCTCAGTGAACACTCCTGGTGGGGGAAGAGTCAACCAAGAGCAGAGTCCTGCTCTCAGGGGTGCCCAAAAATGTCACTAGAGCAGGGGACAAAACTGGTGAGACAACAAACTGGGAGTGATGGAGCAGCTCTGCTGTGAGAATTGGGATTGCTCAGCCTGGAAAAGAGAAGTTCAGGGTAACCTAATTGTGATTTTGCAGTAGCTGAAGGAGCTGTGAGGGTAATTTAAAAGGGTTGGAGTGGTAAGAAAAGGGGCTTCTCACTGGATGGGATTTTGGGCAGGAATTCCTCCCTGGCACAGAGAAGCTGGGGATGCCCCTGGATCCCTGGAAATGTCCAAGGCCAGGGCTTGGAGCACCTGGGATAGTGGGAGGTGATCCAGGCAGGGGGGTGGAATGAGATTTTCTTTAAGGTTTCTCCCAGCCAAAACAAATCTATGATTCTGTGTGTCCTTTCCAGCACAGATCCAGTGCTGCACCTTCCCCAACATCCTCGTGGCTGCAAACATCAACCTCTTCAAGATCAGGAGCAGAATTCATCACAAACCTGCAGTGGACACAACTTTGTCTGTCCTCAAACACAGTTTTAGCTTTTATAAAGGAAAAAAATTCTACATTTTGCACCCTGCAAAGTGTCCCAGATAACCAGGGGGGGCCCCTCAAACCGAAATCCAGAGAGCAGCAAAAATGACAATAAATTTCCAGTGCTGCAGAAATCTCCATTCATTTCTGTAGTGCTAAACCACAGCCTGCCCTCCCTGCTCTCTGCTTTTAGTTTCTCTGTCCCATGAAAGACTCAGAACAGCCTGCAAGAAACAGTGAAACCAATAAAACTCCCCCAAATAAACACCCCACAGGGGATTTTGCTGACCTTTCTCTCACTGCTGTGAAGTTCTGCTTACAGGAATTAAAGATAAAAAGTATTTCCCATTAAAAATATGAGTTTTAATTCATCTCTGCTTGCTCTAGAATATTTAATTATTCACCCAACATCAATCAATAAAAAGATTTAGCACAAGGATTGCAACAAGACAGAAATTCATCCTGCACCTCACAGCCTGTGGGGATGTGAGTGTCACACAAGACATTAACTTTATTTAGCTGGAAAAGCAGGAATTTCCCCTCAGATTGGCATCTACCTGTGAGAAGAGAGAAGTTCTAAGGAAAAAAACCTCAAGCTCTGACAAGAAGCAGTAAAAAGGATAAAATACCTGAGCACAGCCACCCCCAGGTAAAAGTGCTCTGACAGCTGAACTGAATTTATTTAGTTCAGTTATTTATTTATTTAGCTGAAAGGAGCTGCTCCCTTTGGGGTGAAGGAAGAATTTTGCTGTCACAAGAGGAGCAACACCCAAGGATTTATTGTTCAGAGAATGATTATTGTCCCAATCTGTACAAACACCACGTTTTTATAACCAGGCAGGTAAGGGTGATGATTTAACTGAAAGGATTTTGCAACAGCAGCTCATGAAATTTGCTTTAAGGACTCCTAAAATTCTGGGCATCCTCTCCCTCCAGCCAAGGAAACTCATCCTACTTCAAACCTGAGCCTCAAACCACTTTCCTCTGAAACATAAACAAGAATGTCACAGTTCATGGGGGCACATTTCATTTCCCAAATTCACAAATACCAGGGGTGCAAAAACCACCACACAAACCCACCAGGAAAACATTAATTAAAAATAAAAACATTCCCACCACTTCCACTGATTCCCTAATTCTGCAAATTCTCCAAAATGCTACAGAGAGGAAGAAACCAAGTTCTGTTTTGCCCTTGCAAACTGAGGAGAGGAAGGCTCTGAATGATGTTTCATCAGTGAAATACTGTAAGAGCCAATCGATTTTATTTTTTATAAATCAAGGAATATTTGACACAATTTTATTCTGAAATAGTGATAGGAGTCAAATTCTGACATTTACAGATTGCACAAAGGGATTTCAAAATATTTTCTTAAAGGATGCTTAAGTAATCTGGGGGAATTTGGGGTCCTCAAAATCAGCTGCTTTCAGCAGTGAAACTATTATTTACCTATTTTTGCCATTAAGACACTTGGAGAAAAATTGCTCATCCAAAAAACTGACAGAACTCAATTTTTTATCCCCCAGAAATCAGTAAAAGACAGAGCAAAGGGCAGAACATCCCACCAGATGTGCCAGAGAGCAATCCTGAGTCAATGAGCCCAGTCACTGCTCCAGATTCCACTCCACAAACACACAAAGTTATTCCTTAAAACTCCAGGAGCGTTTTCCTCACAGGATTTCTCCCACTGCCCCCTACCCAGCACCAGCCTGTGCAGGAACATCCCCTGACAGGACCTTCAGAAATGAACGCTGCAGCTTAAAATGTCAATATTCTCATCAGGGACCTGATGGTTGTGAGAGAAAAACAGCCCAGAGATCACTGATATCCCATTTATAGAATTGATATCCCGTTTGTAGAATTGATATCTCGTTTATAGAATTGATATCTCGTTTATAGAATTGTTATCCCGTTTGTAGAATTGATATCTCATTTATAGAATTGATATCTCGTTTGTAGAATTGATATCCTGTTTGTAGAATTGATAACCCATTTGTAGAATTGATATTCCATTTATAGAATTGATATCCCAATTTTAGAATTGATATCCCATTTGTAGAATTGATATCTCGTTTATAGAATTGATATCCCATTTGTAGAATTGATATCTCGTTTATAGAATTGATATCCCATTTATATCATTTATATCCCATTTATACCATTTATATCCCATTTATAGAACTGATATCCCATTTATATAATTTATATCTCATTTATAGAATTGATATCCCATTTATACAACTGATATCCCATTTATATCATTTAAATCCCGCCGTCCTGGACCCACTCGATCCTCACTGAGCACTGGAAGGCAAAGCTCAAACACGGAGCTGGGGGAGGATTCATCGAGGACAGGTAACCATGTCCATTAGCGGCGGTTTAATTACGATAAAACCGAGTTTGTCACCGGGCAGGGCTCCGGGATCAGCCACAACCCTCACCCCCAAACCCTTTCCCTCATTCCCGGGACACTGAGGGATGCGGGACCCCCAAGAAACCTTTTATGAGGGGGAGACAGGACCGGGATTGGAGAGAACCCCATCACCCCCAAACCCTTCCCCTCATTCCCGGGACACTGAGGGATGCGGGACCCCAAGAATCCTTTTATGAGGGGGAGACAGGACCGGGATTGGAGAGAACCCCATCACCCCCAGGCCTCCTTTTTCCCCCTCCCCGGGGGGAACGGGCGCGGGTCCGGCACAGCCCCAGGCCGCGGGGCAGCGCCTCAGGCCCGGCTGCGCTGGGAACTCCCCGCGGTTTCCGCAGCGAGGCCGCGGCCTGCGCCCGTCCCCTCACGGCCCGCGGGGGCGGACGGGAGAAGGGGGAAGAAGCGGCGGGCGGGCCGAGAGGGACGGGGCGGCCTCCGCCAACCCGCGCTTACCTCAGAGCCCCGCGGGGGCCGCGTGTGGGGAGCGCCGGAGCCGCCGCCGGGTCCCGGCCCCGGTGCCGGCCCGGTCCCGCCTCAGGGAAGCGGCGCCGGCGGGGGGGGGCGGGCCGCGACCATAGAGTGGGGGCCCCGCCATAGAGCCCCAGCGGCGCGGAGCGCGCGGGCGCCGGGCTAGAGCGGCCGCCTGGAGCCGGCCCCGCCCGGCCGGGCCATAGAGAGGAGGCGGCGGAGCGCCCCCTGCGGGCCCGGCGCGGCGGCAGCGCCCCCTGCCGGCGGGAGGCCAGCGCTGCGGGTGCGAACCCGCGCTCCGGAAAATCGCGATATTGCCGATATTATCGATATTATCGATATTCCAGGCGGGTTTTAGCGGCTGTGGGCGCCATTCCTCCCTCAGGGCTGCGCGGGTGGCGCTGAGGGGGTTGAAGGAAGCGGCAGCTAACGGGGGTTGGCCTCTCTGGGGATTATTCCATAGGGTCACAGTGAATTTTTGGGATCCAGCGTGGCCCCATTTTATGGGATAATTCCTCAGCCGTCACTGGGGATCATAGGAAATTCAACCAAGCAGCTCGAGGAATAGGATTTTCACGGAATTCCAGATGAAAAATCCGTCTGAGTCCAACTTTGTGCTCTCCACATCCAGAATTGCTGGGACACCTCCAGGGATGGGCAGCTCCATCAATGAGAATTTCTCTTTCTGTGCAGAAATTCCTGCTGATGTCCAACCTGTCCCTTCCCTGGGATAAGATCCCAAATTCCCCCAGCTGTGCCCTCCTGTCAGGGAATTGTGAAAATCCCAAAAGGTCCCCCCAATATCCCCCTTTTTCTCCAGGCTGATCCCTCTTTTTTTCAAGGCTGATCCCCTCTTTTTCTCCAGGCTGAATTCCTTTTCCTCCAGGCTGAATCCCCTTTTTCTCCAGGCTGATCCTCCTTTTCCAGGCTGAGCCCCTTTTTCTCCAAATTGATCCCCCTTTTTCTCCAGGCTGATCCTCCTTTTTCCAGGCTGATCCCCCCTTTTCTCCAGGCTGAATCCCTCTTTTTCTCCAGGCTGATCCCCCTTTTTCTCCAGACTGATCCCTCTTTTTCCAGACTGATCCCCTTTTCTCCAGACTGATCCCCCCTTTTTCTCCAGGCTGATCCCCCTTTTTTTCCAAGGCGGATCCCCCCTTTTTCTCCAGGCTGATCCCCCCTTTTTCTCCAGGCTGTTCCCCCTTTTTCTCCAGGCTGATCCTCCACTTTTTTCCAGGCTGATCCCCCTTTTTTTCTCCAGGCTGATCCCCCTTTTTCTCCAGGCTGATCCCCCTTTTTTTTCCAGGCTGATCCCTTTTTCCAGGCTGATCCCCTTTTCCAGGCTGATCCCCCTTTTTCTCCAGGCTAAATCCCCTTTTTCTCCAGGCTGAATCCCTCTTTTTCTCCAGGCTGATCCCCCCCTTTTTCTCCAGGCTGATCCCCCCCTTTTTCTCCAGGCTGATCCCCCCCTTTTTCTCCAGGCTGATCCCCCCCTTTTTCTCCAGGCTGTTCCCCCTTTTTCTCCAGGCTGATCCTCCTTTTCCAGGCTGATCCCCTTTATTCCAGGCTGAATCCCTTTTCTCCAAGCTGATCCCCTTTTTTTCCAGGCTGATCCCCCCTTTTTTTTCTCCAGGCTGATCCTCCTTTTTCTCCAGACTGATCCCCCTTTTTTTCCAAGCTAATCCCCTTTTCCAGGCTGATCCCCCCTTTTTTCCCAAGCTGAGCCCCTTTTCCATCTCCCCCAGGAGTTTTCCAGCCCCTTCTCCAGCTCTTCCTTAGCTCCACTCCCTGCTCTGATCCCCAAAAATCCAAATTCCCAAATCTGCAGGTACAGGACACTGCCCAGCCCAGCTCCTTCACACCCTCAGAACTCCAACATTTCTCAAAAATATAAAATACTTACAAGTTCTCCCTCTGCCCAGCATCAATTTTAACCATTTTCTTCCTTAAAAATAAAAATTCCTTCATGGAAACAGCGCTGGAAGGACTAAACAAGCAACCAGGCATCAATATTTATTAACACAAGACAAAGGAAACACAATCAATGCGTTAATGAGACACTGTCCAGCCAGGTGTTAAATTTAAAAATGTAACTAATCTAATTTTAAATAAATAAAACCTTTATACATAATTACAGAATGCCGGAGTCTGGATTGGACAATGGGAAAGAGGTTGACAGAAATAAAAGCAAAAAAAAAAAAAAAAAATGCATCTAGGGCTAAAATTGATCTGGTTTTTATAACCTTATTTTAGGACAGTTAGTAGGACACAGCTGAATTGATTTGAACCAGAAATGAAGTGCAAATTCTAACAAAAAAGACAAAACTTTCCTGTCCCCACAGCTTTACTCAGAGAAGATTCAGAACAGTGAGACACACACACAATGCTTGAATCCAGTGGGAAGAATTCCCAATTTTTCTGTTTCACTGCAGTTAAATTTCAACCTGAGGGGGCAAGAGAAGGGAATGATGAGCCCTGTGCAGCCCCAGCAGCTGCTGTCACACCAGGGGGAAAAAAGATTTCTTTGGGAAAAGCACCCAGCCTTGCCCACCTGGAATGAAGGATCTGCTTTGTTCCCAAAAAAAAAAAAAATTAAAAAAAAAATGGAATTATCATCCCCAGCTCCAGAGGAAGGAGTGGAATGATTTGTGGAAGGTTCCTGGTAAGTCCTGAGCAGAGCTGGGGGTGGAATTTGGAGATTCCAGAGCCTCAGCTCCTCCTTCCTCCTCTCCAGCACTGCACAAAGCACTCAGGGAATTCAGGGAAGCCAAAGTGAGCAGCTTCTCCTTGTCCCTGCAATGTTCTCTCAATCCCATGGGCAGGGAATGTGCTGGAAGATTTGGAGCACACAGGAAGCTTGCAAGATAAAACCTCAAACCATAGGAAGCTATCAGTACCAAACCAAAAAATAAGGAAAAAAAAATAAAGATCAATCCAGTCACATTCCAAAAATGCCATTTCAGGAATTCCATCTGCCACATTTGATGGAATTCACACACACATTGTTTTATTTGTGAAAAATCACGAATAAAAAATAGAAGACAATCCTGGATTTAAAATCTACTTCAGTGGACAAAGAAAAAAAATGTTTTTTGAAACAATTAATGTAAAGCTTTGATTAAAGAAAAAGGTTCAAGACCTTTCTGCCTGGAAAGGTCACACTGGAGTGAAGCTGCTTGGCCAGGCCTGGGCTGTGCAGGAAACACAAAAATGGTGACAAAGAACATGGAATAACAGGAATTTTCTGGCTGAGAGGGGAGAACAACCTTTGTGCATTTTACACCCAAAATAAGCTGCAGGAGCAACTGTTCCAGTCCCAGTCTGCCCTGCCACTGTCCCCACTTTGTGTTCAATTTATTAAAACTAAATATATTGAAGATTTTGTGCATATTCTGCAGTGTTGGCTGATACTGTGCAAAACACAGACATGGTTCCAAAATGTGCCCCTGAAATCCAAAAAAAAAAAACCTTAAGCCCAGACCTGCCACTAAACTTCCAGTTCCTATTCCCCCACCAAACATTTTTCAAAAAAATAATCATTTGAAACTTCTTATCTGAGTTTTCAAGCTCCTGTTGTCAGTGAGGAACCACCAGGAGCTTTTCAAGGACACAGAGTTTTCCTTGTGGATCCACTGTTCCAGTAACTGCCACAGGATCTTCCAAGTCCACACCATCAACCTTTGTAAAAACTGCCTAAAAAACTTTGTGTGAGGTAATCTGGAAACATTTGAAAAGTTTATTTACACTGTATACCACATCTGACTCAAAAAAACCCTGTTGCAGGATCTGGTAGCAGCTCCCAAGGCTTCCAAAAAAAAAAAAAAAAAAAATTAATATATTAGCACCCAGAGAAGTGTAATTGTTGTTAAAAGATGAAAATTTAAAAAAAAAAAAAAAAGATAATTTTTTAAATTATCAAAGCTCAACCACCAGCTCTCCCCCAGCCTGTGTGGAACTGATTCCCAGCAGGAAAATCTTGTACCTGCTGCTGCTTTAAGGCTTCTCTTTCTTCCCATTCCCTAAAGTTGGAGCTGACACAGGATGTGGAAGGTTGGGATAGCAATTTTCTCTATTTTGTGAAAAAAATTTTGAGTTTGCCAGAATTTCTGTCTCCTCCTGGAAAAAGAAAAAATTGCCTTAAAGCTGGAATTTTCCTGTTCTTTCAGGGAATGCTTTGAGGAGAAATTTTTGTTTGTGTGCCAACCTCAGGAATTTTTTTCCTTTCCACATCTGGTGCCAACCTCAGGAATTTTTTTCCTTCCCACACCTGGTGCCACAGGATGAGGCTGTCCCTCATTTCCTCCTGGGATTTCTGCCATTTCTACCCCATTCCATGCTGAATTCTCAGCCTCTTGGAGAAAAGATGTGCCTTAAAACCAAAGGGTTCTGCACACCAGAATAAAGATAAAAACGAAATCAGACACCTGGGCAAGGTGGGAGCATCTCACATTGTGTCCAAGCCAATGCCAGGATGCTGAGGACCACAAAAGTCACCTGTCCTTAAAAGTATCAACCTTCAGCTGTCCTCACTAGCCAAGTTAATTTTCTATCTAAGTGAATTATGTATAGTAATATTTACATATTTAAAATATAGGCAAAAAATTCTTTTTAAATTCCAGAAATCTCTATATGAATAAGCAACTCTGATTCTGTTATTGATTTGGTCATGGCACAATTGTCAATAAGATCCTGTGGGTTATGAACAGCTCCAGATGCAAAGGAGAGCATGGAGGAGGGAACTGCAGAATTCTGGTGACCCTTTTCTTAATAGTTTATTATCTTAACTAAATAAACCCTCCCCTTATAGAATCCTAACCCGGGATTAGATAAAAATACAAATATGTACAACGGGTGAAAAAGTAACACTACTGTAAAGGCCTTGGGGATTTTGTAGCTCACACATTTTCCCACTTTGCAGTTCTCTAAAGCTCATGGTTCAGTAAACTTGTTACAGACAGTTTGCTGCTGCTTCCCACATTTCCTTCACCCTACCAGGACCCAAAACCCCCCAGAATGAGAGGGAGGGAATGTGGCAGCAACTTCAAACTTTAGCTCAAGTATTAGTAATTTTTCACCAGCTTCATTTCCTAACCTCCCTGATCCCTCAGTGGTGCCATCACATGTTGTAGGCCACGTAAATGGGGTCCAGCTGATCTGCCAGGAAACTGTCCCGGAGGTGCATGCGCTGCTTCTCGCCGCGCGAATTGATGGGGATGACTCCGGGATCCACCACCACCACCACCCCCACAATCAAGTAATGTTCCTCCAGGACCACGTTGGTGACCAGAGGGACCAAATCCAGAGCTTCTTGTTCGCAGCCACACAGCTCCACCACCACCACCAGCAGGTTGGTCCAGGTGAACACAGCGCTGGAATGACAAAGGGAAAAACAAAAAATCCGATTGTGAAAAATACATTTCACTGCCTTGGTAAAACTGAAAGGGTTTAATAAAAAAACAATAGGAGATAAACATGAAGTAAAGGGTTAAAATGGTTTGGTGTGGATGATACAATTCCTCCAAAGCCATCTTCCCCTGGCCCCTGGAACTTGCTATAATAGATGTTATACTTGGAAAAAAATGCTGGGAAATGCAATCTGTGGTTACAGCTGCTTGTGGTGGAAAACCCCTGACAGCAGAGGTAAATGTTGTGTGAGATGACCACAAATCCAGAATCCCAGAATGGTTTGGGCTGGGAGGGACCTTCAAGATCATCCATGGGCAGGGACACCTTCCTCTATCCCAGGTTATTCCAAGCCTTGTCCAACCTGACCCTGGACAGTCCCAGAGATGGGGCAGCACTGGGTTATCTGTGCCAGGACCTCTCCACCCTCACAGGGGGAGTGTGGATGATACAATTCCTCCAAAGCCATCTTCCCCTGGCCCCTGGAACTTGCTATAATAGATAAGATTTCCTAGATATCAAGGCTGAGCCAAATTCCTTAAGAATTTGGCCACACTCTAACACCTTGGAAGATAATTGGTTAGAAATTAGTTTGTGTAATTGGTCAGTTCACCTTTAGAACTTCTCACTTTTCTTTGGAGACCCCAATACCTGAGCCAACTTTGGCCCCTCTCAAACCATGGCATTAACCTCAAACTGGGCTGCTCCATCTCCCAGGACTGTTTTATGTTTTGCCCTCACCCTTTTCCTTCAGCTCTGTCCTGATGTGACAGAACTCAGACCCATCTCAGCACCACCTGTATGAGACCCAATGCTGCTGTCCCTGACTCAGGAACAGCTCCTCACACCCCAGAGAAGGAAATCATCATTTCTGTGTTGAACTCAGTGAGAAAACACTGAGCCTGTCCTCATCTGCAGGTGGTAAATCAGATTTATAACTTGATGATGGCAACACAAAAACCTCTGAATTTCCCTTTTTTTAAATTTTTTTTCCTGACAAAACCCTGCATTTTTGTCCCACTTATTTTTCACATAAAACCCTACATTTTTTTTTGTCTGAAGTGCTACATTTCAGCTGGCTGCAGCCCTCAGGAAGAGTTTTACCATTCTGCAATGCTCCTGTGGGTTCGGGACACCGAGGTCTCGATGTCGATGGGGTGGTAGCGCAGCCCCCGCAGCTCCAGAGTCTCATCCAGGGCTCCCACAACGTACAGGGCATCGTGGCGCTCTGGGGACAGAGAAAATGGATAAAAAAAATTACATTATTTTCACCATTATAAGCTGCACCTGATTATAAGATGCATTTCTGCATGTCTTGGGTTACAATACAGAGTGTGATAAAAGGTGTCTGTTCTGTCAGCATCTGTTGAGGGTGGGGCAGTGATCCTGATCTCTGTGGGAGATATTCTGTTAATGGGCCAGCTGTTAAAACCAGGTGGGGCAGTGTTCTTTATCTAATGGGATATCTCCTGTTAATGATCATATTTTATAAACCAGGTGGGGCAGTGTTCTTTACCTAATGTGATATCTCCTGTTAATGGCCATGTTTTATAAACCAGGCAGGGCATTGTTCTTTATCTTTTCACAACCCATCCTTCCTCCAGCCAGTCATTTTCTGCTCATGGCCATTGAGTCCCACTGTGACTGATAAAATTACTGCATCCCATTGGGAGTTGCTCCAGCCAGGGGGAAGAGCCCAACATTTCTTACCAAGATAAAAACAGAGCTTTTGGAACACTAAGGGAGCCCCTTTCTCCACTGGACTCCAGAGGGGAACTGCTGTGGCCAGGCCCCTCCCAGCTGTGCCCAGGTCCCTGCCAGCTGTGCCCAGGTGCAGTCCTTGGTTAAGCCATGAGATTCCCATGGAAATGTCCAGGCTGCCCACACCCCTCCCAGCTGTGCCCAGTCCCTGCCAGCTGTGCCCCTGCCATGTGCCCAGTTCCTTCCCAGCCATGCTCATGCTCCTGCCAGTTGTGCCCAGTCCCCTCCAAGTCATGAACAGCCCCTGCCAGCTGTGCCCAGGTCCCTCCCAGCCATGCCCAGGTCCCTCTCAGCCATGCCCAGGTCCCTGCCATGTGCCCAGCTCCCTCCCAGCCATGCCCAGGTCCTTCCCAGGTGTGCCCCTGCCCCATGCCCAGCCCCAGCCCCATGCCCAGCCCCTCCTAGCTGTGCCCAGGTCCCTTCCAGCTGTGCCCAGGCCTCTCCCAGCTGTGCCTAGGTCCCTCCCAGCCATGCCCAACCCCTCCCAGCCATGCCCAGCTCCTCCCAGCCATGCCCAGCTGTGCCCAGCCCCTCCCAGCCATGTCCAGCCCTGTGCCCAGTCCCTGCCCAGCCCCACCTCCACTGGCTGCCGTGAGCTCTGTGCGCCGCACAAATCCCAGGTACCCGGTGCGAGCCCAGAGCATCTCCTGCCAGCTGTGTCCCTGCCACGTGCCCAGCTCCCTCCCAGCTGTGCCCAGCCCCATGCCCAGCTCCCTGCCAGCTGCTCCCAGCCATGCCCAGACCCTGCCCAGCCCCACCTCTGCTGGCTGCCGTGAGCTCGGTGCGCCGCACGAATCCCAGGTACCCGGTGTGAGCCCAGAGCGTCTCCTGCCACCTGTGTCCCTGCCATGTGCCCAGGTCCCTCTTAGCCATGCCCAGATCCCTGAGAGCCGTGCCCAGCCGCTGCTCAGCCCCACCTCCACTGGCTGCTGTGAGCTCTGTGTGCTGCACGAATCCCAGGTACCCGGTGCGAACCCAGAACATCTCCTGCCAGCTGTGTCCCTGCCATCTGCCCAGCTCCCTCCCTGCCATGTGCCCAGGTCCCTCCCAGTCATGCCCAGCTCCCTCTCAGCCATGCCCAGGTCCCTGCCATGTGCCCAATCCCCTGCCCAGCCCCACAACCGCTGGCCGCAGTGAGCTCTGTGCGTCGCACAAATCCCAGGTACCCAGTGCGAGCCCAGAGCATCTCCTGCCAGCTGTGTCCCTGCCATGTCCCCATGCCCCTCCCAGCCATGCCCAGGTCCCTGAGAGCCATGCCCAGGTCCCTCCCAGCTATGCCCAGCAGTGTCCAGCCCCTGCCAGAGTGCCCAGACCCTGCCCAGCCCCACCTCCACTGGCCGCGGTGAGCTCAGTGCGCCACACGAATCCCAGGTACCCGGTGTGCGCCCAGAGCGTCTCCTGCCAGCTGTGTCCCTGCCATGTGCCCAGCTCCTTCCCAGCTGTGTCCAGGTCCCTCTCAGCCATGCCCAGGCCCCTCTCAGCCATGCCCAGCTGTTCCCAGCCCCTGCCCAGCCCCACCTCCACTGGCTGCCGTGAGCTCAGTGCGCTGCACGAATCCCAGGTACCCGGTGCGAGCCCAGAGTGTCTCCTGCCAGCTGTGTCCCTGCCATGTGCCCAGCTCCCTCCCAGTTGTGTCCCTGCCATGTGCCCAGGTCCCTCCCAGCCATGCCCAGGTCCCTCCCAGCCATGCCCAGCCCTGTGCCCAGCCCCACCTCCACTGGCCGCGGTGAGCTCTGTGCGCCGCACAAATCCCAGGTACCCGGTGCGAGCCCAAAGCGTCTCCTGCCAGTTGTGTCCCTGCCATGTGCCCAGCTCCCTCCCAGTTGTGTCCCTGCCATGTGCCCAGGTCCCTCCCAGCTATGCCCAGCAGTGTCCAGCCCCTCCAAATCATGCCCAGTCCTTCCCAGCCATGCCCAGGCTGCCGTGAGCTCGGTGCGCCGCACGAATCCCAGGTACCTGGTGCAAGCCCAGAGCGTCTGCTGCCAGCTGTGTCCCTGCCATGTGCCCAGCTCCCTCCTGGCTGTGCCCAGGTCCCTTCCAGCTGTGCCCAGCCCCTCTCAGCCATACCCAGGTCCCTGCCATGTGCCCAGCCCCGTGCCCAGCCCCACCTCCGCTGGCCGCGGTGAGCTCGGTGCGTCACATGAATCCCAGGTACCCGGTGTGCGCCCAGAGCGTCTCCTGCCAGCTGTGTCCCTGCCATGTGCCCAGTTCCCTCCCAGCCGTGCCCAGCCCTGTGCCCAGCCCCTGCCCCACCTCCACTGGCTGCCGTGAGCTCGGTGCGCCGCACGAATCCCAGGTACCCGGTGCATGCCCAGAGCGTCTGCTGCCAGCTGTGTCCCTGCCATGTGCCCAGCTCCCTCCCAGCTGTGCCCAGCAGTGCCCAGGTCCCTCCCAGCCATGCCCAGCCCATGCCCAGCCCCACCTCCACTGGCTGCCGTGAGCTCTGTGCGCCGCACGAATCCCAGGTACCCGGTGCGTGCCCAGAGCGTCTGCGCGGCGTCGCCGAAGCTCAGACGGGTGTTGAAGTGGTCGGCCTGCAGCGTCTCGTTGTCGTAGATGGTGTAATAACCACTGGCTGTGTGGGGGCTGTTCACCCAAATCTGTGCAGGGAGGGGGGGAGATGTCACATCCTGGCACTGCTCTCAGCTGGAGCATCAGCCCAAGGGAGTGGGGAAACCGTAACGAGGAGGTTCTGGTTTTATCTGGGATTTTTCAGGTCAAAAAAGTTCAGTTCAAGCTTCCTCAAATATCCTGCAGAATCTTAAAAATGCATCTTGAGATCTACTCTTGCAGTAACTGTGAGGATTCACTGAGTAAATAGTGAATTTTAACATGTCAAGTCCAAAACTGGATAATAATCCCTCAAGCTTCCAAATACCCTGCAGAATCTTAAAAATGCATCTTGAGATCTACTCTTGCAGTAACTGTGAGGATGCACTCAGTAAATAGTGAATTTTAGCATGTCAAGTTCAAAACTGGATAATAATCCATCAAGTCCAAAACTGGATAATAATCCATCAACACAGATCAATACAATGGTGTGGAATCCAGATAATGAAAGCCAAATGTCAATTTTCTATTTGGGAGCCAGTTTGCAAGGTTTAGGGTGGAACAAGCTTCTTTTCAAGTGGGTTTTCTTTAAACTTGGCAGTGAAATAATATCCAAATTTTAACTATCCAGCAATAATTCATTTTACAGAGGTTTGTATCACAGCTCCAAATTTTCCCCCAGCAGAGAAAAGCCCAAGGAGCAGCAGGAAAAGACCCCAAGGAGCAAAACCTTCCCTTACCTCTCCAAGGTGAGAATCTCCCAGAGGTCCTTTTGTCTCTGGATTGACAATGACCACTTTGACTCCAGGCAGGATCTAAAGAAGGAAAATGTGCAATCCCTGTTGGATTCTTTTCAGCACAATAAAACACCCAGGTTGTTCAATCAGGGCAGGGTTTCACCCATGAACATCACAAACAGGGATAAAAAAAATCCCACAGCTCCAGGGTCACACAGCTAAGATATTCTGGGCCTGGACATGTTGTTAGATCTTGATTTTGAAAAATTCAGCTAAAAAATTACAGGAAATCCTCTTTCTGTTAAGCTATGAGGGAGTAAGAGCTGATTTCAAAAATACCAGAGCCCATATTTCTGTTATGGTTCATTGACTGCAAAATGGAATCATTTCCCCAACAGCTCCAGCAAAAAGGGAAATTCCTTCTAAACCAAAGTGACATTCCAGAGGGACAAGGGAAGAGGGGACACATGGAATCACCTTCCCAGACTCAGACAGCAGCAGGCTCTGAGGAGCTCCTCGTTCCACCAGACGCACTCTGAAGGAAAAGAATAAAATATTTTCAGGGAAAAAAAAAAAAAAAAAGAGCTGAAGTGTTTGGAGTGCTGTGAAAACTCAGCACTACTACAGGGTTTTATAGAGTTGATAAATTGGTTTCAGTGAACTTACAGTACCTGTCATGTCTCAAGGATTTCAGGTCTACATACACCGTGGTGGGATCGGGCCCCGACGTCCCCTGAGGAGTTTAAAATATTTAAAATAATCATTGATGCATTTAGAGCACTTGGAATAATTTCTGCCTGAGCCCAGAAACATTTCCAGGGGTTTCTTGCAGCACAATTCCTGCTCATATTCCCCCACCTAAGAGAAATTCTGTAGTGACTTTATGGAACACCTGGGTGGGAAGGAGATTTGGGGAAGGGAGAGACACCCCAAACTATTCCCACAAAAACAGGGCCTGGTGGTTAAGAAACAGCTCAGATTCATGTTGCACTTGTTCTGAGCATCTGTGAGACCATTTGGCAGCTGAAAAAGAATGAGAGAAGCTGCTTCAATCTTGTGCCAGCTGTTCCCTGTAGGGCAGATGTTGAGCTTCGGAAACGCGCACGGATGGGGAGCGTGGAATAAAAATCTGGGATGTGGTGCCAGGGATTAAAAATAAAAATAAATAATAAATAATAAATAAAAAAGAGTGCTGGGAAGCCTCACCTGTAAACAGATGGCCACGTTGACCCTTGAGCCAAAGGTGGTGCTGACAGCTCGGGGGGAGAGGCCGATGTCCTTGAAGAGTTTGGAGAAGGAATGAGTGAGGGAAACGCGCGGCCGCTCCTCGGCCACCACCACGCAGGTCCTCACACAGGACAGGTTAATGCCTCGAGCCTGCACACAAACACCAGCAAAGGCTGCTCAGAGGGCTGTCTGAACCACTCACTCAGTGGTTTGTCTTCTGGTTTTGCTCAGTTAGGATTAAAAGCACAAAGGAGATGAATTTTCTCATGTTCGAGGTTGGGTGTTTATTAAATCTTATCCAAAATACAAAGAATTAAAACCACAAAGGAGATGAATTTTCTCATGTTTGGGGTTGGGTGTTTATTAAAAGTATCTAAAGTACAGAGGTCTGTGACACTGCTGGCTACCTGTTAAAAGGGAGCAAAATGGAGCTGAATTTAGCTGGTTACAAGATCTTTAAAAGCTAAACAATAAAGAATTAACACCTCTGTTATTTATATTTTTGATCCAATAATCAAATTCCTGTGACCTGCAGTGTAACATTGTTCAACCAGAAACAACAAACTGAAATCATGAAGAATTGAAAAGAACACAGAAAGAAACAACACCCCAAAATCCTCCATTTTGTCCCATACCTAAATTAAAAAAAATTTAAAAACCCCAAATTTAAAATCCCTTCACCATGTGAAATCACACACTCCTATTTTAACTACACAGCTGTGATTTTAACTCCATCACTCAAATTTGGAATTCTTCTCCAAGGTCTCAAAAGCAGTGTTCTTCTGGGGGTCAGTGAAAGCTCAAACATCCCAGATTTCTGGGATCCAACAGCTGGAGGTTCATCAGACCCCTCTCAAGAAATTCTCTTTGCCTCTTATCCCTTGAAATTACTCAGGAAATGCAGGACAGACTCAGTCCTTGTGTTCCAAGTTACTTTTCTTTTGAATTATTCTGTTTGTAAAGTATAAATTGTGTCTGAGCAGAGCCTGGAAATGGGACTGACAGAGCTCCCTCCTGCCCCAGCTCAGCAGAGATGACACCTCTGAGTCAGTGCTGAGATGGAAACCAAAGCAGAATCAATTCATCCACTGGCACTGCACTGACTCTAAAAACACTGAGGTCTGAATCCATTTTTATTTTATTTTTATTTTTATTTTTATTTTTATTTTTATGGTGAATGCTCTGAGCAGCACCAGGCAGGAGCTCCCAGGTGAACAGGGCTGAGCTTTGATCTCACAGAGGAAATCCCAGGGAAAAATCCACCTCAGGCATGGCATGGAGTTCTTTTTTCCCCTTCTCTCATCTCCAAGGAGAACACACCTCCATTGAGCAGCTCTCCTGCCATGTGCTTTCCATCATGTGCTGCTCTGAGCCTCCACTGCAGACTGTTACATAAGGAATTGCTGCAGAGCAGAGCTGGGATCCTCCCTGCTCAGGGACATTCCCTGCCAGGTGCTCCCTGCTCCTTTCCCAGCCCTCTCCTGTCCTGGGGCTGCAGATTTTGGAGATTTATTTTTGGAGATTTGCTTTTGGAGATTTGCTTTTGGAGCACCTCTAGCTTGGAGATTTGTGCAATGGGGAAATTTGTATTTAATGATTTAATTTAATCACTTTGCTTTGCTGACAGAGTTTCCTTAATTTATGTAACACAACACTCAGGGAATGTTTCTTACCTTTAACATTTCAACTTGGTTTCCAAGTCCCTTTGTACAGTGTTCCATGACTGAATAGGAACAGAAAGTGTCCCTTATTTTATACTGGCTGACAGTAGATAACCAGAGAAAAAGATTGGATTCCAGCTCCATAGGAGGAATTAAAATTGACTGATGTCCAGAATACACACTGTGAAAAATATTAAAGGAGAAAACATTTTAGTGAAGTCTGTATTTATCTTTAAATTAATATTTACTGTATTTGCACATTACATTGCTGCTAGTCCAGGTTGTGGGACTGCAGCTGAGGCAAAATGAGGCAGCAACATTTTAAAAGTGCAACTTACTGTACAAAAATAACAATTTATCCACACACAAACACACAGTGACAGAGAAGGAAGAGAACTGGCTCAACCCCACACAGAACAAAAACTCCCTTATTGTAACATGTAATCAAGGAAGAAAGGGAAGAGAAACATTCTGAAGCCAGGAATATTTGGCAGCACAAACACACACAATCAACACTGGATAACATCTTGCTAATCTGCAGCAAAAGGGAACATGTTGTTGTCAGTTCAAAGACAAATCTCCCCTGACTGTAAATTAAATCATTCTGTAATGTCAGCACGGCTGTAATTACAGTAATTTCACGATTATAAGCTGCAGGTTACAGTAGAGGATGTGATAAAAGGTTTCTGTTCTATTTCCATCTGTTGAGGGTGGGGGAAGTGATCCTGATCTCCATGGGAGATATTCTGTTAATGGGCCAGCTGTTAAAAACCAGCTGGGGCAGTGTTATTTATCTCATGGGATATCTCCTGTTAATGGGTCATGTTTTATAAACCAGGTAGAACATTGTTCTTTATCTTTTCACACCCCATCCTTCCTCCAGCCAGTCATTTTCTGCTCATGGCCATTGAGTCCCACTGTGGGACTGATAAAATTACTGCATCCCATTGGGAGTTGCTCCAGCCAGGGGGAAGAGCCCAACATTTCTTACCAAGATAAAAACAGAGGTTTTGGGACACTAAGGGAGCCCCTTTCTCCACTGGACTCCAGAGGAAAACCGGATTTCTCCACATCACCACTGGACTCCAGAGGGAAACTGCACCTTGTACAGGAGCACTGCTCCAACTGAGCCACATCTGTCACTGCAGGAGGATGGGACTGCTGCCAACACCCTGCCTGACTGACAGGTGTCAGATTGAACTCTGACTTTGTCAGGGTTTGGGGATGTTTCTTTGTAATTCTGTATTTCCATTTTAATTTCCCTAGAAAAGAACTGTTATTCCTATTCCCACATCTTTGCCTGAAATCCCCTTGATCTCAAAATTATAATAATTTGGATGGAGGGGGTTTACATTCTCCATTTCAAAGAGAAGCTCCTGCCTTTCTCAGCAGACACCTCCAAACTAAAACAGCAAATTTTCCTTCTTTGTCCATATTTAAGCCACACCTGATTATAAACTGCACTTTGGGTTCAGACCAAAATTTTAGTCAAAATGGTGCAGCTTATAATTGTGAAATTACACCCAGAAGGATCCATTTCCCATTTCCAACCAGCCAAAATTCACCTTCCCCTTTCCCCCCCCCAGCAAATCCTACCTGCAAAGGCACCAGAGCACAAATCCCAGCCCGCAGTAGGGGTCCAGACAAATGGCAATCTGCCGCGAGGAGTAGAGCTCACACTGCAGCTTGATGGCCCTGCACAGGCCACTGACAGCAGCATGGGACATCTGCAACACAGGGGACACTGCTGGGAGCCCAGGGCAGCACCCAGGGGTGCTCCAGCACGGGGAGGGGGCAGCACAGGGAGTTTATGGAGAGCTGGGGTGAAGGCAGAGCTGAAATTGGCTCCTGAGATTCCAGAGCTGAGGTAGAGAGTGCAGAGCTCTGACAGTTCAGCTGTGGTTGTTGGAGTTCCACCTCAACATCAGGAGGTGGCAGAGCACTGGAACATTGCCCTGGGTGGTCCTGGAGTCTTCTGGAGACATTCCAAACCCACCTGGGCATGTTCCTGTGGCAGCTGCTCTGGGGGATCCCAGGGGTCCCTTCCAACCCTGCCCATCCTGTGACTGCAACTCCAGTCACACATGAGCATTAACCACAGTCTAAACCTTTTTTTTTTTAGTTTCTTATCCTCTTTTTTTTGATTGCATCCCTATTCTGCTCTTGGTGGAGGCCAGCAGATCTCAGAGCTCTCTCCAGTGGGAGCAGAATTCCTGACCCCTCTTCCTCCATGGCAGAACTAACCCAGAACTTAAGACCACAGCTTTGTTAGAAGAAAATTTGGGTCCTTGTTTAAGCTACAAGTTGCAGGTGGAGAACACCAACGGTTCAGCTGTGGTTGTTGGAGTTCCACCTCAGCATGAGGAGGTGGCAGAGCATTGGAACACTGCTCTGGGTGGTCCTGGAGTCTTACTCTGCTCTTGGTGGAGGCCAGCAGATCTCAGAGCTCTCTCCAGTGGGAGCAGAATTCCTGACCCCTTTTCCTCCATGGTAGAACTGACCCAGAATTTAAGACCACAGCTTTGTTAGAAGAAAATTTGGGTCCTTGTTTAAGCTACAAGTTGCAAGTGGAGGACACCAACAGTTCAGCTGTGGTTGTTGGAGTTCCACCTCAACATGAGGAAGAACTTTCCATGGAGGTGGCAGAGCACTGAAACACTGCTCTGGGTGGTCCTGGAGAGCTCAGAGCTCTCTCCAGTGGGAGCAGAATTCCTGACCTTTCTTCCTCCATGGTAGAACTGACACAGAATTTAAGACCACAGCTTTGTTAAAAGAAAATCTGGGTCTTTGTTTAAGCTACAAGTTGCAGGTGGAGGACACCAACAGCTCAGCTGTGGTTGTTGGGAGTTTCACCTCAGCATGAGGAGGTGGCAGAGCATTGGAGCACTGCCCTGGGTGGTCCTGGAGTCTTCTGGAGACATTCCAAACCCACCTGGGCATGTTCCTGTGGCAGCTGCTCTGGGGAATCCCAGGGGTCCCTTCCAACCCTGCCCATCCTGGATTGCAACTCCAATCACACATGAGCATTAACAACAGTCTAAACCTTTATTTTTTAGTTTCTTATCTGACTGCATCCCTATTCTACTCTTGGTGGAGGCCAGTAGAGCTCAGAGCTCTCTCCAGTGGGAGCAGAATTCCTGACCTCTCTTCCTCCATGGCAGAACTAACCCAGAATTTAAGACCACAGCTTTGTTAGAAGAAAATCTGGGTCTTTGTTTAAGCTACAAGTTGCAGGTGCAGGACACCAATAGTTCAGCTGTGGTTGTTGGAGTTCCACCTGAACATGAGAAGGTGGCAGAGCACTCCTCTGAGTGGTCATGGAGTCTTCTGGAGACATTCCAAACCCACCTGTGGCAGCTGCTCTGGGTGACCCTGCCCTGGACGGGGGGATCCCAGGGGTCCCTTCCAACCCTGCCCATCCTGTGATTGCAACTCCAATCACACATGAGCATTAACCACAGTCTAAACCTTTTTTTTTTTAGTTTCTTATCCTCTTTTTCTTGATTGCATCCCTATTCTGCTCTTGGTGGAGGCCAGCAGAGCTCAGAGCTCTCTCCAGTGGGAGCAGAATTCCTGACCCCTTTTCCTCCATGGTAGAACTGACCCAGAATTTAAGACCACAGCTTTGTTAAAAGAAAATCTGGGTCTTTGTTTAAGCTACAAGTTGCAGGTGGAGATCAAGGGGAGGTGGCTCAGAGGGTGAGGCAAAAAGAAGACAGAAATTCCCCTCTTCCAACCCCTTACTATACCTTTACTCCTGTGAGCATGCCTGTTGTGGATACACTAAAATCTAGATATGCCAACATTTCAGGTGTGGGTGGCTTGTAGATCTGGGCCAGTCGCTTCCTGGGCAAGTCATCTGTGCAAGAGAGAAACAAATGGGTTAATTTGGGTTCCTCTGCTGGTGTTTGAAAGGAAAACACAACTTTTAAAAGAGCAGAGATGGAATAGAAAACTTTCTATTAATTTCCTTTCCAGAAGAGACAGGTTAGTGTATGGCAAAACTCTTGTCAAAGCTCCCACATGGAAAATTATCTCTTCTCAGGAAAAGGAAGAAAAGCAGATTAAAGTTGTCTCCAGCTGTCACTGATGTCACTGCAATCATTTCCCAAGCACAGGTCGATGCAGAAGAGTTCTCAGTGAACAAAGGCACATCTTGGACAGCTTTTGTACATGTTCAAACAACCTTTCATGAGGCACTCAGTGGCTTTGGAAGTCACCTGTCACCCCCCCAGAGAACATCAAGGAGCCTCCTGGCCCAGGGACTCACCTGTGTCGATGATGGTTGGCCAGGTTTTCACATCCACAGCACCAGCTGCCTCTCTGGACTTGAGCAGCCTCATCAGGGTCTGGGTTGTGAGGATACAGGCAGCTTTGCTGACCTGCAAAGATCAACACTCACTGAAACAAAGAGGCAGGAGCAGGTCCCAGCAGCACTGCCACTCCAGAGCTGATCTTCAGGGACTCTTTTATCATCTGCAGCCAATTTCTTTCAGCAAACCTGATTTTTGGGTTTTTTTTCTGCTCTTCTTCCCCTTCACTAAATCCCAGTGCAGCCCAGCCTGCACAGACCCTGTCAGAACCTCTGGAGCAGCTGAGGTGCCACAGCAAGATCCAGCTTTCCTCCCCATGGTGTCTCCTGGTTACTGGGCTTGGGAAGTGACTCAGCTACAGGATTTGGACTTCCCCAGCAATAAGGAGCATCCAGGGGAAGTTCTGGCTGCCAACATCATGTTGGTGTTCTCAGAAAGCACCTGCAGTGTGTCTGGGAGGGGGTGATTCCATGAATGAGAACACTGTCCCTCAGCCCCAAGGTGTGCCTGGATCCCTCTCACACAGACAGCACGAGGTTGGTGACACCCCTGGAGCCTGAGAGGCTGGAGCAGAGCTCAGTGTGACTTCTGTGTCACCTCTGGAGGTGAGCAGAGCTCAGTGTGACTCCTGTGTCACCTCTGGAGGTGAGCAGTGCTCAGTGTGACTCCTATGACACCCCTGGAGGTGAGCAGTGCTCAGTGTGACTCCTGTGACACCCCTGGAGGTGAGCAGAGCTCCCTGTGACTCCTGTGTCACCTCTGGAGGTGAGCAGAGCTCACTGTGACTCCTGTGTCACCCCTGGAGGTGAGCAGTGCTCAGTGTGACTCCTGTGTCACCTCTGGAGGTGAGTAGAGCTCAGAGTGACTCCTGTGTCACCCCTGGAGGTGAGCAGAGCTCAGTGTGACTCCTGTGACACTCCTGGAGGTGAGCAGAGCTCAGAGTGACTTCTGTGACACTCCTGGAGCCTGAGAGGCTGTAGCAGAGCTCACTGTGACTCCTGTGTCACCTCTGGAGGTGAGCAGTGCTCAGTGTGACTCCTGTGACACCTCTGGAGGTGAGCAGTGCTCAGTGTGACTCCTGTGTCACTCCTGTCACCTCTGGAGCCTGAAGCTGGAGCAGCAGTGCTCAGTGTGACTCCTGTGTCACTCCTGTCACCTCTGGAGCCTGAAGCTGGAGCAGCAGTGCTCAGTGTGACTCCTGTGTCACTCCTGGAGGTGAGCAGAGCCCAGTGTGACTCCTGTGTCACCTCTGGAGCCTGAGAGGCTGGAGCAGAGCTCAGTATGACTCCTGTGTCACTCCTGGAGCCCATGAGCACTGGTACAGTCCCTGTGACACTCCTGTCACCCCTGGAGCCTGAGAGGCTGGAGCAGAGCTCAGTGTGACTCCTGTGTCACCCCTGGAGCCCATGAGCACTGCCACAGTCCCTGTGACACTCCTGTCACCCCTGGAGCCTCAAGTTGTTAACAGCAGTGCTCAATGTGACTCCTGTGTCACTCTTGTCACCTCTGGAGCCTCAGGCTATAACAGCAGTGCTCAGTGTGACTCTTGTGACACTCCTGTCACCCCTGGAGCCCGAGGCCCCACCCTGTCACTCACCTCCACAATCATCTTCACTGTGGGCAGTGTTGCCACCAGGCTCTGGGCGTGGGGAGGGCGCACGGTGACAGGGACACAGCCCGAGTACAGGCAGCCATAGAAGGCTGAGATGAGCTCAATTCCTGCAAGGACACGACAGGGGGACACTGGGGAGGGACATCCTGGGCACAGCAGGGCACTGCTGCTCCTCCTGTGGGATGAGGGAAACATTTCCACAGCACTGCAGCAGCCCAGCAGCAAGGGCAGCTGGTGAAGTTGATAAAAGGAAGGTGATAAAAGGAGTTGATAAAAGGAAGTTGATAAAAGGAAGGTGATAAAAGGAAGAGTGGGTGGTCAGGAGTTGCTTGAGCTCTCCACTGCAACACCTCTGCCAGGAATTGGTGCTGGAAAAGACAGGAATTCAACAGCAGGAAGTTGGGGATGGGGAAAGTAAAGGAAGCAGGCAGGAAATCATCTCCATCCCACAGGATTAGAACATCCTGGTGACTCCAAAGCCAGTCAGGACACACCAGTGAGCACCTCTCACAAGCACTGAGTGCTTTTCCTGCATTTGCAGATCCCAAAAAAAAATCCCAGGCTGTGTTTCCCCAGCAGGACTCACTCACCAGGAGGATAAAGAAGCACCACATTGTCCCCTGCATTGAGATGGCCTTTGTCACACAGCACTGATGCAATTCTCTCAGCTTTTTTGTGCAGCTGGAGGCAGGTGGCTGTGCACACAGTGGTTCCCTTGAAAGGAGACAAAAAATGCTCTAAACAGGGGTTGGAACAACACCAAGTGGCTGCTGTGAGATAAATCCAAGCTTGCTGGCTAGCAGGAGGCTACAGCTAGGAGTTATCTCTACCTAAAGGCTGCTGGCTGATCCACTACTGAATCAAAGGATAGAGATGGAGTTAGAGCTGCTCTAGAAAATTCTACCTTCCAGGGAGTCAGTTCAGGTCTTCTTGCACCAGAACCTTGCCAGAATATACTCAACACCATTGATAGGGATGGTGGCACCAAGGGACACACCATTAACTGAGACAGGAACCAGTGGGACCTACAAACATGCTCAGTTTTAAAATGAAGTGTTGAACCATGAAGGGACCCAGAGGGTCAAGCTTTAAAACAAATCTGTGGGCAAAATCTGACACAGAGGCTAAAGAGAGGCACTCAGAGGGTAAAAGATTTTAAAGTTTCTGCCTGACACTGGGTAACACATGGACCTTAAAATCCAGCTCAGCACTGACTGTACCTTGGCATTCAATAAAAGGAAGAGTGGGTGGTCAGGAGTTGCTTGAGCTCTCCACTGCAACACCTCTGTCAGAAACTGGTGCTGGAAAAGACAGGCAGGAATTCAACACCAGCTTCTCCTTCAGTGCTTTCCCAGGAGAGGAAACTCCTTCCCATCCTCCAGCTGCCACAAACCCTGATTTACCTTTTTAACTAAATCATTGTCTTCTATTTGACCCAGATCTCTCCCAGAGGCTTGAGCAATTCTCTTCCCAGCAACCAGGTTCCCCACCATCACAGAGGCAGGGCCCACACCTGTGGAGAGACAGCAGCACTTTGGGAAGGGGCAGAGCAAAGGGACAGAATTCCTGCAGGATCCCAGTGCCAATGAAGCCTCACTGATGGAGCTCAGCAAGTCTTTGCTCATCAAGAGGGAAAATCCCAAATGAAGAATTAAAATTCCTGACTGACACATGCAAAGAAAGGCCTGGAACACACCCCAGCCATGGTGTGACAGCTCTGGGACATCCCTGGGGTTGAGGCACTGAGCCAATTTAACAGCACAAAAAGGGTTCAGGTTTACCTGGCTGTTTCTGCCTGGGCTTTGGCAAGTTGGTCACACAAGTGTGTGGGCACATGAGGATGTTGCAGGGGTGCAGAGAGCCCTCCAGAAAGTGCTGCTTGGTTTGGGAGATGTGGATTCCTCCCAGAGGAGTTTTTGGCAATGTGTTAGCTGGCACCAGAGCAAGGCAGTAAACACCCACTTGGTGAATGCTGTCAATTGCCTAAAGAGAGGAGAGAGGGTCACAGGCAATCCTGGCACTGCTGCTGCACTGAAACACTAAAAAACAAACCCCTGGATCTGTGAGACAATCACTGACATCCCATTTCCCCTCTGTGCCACCAGTGCTGGGCACATCCCTGCTTTTCCAGCCCATTTCCCAGACACCAAATCCATTTTTAAATCTTTCATGAGCAAAATCCCAAAATATCCAGAGCTGCCTGATGAATCACACGAGTGTGATCTCAGGATTGTATCCATCTGTCTCCTCTGAACCATCACACTCTGTTCCCTCCTGCCTGCCTCAGCATCCAGGCATCTGATCCATTATTCAGAGCACCAGGTACTTCCCTGATTTTCCACTTCACTCCCTGAATGTCATTCCTGGAATGACACACATGCAGTGCAGGCAGCTCTCAAAGGAAGTCCTTGCTGCTCATTCTTTCAGGACCACACTCATTCAGTTGTTCTGCACTTTCCCTGCTGAAAATGCATCTCCAAAAGAAAAGGGCAGCTTTGAAGCCAAGCTCTGAGCTCCACATGATCCAGACTAAAAGCAAAGCTTGAGTACAGATCTGCTCTGCAGTTCTGAGAGGAGATTACCAGAGCCCCTCTGTTCTCCCATGGAATTTCATCCCAAAATTGAACTTAAATTTCTCTTTTTTTTCAGTTTGAAGCCATTCCCTTTGTCCTGTCACAATTTCTTCCCAAAATTGAACTTAAATTTCTCTTTTTTTCAGTTTGAAGCCATTCCCTTTGTCCTGTCACAATTTCTTCCCAAAATTTAACTTAAATTTCTCTTTTTTTTCAGTTTGAAGCCATTCCCTTTGTCCTGTCACAATTTCATCCCAAAATTGAACTTAAATTTCTCTTTTTTCAGTTTGAAGCCATTCCCTTTGTCCTGTCACAATTTCATCCCAAAATTGAACTTAAATTTCTCTTTTTTTCAGTTTGAAGCCATTCCCTTTGTCCTGTCACAATTTCATCCCAAAATTGAACTTAAATTTCTCTTTTTTTCAGTTTGAAGCCATTCCCTTTGTCCTGTCACAATTTCTTCCCAAAATTGAACTTAAATTTCTCTTTTTTCAGTTTGAAGCCATTCCCTTTGTCCTGTCACAATTTCATCCCAAAATTGAACTTAAATTTCTCTTTTTTCAGTTTGAAGCCATTCCCTTTGTCCTGTCACAATTTCATCCCAAAATTTAACTTAAATTTCTCTTTTTTTCAGTTTGAAGCCATTCCCTTTGTCCTGTCACAATTTCATCCCAAAATTGAACTTAAATTTCTCTTTTTTTCAGTTTGAAGCCATTCCCTTTGTCCTGTCACAATTTCATCCCAAAATTGAACTTAAATTTCTCTTTTTTTCAGTTTGAAGCCATTCCCTTTGCCCTGTCACAATTTCATCCCAAAATTGAACTCAAATTTCTCTTTTTTTTCAGTTTGAAGCCATTCCCTTTGTCCTGTCACTCCCTCAGGACACAACAGAACAGTTTGGACCCAACCTGTGTTCCTGCACAAACCCCTTGTGCCAGGAGGGATTCAAAGCTTGTGGTTGTGTCCATGGGGCCATGGCAGCTCTGCCCACAGCCCAAAAAGCTGCAGGATTTGCTGCTGTACCTGCAGCACCCGACTCATCCACTGGAAGCTGTCCTCCTCTGAGGCATCTGGCCTCTGCTCTGCCACCACCACGATCCTCTCGTCGTAGAACACGGACACAGAGAACACAGCAATCCTAAAAAAGGCACAAATTCCAGTTTCACTCCTTGGAAACCAAGGAGAGATTAAAGACACAGCTTGTTAAAATAAATAAAAAGAGGACAAAAGCATCAGACAATCAGCAAAAAGAGTGGGGAGTATTGAAGGGGTTAATTCCATTTTCTGATGGAATTTCCATATGGCACAGTCCCCAACCTGCTGTCACATTCCTGTTCCAACTTCTGGCAAAGCACAAATGAAAGGAGATTTAAAGGCACTTCCATGATGATTTCAAACCTCTCACTCAGTCTCATGTGAGCTCCAGCCCTGCCTGAAGATCTAGAAAATTATATCCAGCACTGCTAAATAAAAATCAAATATCTTTGGACATTAATGAAACTCTTCCTTGCTGCACCAGCCAGCAGCTCTCTGCAGAGACACAGAATTAATTTCTCCATGTGCCTGATTTATTTTGTTGTTACTTGATTGCTTTCCCTGAAGCACAGACTTGATGAAAAGCCAGGCTGGGTAATAAAAGACCTGGGCAGAATCAGGGCAATTACTAAATCAAAAATAATGTTTAGTTGAACTGAGAAATCTAAGGAAGCACTAAAGCTTTATGACATGGGGAGGGAAAGGTTTTTTGTGCTGACCTTCCTCTGTAAACTGTTTTGAGGGACTCCACAGCCAGCCCAGTGGCCACGATGTCGTCGGCGTTGTGTCTCCTCCCGCTCACCGTCAGCAAGCCGTCCATCTTCCCAACCACAAACACCAAACTGCCCTGCAAGGCAGCAAAACCACTGTGAGCAGCTCTCAGTGAGCTCTTCTTCTCCACAAAAAATAAAAAAAATAACCATTGAAGGGTCAGAGCAGTGCAGGCTCACATACAGGTCCAACAAATCCCAGCAAGCCGGAGCGCACGAAGGGAACTTCCCCCACTGGAGAGCCAGAGGAGTTCACAGGGATCACCTGCAACAAAGGGGAGGAAATTGGAGGCAAAGCAGCCTAAAGAGAGAGAAAAACCTTCTCCACCCCAAAAATTGAGTGAAGGGAAGAGGAGAAGGGAAGGCAGCCCTTGCACAGCTGTTGTTTTGGCAGGGTGGGAGATGTTTATGGAGAGTTTGTGTTTAACTGCAAGGAGTGCATGTTTATAAAAAACAAAATTAACATTTCAGTTACAAACCCAAGAGCACCAGTTTTACACAGAAAATAGGGAAGGAAGAATGCATTCTGCTAAACATACCTCAAAAGTATTCTTTGTCACCCCTGCCAGCCCATAGTACATCATTCCTCCTGCTCTGGAGCTCACACAGATTTCACCAATCTCATCTGTTTTACAGAGCTGGGGTGGCCCATCTGGTTTCACTATACACATCATGCCTAGGACAAATAAAGCTTTGTTAAAATCAGCTCCAAACTTTGCCCTGCATGAGAACCAAACCATTTAATGGTGACAGAAATGACAGAGCCACACTGAGCTGATATGGGAGAGAATATTGACCCATTCTGCTCTTAAAACAACCCCAAAAATATCTCACATGAGACTCCTGCCTGTTTTTACCTCCTGGCATCACGTGCCCAACGTCCTGGACAGTGAGAGCAGAGTTTTTGTCCTCAGTGTTGACTCGAATCACCCCAAAGCTCAGCCCATTCAAGGACAGGATGGCTCTGCCTGGCAAAGGGGCCCCAGGGACTCCAGGCCTGGAGAGGACACAAAAATCAATAAATGAACTCAAATCAGGCACCCAGCTCTGTGTCAGACTCAGATGGAGATGGCACACAACAGGAATAGGTGGATTCAGTGTCTCTGCTTTGCAGAATCATTTCAAAGTGGGATCCACACCCCAAGGAGCCAGGTTTGCATTCCCTGAGGAATTGTGTTCCTGTGGCAGCTCAGGATCTCAAACCCCAGCTCCCAATCCACATCACTGCAGGGCTGCTCCTTAGACAAGGCAGAAACAGAGAATGAGAATTTCCAATGGATCTCAAATCCAATCCCAGATTCAGAGCAGCTCCAGGTTGGGGAAATCAGGAGGAGGAAAAGCAGCACTGGGGCAATGCTGAGCTGTCCCACACCTCAGAAATCACCTGGAGGTTTAACAGCTCAGTGACTTGAGTACCTGAGCACACACAGTAAATGTCAGAGGAGTTTATTACAGGTTTAAATCAACTCTGAGCAGCCCAAGTGTGAACAAAGCCCAGGCTGGATGATTCAATCTGTTACCTCCGGATTGCCACGGTCATCGCTTCGGGGGAGGTGGCACAGGGACAAATCGCCTCTGGTTTGAGCCCATGGCACTGGAACAAGCTCAGGAAGGCATCACAGGAGGAAACAGACCCTAGGAAAAAAGAAAAGATGCCACTAGGACTTCACAGAGTTTGATTTTATGCCTATCCACAGGGGCAGGAGGAGGATTTGGGAAATTACAGGAGGAAGCGGCCTCAGGTTGTGCTGGGGAGTTCAGGTTGGATATTCAGGAAAATTTCCTCACTCAAAGGATGGGACAAGCCCAGACTGGATGTTCAGACATTGGGTTCTGCCCAGAGCAGCACTGGAATCACAGCCCCTGGAGGGATTTAAAGGATGTGGCACATGGGGACAGGGTTCAGTGGTGCTGGGTTAAGGGTTGGATTTGATCATCTTAAAGGTCTTTTCCAGCCTGAACAATTCTCTGGTTTTGGGGCTGGGGACACTCCCAGGGGATCTGTGCTGGTCCCAGGGGCTGGGACCCCAGGGAGAGGCCTGGCAGGGGACAGGACAGGACAGGGTTGGGGACACTCACAGGGATCTGTGCTGACCCCAGTGAGATACCTGGCAGGGGACAGGACAGGACAGCTTGGGGACACTCACAGGGAAGCTGTGCTGACCCTAGGGAGAGGCCTGGCAGGGGACAGGACAGGACAGGACAGGACAGGGGACACTCAGAGGGCTCTGTGCTGACCCCAGTGAGACACCTGGCAGGGGACAGGACAGGACAGGACAGGACAGGGTTTAGGGACACTCCCAAGGGACCTGTGCTGATCCCAGGGGCTGGGGACACTCAGAGGGCTCTGTGCTGACCCCAGTGAGTGGCCTGGCAGGGGACAGGACAGGACAGCTTGGGGACACTCCCAGGGGAGCTGTGCTGATCCCAGGGGCTGGAGACACTCAGAGGGCTCTGTGTTGACCCCAGTGAGACACCTGGCAGGGGACAGGACAGGACAGGACAGGACAGGGGACACTCAGAGGGCTCTGTGCTGACCCCAGTGAGACACCTGGCAGGGGACAGGGGCTGGGGACACTCAGAGGGCTCTGTGCTGATCCCAGGCTCTGGGGACACTCAGAGGGCTCTGTGCTGACCCCAGTGAGACACCTGGCAGGGGACAGGACAGCTTGGGGACACTCACAGGGGTTGGCCCCGTCGGTGACGATCAGCATGCGCAGCGAGCTCAGGCTCACGTCTCTTTGGTCCCGATGGGCCAGCATGGCCCAGTGCAAGTCTCGACACTTCACCAGAGCAACTTTTGCTGCAATCAACACAGGAACAGCACCTCAGCACGAGTCAAAGCTTCCCAAGAGTTATTTTCAAGTAATTCACATGGTAAGAGCAAAGCCAACACCACCTGAGCCAGGGTCTGTCACCATCACAAGGCCATCAATCATTATCACCCTCTGAAAGCCCTCAGCTAAAAAGCTGTACTAAAAAACACCCCAAATCTGTCAAAATTATTGATAAAAACATCAGGGAAAAGTTGGAAAAAATTCAGCCAAAAAATGCAGAAAAATCCCAAAAATTTGCACCAAGAAATGCAAAAATCCCCACAAAAAATCACAGGAGAAATGGTCAGAAAAGTCCTAAAATCAGCACTAAAAAACCAGGATCAAGGGCTCCTGCTGCACTCCACCATTTTCTTGGTTTCATTAAAGAAACTGGCTCCAAGTCACAAGATTCCCATTGTGTTCCCCACCACTGACAGGGCACAGAAAATCAGGATTTTGTGCACAGAAATAAATGGCAAAGTCCCCTGCCTTCCCAAGCTGTCACATTCCTGTTCCAACCTCTGGCAAGTTCCCAGTGCAAGGAACTTTACAAGGATCTACAAGACTGGGGGTTTAAAATCTCCTTTTGAGGAGACATGAGGATCTAGAAAATCAGATCTGCAACAGCAAAATAAAAATCAACTACAATAATTTCATGATTATAAGCCACACCTGATTATAAGTCTCATGTTACAATACAGGGTGTGATAAAAGGTTTCTGTTCTATCAGCATCTGTTGAGGGTGGGGCAGTGATCCTGATCTCCCTGGGAGATATTCTGTTAATGGACAGGCTGCTAAAAATCAGGTGGGGCAGTGTTCTTTATCTGATGGGATATCTCCTGTTAATGATCATATTTTATAAACCAGGTGGGGCATTGTCCTTTATTTCCAAAGGAGATATCTCCTGTTAATGGGCCAGCTGTTAAAAACCAGGTGGGGCAGTGTCTTTATCTCCATGGGATATCTCCTGTTAATGGCCATGTTTTATAAACCAGCTGGGGTAGTGTTCTTTATCTCCAAAGGAGATATCTCCTGTAAATGGGATAGCAGTTAAAAACCAGGTGGGGCAGTGTTCTTTATCTTTGTGGGGATATATCCTGCTAATGGTCATGTTTTATAAACCAGGCAGGGCATTGTTCTTTATCTGATGGGATATCTCCTGTTAATGGTCATATTTTATAAACCAGGTGGGGCAGAGTTATTTATCTTTTCACAACCCATCCTTCCTCCTGGAGATATCTCCTGTTAATGACCCATTGAGTCCCACTGTGGGACTGATAAAATTACTGCATCCCATTGGGAGTTGCTGCAGCCAGGGGGAGGAGCCCAACATTTCTTACCAAGATAAAAACTGAGATTTTGGGACACCAAGCTGCCCTTTTTCCACTGGATTTCAGAGGAAAACCGGATTTCTCCACATCACCACTGGAGCTTGGGAGGGAAACTGCACCTTGTACAGGAGCACTGCTCCAACTGAGCCACATCTGTCACTGCAGGAGGATGCAGCCACCATGGGATGGGACTGCTGCCAACACCCTGCCTGACTGACAGGTGTCAGGCTGTACTCTGACTGTGTCAGGGTTTGGGGTTTGTTCTTTGTAGTGCTGTATTTCTATTTTAATTTCCCTAGTAAAGAACTGTTATTCCTATTCCCATATTTTTGCCTGAAAACCCCTTGATTTCAAAATTATAATAATTTGGAGGGAGGGGGTTTCCATTCTCCATTTCAAAGAGAAGCTCCTGCCTTTCTCAGCAGACATCTGTCCTCCAAATTAAACAGCAACTTTTCATTCTTTGTCCATATCTAAACCACACCTGATTTTAAGCCACACTTTAGGTTCAGACCAAAATTTTAGTCAAAATGGTGCAGCTTATATTTGTGAAATTACTGTATTTGAGATTTTAATGGTTTCACTCATGGATGCTGAGAGCTCCAAGCTGAAGGTGGGATCACCCTGAGTTACCTTTGTGGGCATGAACCCTCTGCACCCAGGAGAGGGGACAGGTTTTCATCACAGAATAGGGCACGCTGATGGTGTGCAGCTTGTTCATTACATTCTGAAAAGCAAGAAAAAAAAAGATATCAGGAAAATCTTCAATCTTGACAAATCTCCTACTGAGTTATCAGAAATAAGAGTCACCCTCAGTCCCCAGCAGCTTGCACCCCATGAGTTCACAGAGGTTTAGTCAGGATGATTCTGTTGTTCTCCCAGGGAGAGAAATGGTTGTTTGAACAGGTGATGGATTCAAATGCTGCTGTTACCACAGAATCCTGGAATTCTGCAATGGGTTGGGTTGGGAGGGACCTGAAAGTTCATCCTTGCTATGAGCAGGGACATTTTCCCTGTCCCAAGCCTGGCCTTGGACACTTCCAAGGATCAGGGGGGTCCCCACCTTTACAGGGAAAAAATTTTTCCTAATATAAAAAAAAAAATTAAAAAAAAAATCTAGATTTTCCCCATCATAAATCTCTGCTTCAGCTCACCGTTAGAATGCCATGCCACAGCCCTGCATCCTTCTTAAAATCCAACACATTCACTATGGTTTCACCTGGGAAAAAAAAAAAAAAGGTGAAGTTGTCAAGTGCAATGTGCCAGCACAGCTGTGCCCATCATTTCTGCTGGAATCTGCTCAGGGATGGAGCTGTCACTGATCTGTCAGAGCTGATCTGTCAGACAAGGCCTGGGTGATGACTTGTGTTCCAGATCAGAGCTCAGTAACAACTGCACATCCATCCCTGAGCAGGAAAACACCTCCAGAAAATCAAATTGCAGCCTGGAATGTCCATCAGTGGGACAGGAAGGGGCTGAGGTTCATTATGTGCAGGGGAGGGGAGTAGAGAACATCATTCAAGCCCTGACTCTCAGCAGTGATGGCATTCTGAAAGGTAAATTTTGCATTTTAAAGCTCTATAAATAATTTCACTCATGGATGGAGGAATTAGCTTGATTTACAAGACCAGAATAATCCATAACCTACAAAACCCTCTGGAATATCACCAGCACCTTCCAATCTCCATTTCTGGGTTACCCAAAAAAAAAAAAAAACCTCACAGGACCAGCACAACCTCAGTCCTAGAAGCTTTGCTATTTACTAAAATAAATATATTTTATAAATAAATATATTATTTAAAATAAATATATTTAATATATTATATATATAATATATAAATATATATATTTAATATATATATTTATATATTTACTAAAATAAATATATATCAGCAATAAAAGTTTGGGAAGATATTTCTAAGGGCCATCAGTGCAGTGAGAGGGGACTCCAGTTTGTTGGAAAAAGCTCCATTTTTCATTTTTGTTCACCAGAACAAACTCAGTAACTTCACAGACATGACAGAAACCCCACTTTTTATCCCTCTCCATCACAGCAGTGAAAACAATTCAGTTTTGGATGGAACAACAATTAATTTTTTAACTTTTGGAGGGGGAGAGAATTAATCCGCACTTTAAAATTTTATTTATTTTTCGAAGTAAACACTGGTTACTCAGACACAGCTGTTACAGAGCACTTAAAACAAAGTTAACCCTTCATGTTCTGTGTTGTTCTGTGCCTTCACTCACCTTCAGAGTAGTTGCAGGCCTGGGACAGGGCTTGGCAGTGAGCCAGCATGGCCACACGGGACACGGTGACACCCATGACACTGCCCTCTTTGCTGGTCTTGTACTGCACAGGATAAAAGCAGCTCAAGTCAGCAAGTTAAACCACAAAATCCATGTGAAAATGAAGTTGTTGGTGGCACACATGGAAAATTTCCATGGAGATGGGAGGAGAAAGGAATGTTTGTGTTTATTTTATTGTCACTGCTGCTCAGGACATCTCTTCCTGCTCCTGGAGCAAACTGAAAAGCCAATCTGTGATTTTAGCAATCCCTACAATTACCTGCTGGCATTTCCAGAATCAGCATTACCAGCACAGAATTCAAACTCTGCTGGCTCCAGCACTGTCAGAAATATCCTCAAGCATCATCCCAGAGCTCAGCTGTCTCATTTTTTGGGAATAAAAACAATTCTGCAACTTATTCCAAGCAGTGCTCAAGGCCACAAAGGGATTCAAACCTTCACAGGATGTTCAAGACTTGTTTCAGTGGCAGGAAAGTGGGAAGTTTAAAGGAGTGAGGTGGAATTGTTCTCTCTCTGGTGAGCAGAACATTAAATTCAGCTCATGGAAGGAACTTTCTATTCCCCATTCACCACTTACCTCAATATATGCTGGCTCAGTTCCTGCTGCTGAGATGTTGGGCTGCCAATCCTTGGGAGATTTGGAGAGATATTTTGAATCTGTCACAACCCATTTGAGTCTGGGCCAACCTGGAGGTAAAATTAAATGGTTCATTAATATCAGTTTATTTATTGAGGGATTTCTATTCTGTAAGAATACACTAAACCCCAGAATTTGTCCAAGTTTTCAGTTACACAAGCAAAATTCCAAGCCAAGCCCAGAAGGTTCACCTCATTTCTCATCAGGGAGTTTCAGTGGGCAACAAGGTATTTCCTCTCCTCAGGGAAGATCCCTGCAGCATTCCTAAATAAAGCTTAGGATTAAAACTGCCTGGGAACCTGCTAAATAACAATAACAAATAACCCTGCCTTGGGAGGTGGCTCCTTGTGACCCCTGCAACATTTTGGTGATGGGATCAGGAGTTCCCCTTCACCCCCCAATGCCTTCAGAGTCCTGACAGCTCCTTTCAGATGGTTCAGCTGCAGCAAAATCACAACCAAAAGCCAATCTATAAGCAGCTCACCTTTAAACTGCACAATTTCTCCATTCTGGGTTTTTGGGAGCCCTTTCAGACACACTTCAGTGGTGAGGGCCAGAGCAATCCCACAGCTCCCCAGCAGGAAACCAATCTGCTGCCCACCAGCATCCTGAAAAAAAGGGGGAAAGTCACTCCTGTTCAAAGATGATAAAAAATCAGCTTTCCCTTAGCAAAATTCAAGGTTTGCTCTGGGGAGTGGGGGAAGGAATGGCAAGGAAAAGAAGAAAAGAATCCAGTGCCACACACACTCACAGAATCACAACTGGAGCAGCCTGGGCTGGAGGAAGGTGTCCCTGCCCATGGCAAAGGATGGAACTGGATGGTCCCTAAGGTCCCTTTCCATGCTGTGACCCCATAAAATATTGCATTGGTAAGATTAAAATGCATTAGATGTGAAATTCAGGGGGGAAAAAAAAATTGCCCAGCACCCAGGCATGGAACACACCCCATCCACAGCATTAATGGAAACTCAGATGCTGCAGAGAGGAATCAAAAAAAAAAAAAAAAAAAAAGCAAAACATGTAATTACACTGGAATAACAAGACCTCTGCATCCCCTGGAGCCAATTTCTGTTGCACAATGACAAAATGAGGAGGCTCACTCAGAAACTTGATTGGGCAAATGCTGGAGAAGTTTTAATTTTGCATTTGGTTGCTATAGCAGTTTGTCACAGTGCAGAGAATGAAATCAAAGCTCTGGGAGTCCCTGAGTGCTCCCAGTTCATTGCCATAATGTTTGGATGAGCCTCTTGTTTTGTTTTTTTTTTTTAGCTCTTATGAAATCCTATAGCTTCACACAGTTCTTGACACGGCAGCAACATGGCAACAGTGCAAAAAAAATTCTGGTAAGGGTAAAGAAAACACTTTGTTGAGCAAATAATTCACAAAAAAAGTGGTTTGAAGCCTTGAGGAACACTGAGCACTTCCATCTCCAGCAAAATCAGAACCTGGCATTGCTCAGCAAAGCTGGATTGAGCCCCCTCCCATCAAGCATAATCTGTTCTGTATAAATTATTTGCAATAAGGAAATGAAGACTGCATCATTTAGGAGAATTGACCATCTCCAGCTGCTCAGCACAGCTCTGGTCAATATGTTTTTCCATTTTTAAAAAGCTCCCAAAGGTCCTTGTTGGTACAGAGCTGCTCAGGCAGCAGCAGGAGGCTGAGAAATGCTGTCAGGGGTTGATGGCCTGGCTTGGTTTCCATCCCAATCACTTCTCCAAGTTCCATCAACGTTACCTTTCTGGTAAGAGGTACCTCTATAGGCACTGGGATCACTTCTGCCAGGAGACAGCCATAAAATGCCACCATGAACATCACAGGGTCGTTGTTGGGGTACACAAGGGCCACCTGTAACCCACAAAATTCCAAATTCAGTCCTGGAGTGACTAAAACTCTGAAAATTTGGTGTTGTTTTCACTGTTCCTCCCACAGAATGTGCCTGAGCTCCTCACACAGAGATCAAATCCTGCATTTCCCTCAGAGCTCTGTGCTCTTCCTCAGATGGATTTCAAAGCCCAGAGACCTCTGAAAAAATCAAACCAATTTCTATCCCAAGCAGGAATTGCTTTTGTCTCTGGGGTTAGAGCCTCACTGTGGTAAATTCCAGCCCCCAAACCCCAGATTTTACTGCAGAGGGAGAAGCAGAGTCCCAAAGTCATTACCCTGTCTCCAGGTTTTAACACAGGTTCATTTTTGGTCCCCAGTTTATTAAGCAGGGTGTAGGCCAGCTTGAGGCTTCTGCTCCACAGTTTTCCTGCAAGACAGAGAACAGAGATTTGCAGAGCTCTGGGTGAAGCAGCACAAGGGAACTGCTCACACCTTGGATGTTTTTACCACCTAAATTCCACCCCTCTGTCTGCTGATGGCTTAAGGTTCAGCTTTCACATTTTCCAGATTCTGTTCTGCTTTGGTATGTAACTCTTCATTCAAACTCCAGCCTAAGTCCAGCCTAAACTCCAAACTCCACCCTAAATTCCACTCTAACCACACCCCAAACTCCACCCTAAACTCCAAACTCCACCCTAAATTCCACTCTAACCACACCCCAAACTCCACCCTAAATTCCACCCTAAACTCCAAACTCCACCCTAAACTTCACCCTAACCCCACAGTAATTCCACCCTAACTCCACCCTAAACCCCACCCTAAATCCACCCTAACTCCACCCTAAACTCCAAACTCCACCCTAAACTTCACCCTAATCCCACAGTAATTCCACCCTAACTCCACCATAACCCCACCCTAAATCCACCCTAAACTCCACCCTAAATTCCACCCTAAATTCCACCCCAACTCCACCCTAAACTCCTCCCAAACTCCACCCCAACTCCACCTTAAACTCCACCCTAACCCCACCCAAAACCCACCTTAACTCCACAGTAATTCCACCCTAAACTCCACCCTAACTCCTCCCAAACTCCACCCTAAACTCCACCCTAAACTCCACCCTAAACCCACCCAAAACCCACCTTAACTCCACAGTAATTCCACCCTAAACTCCACCCTAAACCCCACCCTAAACTCCACCCTAAACTCCGCACTAACTCCTCCCAAACTCCACCCTAAACTCCACAGTAATTCCACTCTAAACTCCACCCTAAACTCCACCCAAACCCCACCCTAACTCCACAGTAATTCCACCCTAAACTCCACCCTAAACTCCAAACTCCACCCTAAACTCCACCTTAAACTCCACCCTAAATTCCACCCTAAATCCACCCAAACTCCATCCTAAACTCCAAACTCCACCCTAAACTTCACCCTAACTCCACCCTAAACTCCACCCTAACTCCACAGTAATTCCACCCTGAACTCCACCCTAACCCACCCTAAACTCCAACCAAACCCCACCCTAACTCCACAGTAATTCCACACTAAACTCCACCCTAAACTCCTTTTCCAGCCCCAGAACCAAGGACACAGCTGCAGCTTCAGGCCCATAAAGTACAAAGAGCAGAATTGAGAAGAGAATCTGGGATTTTTATAACCTGGAGCTGGAATTGGACAATTAACCCCAAGATGGGAATGGACCAAAACTTATAAAAGTGTGAAAATTTGAGATTTGGAATCCATCTTGGGTGTAGCCACAGCTGGGCTCTTGCACTGCCCAAAGTGAATCCTTTGAAGGCCTTTTTAATAAATAAATCCTTATTTTATTTATTTTATTCCTTTAACTCTGTGCAGCCTCTCAAGGCATCACTGCAACACCCACAAAGACCAGGAAGGTTTTTGGAACCCTGCAAACTCTCTTTGGGAGGTTCAACTCACCATAGGTGAGGGTATAAACTGGTTTTCCTGTCACATCCAGGGCTGTCAGGCAGGGACATTTGGCCTGAGTGGTTCCCCAGCGTTGCAGAGCAGCTTCCAGGGCAGGAGGCCAATTACAAATCACTCCCAGGGGCTCTCCCTTCACTGGGGTCATCTGGCGACCCTCAGGTTTGGGTTGGTTTGGGTCAGGCTGAGGAACTAAAAAAAATTCAAGAATATTTCAATTATTTCTAATATTTCCATTATTTCCATTATTTCTAATCTAATCCAAGTAAAATAATATTTCTTGTCTTTGCTCATTCAGTTCAGCTCCAAATAAATTGAAAATAAACCTGAAGGAAATGAGGAAAAGCATTTCAGAACCCATTCCACCCCATTTCCTAGGAAGTCTCACACAAAACAAGACACCATGAGCAGAATCTTCTCACAGGATGTTGATCAGTAAGGAAAGGAACACAGAACTGCAGAGAAGAAAACCTTACAAAATAATGCTGGAATGAAATGACCAGTGAGGAAAATCCCCTTTGGGAAATTAAAAAAAGTAGCCTAAGCAAATGAAGAGGATTGAAAAATCTATTTAAATATTTTTTCAAGAAGTTGAGTGTTGAGGAGATCCCCCAAAGCTCAGCAGAACAGTGAATTAATTGATTTTGTGTCAGACTTGATGGGGGCTGCTGAAAATAGTGAATCTGAGTCAACCTTGAGAGCAACAGCACAAACTCAGCTCCTTGAGCATCTAATTCTAAAAGATGTGCATAAAACCTTTATTTGTGCTATTACCTTCCACAATTTCTTCAAAATCATCCACAAAGAATTCTTTCAGGGGTGGCCTTTTAGGTCTTTTCAAGGTGTTCAGCAACTGCTGAATTTTTGTGGAGACTCTGCTGCTCACAGGAACACCTGGAGGGAGAGACCAGAGCATTGAGTGCCTGTCTGGGGTTACAATACAGGATGTGATCAAAGGTTTCTGTTCTATCAGCATCTGTTGAGGGTGGGGCAGTGATCCTGATCTCTGTGGGAGATATTCTGTTAATGGGCCAGCTGTTGAAACCAGGCAGGGCATTGTTCTTTATTTCCAAAGGGGATATCTCCTGTTAATGGGCATATTTTATAAACCAGGTGGGGCAGTGTTCTTTATCTCCATGGGATATCTCCTGTTAATGGCCATGGTTTATAAACCAGCTGGGGCAGTGTTCTTTATCTTTGGGGAGATATCTTCTGTTAATGATCCATCCATTGAAACCAGGCAGGGCATTGTTCTTTATCTTTTCACAACCCATCTTTCCTCTAGGGAATTATCTTCTGCTCATGGCCATTGAGTCCCACTGTGGGACTGATAAAATTACTGCATCCCATTGGGAGTTGCTCCAGCCAGGGGGAAGAGCCCAACATTTCTCACCAAGATAAAAACAGAGATTTGGAACACCAAGCTGCCCTTTTTCCACTGGATTCCAGAGGGAAACTGCACCTTGTACAGGAGCACTGCTCCAACTGAGCCACATCTGTCACTGCAGGAGGATGCAGCCACCATGGGATGGGACTGCTGCCAACACCCTGCCTGACTGATGGGTGTCAGGTTGTACTCTGACTGTGTCAGGGTTTGGGGTTTGTTCTTTGTAGTGCTGTATTTCTATTTTAATTTCCCTAGTAAAGAACTGTTATTCTTAATTCCCATATCTTTGCCTGAGAATCCCTTAATTTCAACATTATAATAATTTGGAGGGAGGGGGTTCACATTCTCCATTTCAAAGAGCAGCTCCTGCCTTTCTCAGCAGACACCTGTCCTCCAAACTAAGACAATGCCACATCCCTGGGATTTGGGAGAGTCATTCCCTGGCCACCTCCAGGAATTTGGGACTCCAAACCTCCCTGGGTAGTTCAAATAAACTGATTTGAAACCTATCCATGAACAAATTCCCCCCCAAATAAACACCACAAGAAGAAACACCAAGAAACATCTTCGCGCAAACGCCAAAACCGCTGAGATTTTGTGGAGCACTCCAACGAGACAAATCAGATTTGGGAGCATAAATTGTGTGGTTTTAGGTCTCTCTGAACTCTGCTGCAGCTCCTGGGGGCCCCCAAGGTTTCGTACCATCTGCAGTGTCCATGAGACTGGAGCGGTTGGATCCCTTGTGCATCCCCTTGACAATTCCGGAGGGAGGGAGGTCGATGGCTGCCGGCCGTGCTGAGGGGGTGGAGGTAGTTGCTGTGACATCTGGGGGGACTGAGAAACTTTCTAGAAAAAGAAGAAAGCTGCTAAATACACCTTTTATTATCCCCCCAAGGAGCAAAGTGTCACCTGTTACCAATAATCCTAAGGATTGGATGGGTTGGATGTGTGGGAACCCTCATTAATGCTAAACACAGCATCTGCTCTGGAAACCAAAAACCAAAAACCAAAGGCACAAAGGTTTTGTCTGTGGCAGCAAAATAGAATTCCTGTTCTTGGTTTTTAACCTTGAAGCTCAATCTCTTGACTTTCAGTACTGTAAGAAAAATAATTTTTTTTTGTTTTGTTTTGGTTTTTTTTTTTTTTTGTTTAAAGTTTGAGATCCACATGAGCTCTGAAACATCCAGAACAAATCCCTCCCTCACCTATGCACTGATCTCTCTTGCTAGAATTCTACTATTTAGCTTTTTTTTGGTGAGTGAGGGCTTTTGAAAACAAAACATGTGGGAATTTGACCAAAGCAGATCAGCAAAAATTGTGTTGGGTTTCAATCCTTTCCAGCTGGGTGGTTACAGAGCTTGTCCAGCAGCTACAGAATAAATCCAAAGAAAATTGAGCTGGGTTTTACTTGTGCTTCAAGCTGCAAGGCACTGTCCTGCCTTTCAGCCAATTCCTGCAGGAATTCTCCAGTGAATGTCTCTTAAAAAAGGGATTTTTGCTTATGTGGGGTTTTTTTTACACAACCAGGTTCAATCATCTGATAGGGCAAGAATATTCTATTCTGGCTTAACTGTTGCTTACAAAGGAAAAACCCAACAGTTTGAAACTATGGGTTGGGTTTTACAGATAGTCTGAAGTCAAATCCCAAATAATTCCCACTGACAGGGTTTTGTGATGGATTCTGTGTTGATTTCCCTTTTTCTATCAGAAAAAATAACCCATTTCTGCATCCCTTTGGAGAGTGGCAAGGAATATTTCTCATGCACTGAACTTCTCAAATCACTGGAAAGGATTTGTACAATCCAAACATCTGCAGGACTTTTTATTCCTCTCAAGAGAGAGATGCATGTGAGAGTTCTGTTCATTTAAACCAGGTGTTAACAGGAGATCAATGTGGCAAATAGAATTCTGACCAAGATTCAGAGCTTCTATTTTGCATAAGACACTAATTGGATTAGACAGTAGATATTCTGGATGTAAAAAGCTGTGTTACCTTTAATTCACTCCAAAAGGTAATGTGGCCTTCTGCATGCTCCAATTAAAAACAGCCTCTCTGCTTCAGTTAAATTAATTATATTGACTACATTTTATGGGCAATCTCCTCAGTTTTCCATTTCAGGAAACAATTTGCATCCCAGCAAATAAACAAATAAAAATAACAGCAATAAAAAGATAAATAAGTGAAAGATAAAATCACCAGCACTTCTATGCACTGCTTGCCCCAGCCCAGTTAAGCAGAAGCAGAGAGCACATGAAATACAGACAATGTCCTATGGTGCAGGAATTTCCTCACCAGCAGCTAAAAAGGACAAACATACACAGAGCAAAAACAAACTTGGCCATTTCATACAGAAGCATCAGCAGCAAGGAGCACCTCAGAGCCTCAGAAAACTGAGCCTGGGGTATCCAGATCTGTAGATTTTGCTCCATCTCCTCAGTACCTGGATGCTCTGGTTATTCCTCAGCCAGTCATGGAAGAGCTGGGCTAAACTTTACTCCTCTAACTCTGTTTTTTTAATGACAGGATCATTTGTTCACACACACAGCTGGATTGGGCTCTTTTCCTTTCCTGATCTAACACAAACAATAAACCATCAGGCTGAGAGCAAAATGAGGATGTTAAACACAGCATTTCCCCACTCCACAGGCACAGGCACCCCTAAGGGTGGCACAGGACACAGATGATGATGCCACTTGCACTGGGCAGTTTTGTGCCCAGGGGAGCTCCCAGGACACAAAAGCAACACAGGACACAGCGAGTTGTGCCTCCTGCTCTGTCCACACTGTCCCTGGAGCCTTCCCTGCTTCCTTTCACAACCACCTCAATCTTCTGAAATCCTCCAGGAAAAAAAAACAACACCACCACGGTGGCAACTCCAACCAATCCTAGCAAGTTCCACCAACACCAGCTACGCTCTTGCTCTGAATTTCCCTCCAGCTTTACCAACACGCTCTGAACTCGAAGCGATCGTTCTGTTCGCAGCCAGCTCCTACCTATTCGAGTATTGGCAAATACATCAGCTAGTGACCCACTGGTCCCTTTGCCTTCTCCATGGGAAAGTGTAGAGGATGCTGATGAGGATGTGGATGACCCCTGAACAGATCGGTTGATCCAAGACTCAGCATTCTGTAAGCTCTGGTGCAATGCAGCAGAGAGAGCAGCTTGGCGCCTGAGCGAGCCCTCGTCCTCGGAGGCGGAAGACGTGTCTGTGTGGAAGCAGAAAGAAAATCTAGCTGCTTAGGGAAAAGCACATGGCACTGAACATGCTCTTTCCAATCACATATCAACAGGATTTCACAGGAAGATGTGTTTTCCACAGGCTGTTACATCAGCCAGAGCAGAGGTTAAAGCAGCGGAGTCGGTGGGAACGCACTCACCCTGTTTGATTCGCTTCCCCTGGGGTCTCCAAGCCTAGAACTCAACTCTCATTACTTTTCCATTCACATTCCACAATACCAGATGCTGTTTTGCCTAACTCTGGTCATTCTGAACTGGAAAGTGAGGGGTCAGGGTCGTTGTCAAACTGCAAAGTCCCAGGAACAAAGAGAATGCAGGAAACAACTGTGCCAAGGCCACAGCAGAAAACGCTTTTGTCTGGGGCTCTAAATGGGGCCCTTTCAATTGCAGAAAACAAATAAAAAGCCCAACCCCAAAACAAAACAAATCTACAGCAAGGAACTGCTTCCTGTGTGTCCCAGAGCACAGATACCTCAGCTGTCCCAAAATTGTGAAGCAAGCACTGAATTTTGAGATGTTGAGTTGTACAGTGCAAAATACAAACACACAGGTGGCTTTGGCCTAAAATTTAGAGGTGTTCTTCAAAGTGATTTTTCTTCCTACACTCAAGTGGTAAATCAAACTATGAAATCATGTTCTACCCACTTGCCAGAGTGGCAAAGGACTGACTCCAGCCACGCTGGAAATCTTGATTTGTGTGACTCCCCCAGCACAGGATGTGCTGCAGTCCTGGACAAGTGAGCACAGAGCTGAGACCCAAGCAGACACCAGAACATGCAGCAGCCCCCCAGAGAAAGGAAGGGAAGAAGGAAATGTGGTAAAACAGGAAGTGAGGAGGAGGAGGAGGAGGAGTGACATGGCCTTGCAGAGCAGTTTCAGAGCTATGAATTCACCAGATGTGGATTCATAACATTGGGATGACTTTGGTCAATCCAAATGGCTGAGATGCTTCTGCACAATGGGACACAACACAGAGGTCACTGCCACAAAGCACACGGACTCATTTGTCACTCAGTGCATCCAGCTGCTGGAAAACAGAGAGTTATTGAGATCTGCAGCATGCATTGTGACAGACACCAGGTCACCCAGGGGTTCTGCTGCAGCCACTGCATGGCAGGGGTGAGAGAAGTCCTGCAAGTCCTGGAATCCCACCCTGAGGAGCAAACATTGCTGCAAACCCTCCCCTGGTGGGCTGAGAATTAAATAACAATGAAATCAAAATGTGAGGGAATAAGGAGTGCCCTCAATCCAGACCTGCTCAGCTCTTTTTGAACCACAGAACACCCCAAGCTGGACCCAAACTCCTGGCACAGAACATCCCAAAAATCCCCACCTGTGGTTCTTGAAGAGATCTCACTTCCCAGCCCTGAGACCCTCCTGAGGAACAAACATTGCTGCAAACCCTCCTCTTGTGGGCTGAGCATTAAAATCAATGAAATCAAAATGTGAATTATCCATCACAAACAGGTGTGAGGGAAGGAGTGCCCTCAATCCAGACCTGCTCAGCTCTTTTTGAACCACAGAACATCCCAAGCTGGACCTAAAATCCTGACACAGAACATCCCAAAAATCCCCACCACGTGGTTCTTTTAAAATTCCTGAAGAGATCTCACTGCCCAGCCCTGAGAGAGGAAGTGGCAGCTGTGTGAAGAGCTGGAACACTGCAGGTTTGGAAGGTGCAGCCTCACCTGGGGGAGTGCAGGGATCTGCTGGGGACTGGATGAAGGTGGAGTGGCCTCAATCCAGACCTGCTCAGCTCTTTCTGAACCACAGAACATCCCAAACTGAACCTAAAATCCTGGCACAGAACATCCCAAAAATCCCCACATGTGGTTCTTGAAGAATTCCTGAAGAGATCTCACTTCCCAGCCCTGAGACCCTCCTGAGGAACAAACATTGCTGCAAACCCTCCTCTTGTGGGCTGAGAATTAAACATCCATGAAATCAAGATGTGAGGGAATAAGGAGTGCCCTCAATCCAGACCTGCTCAGCTCTTTTTGAACCACAGAACACCCCAAACTGAACCTAAAATCCTAACACAGAACATCCCAAAAATCCCCACCATGTGGTTCTTTTAAAATTCCTGAAGAGATCTCACTGGCAGCTGTGTGAAGAGCTGGAACACTGCAGGTTTGGAAGGTGCAGCCTCACCTGGGGGAGTGCAGGCATCTGCTGAAGGTGGAGTGCCCTCAATCCAAACCTGCTCAGCTCTTTTTGAACCACAGAACACCCCAAGCTGCACCCAAACTCCTGGCACAGAACATCCCAAAAATCCCCACATGTGGTTCTTTTAAAACTCCTGAATAGATCTCACTTCCCAGCCCTGAGAAAGAAGTGGCAGCTGTGTGAAGAGCTGGAACACTGCAGGTTTGGAAGGTGCAGCCTCACCTGGGGGAGTGCAGGCATCTGCTGAAGGTGGAGTGGCCTCAATCCAAACCTGCTCAGCTCTTTTTGAACCACAGAACACCCCAAGCTGGACCCAAACTTCTGGCACAGAACATCCCAAAAATCCCCACATGTGGTTCTTTTAGAATTCCTGAAGAGATCTCACTTCCCAGCCCTGAGAGAGGAAGTGGCAGCTGTGTGAAGAACTGGAACACTGCAGGTTTGGAAGGTGCAGCCTCACCTGGGGGAGTGCAGGTGTCTGCTGGGGACTGGATGAAGGTGGAGTGGCCTCAATCCAAACCTGCTCAGCTCTTTTTGAACCACAGAACATCCCAAGCTGGACCTAAATTCCTGACACAGAACATCCCAAAAATCCCCACATGTGGTTCTTTTAAAATTCCTGAAGAGATCTCACTGGCAGCTGTGTGAAGAGCTGGAACACTGCAGGTTTGGAAGGTGCAGCCTCACCTGGGGGAGTGCAGGCGTCTGCTGAAGGTGGAGTGGCCTCAATCCAGACCTGCTCAGCTCTTTTTGAACCACAGAACACCCCAAGCTGGACCTAAAATCCTGGCACAGAACATCCCAAAAATCCCCACCTGTGGTTCTTGAAGAGATCTCACTTCCCAGCCCTGAGATCCCCCTGAGGAACAAACATTGCTGCAAACCCTCCTCTTGTGGGCTGAGAATTAAACATCAGTGAAATCAAAATGTGAATTATCCATCACAAACAGGTGTGAGGGAATGAGGAGTGCCCTCAATCCAGACCTGCTCAGCTCTTTTTGAACCACAGAACATCCCAAGCTGGACCTAAAATCCTGGCACAGAACATCCCAAAAATCCCCACCTGTGGTTCTTTTAGAATTCCTGAATAGATCTCACTGCCCAGCCCTGAGAGAGGAAGTGGCAGCTGTGTGAAGAGCTGGAACACTGCAGGTTTGGAAGGTGCAGCCTCACCTGGGGGAGTGCAGGGATCTGCTGGGGACTGGATGAAGGTGGAGTGGCCTCAATCCAAACCTGCTCAGCTCTTTTTGAACCATAAAACACCCTGACCACACAAACTCCTGACACAGAACATCCCAAAAATCCCCACCACGTGGTTCTTGAAGAATTCCTGAATAGATCTCACTGGCAGCTGTGTGAAGAGCTGGAACACTGCAGGTTTGGAAGGTGCAGCCTCACCTGGGGGAGTGCAGGCGTCTGCTGGGGACTGGACGAAGGTGGAGCGGCGCTTGGTGGGCATGGGCAGTGCCATCTTCTGCTCCTTGTGCTTGGCCAGCGCTGCCTGCACGGCTTCTGTGTGGATATCTGGGAGAGGAAAGGCACAGCTGCCTTCAGCAACAGCACAGCAGCCAGGTGATGCCTTGACATCTTAGTTTTTATGGTTTTTAAATCCTGTACGTAGCTCTGAATTCTGTGTTAGAGCTGTCTTCATGTTTTAGTTATTGCAGTTTTCACATTTAGTAAAGAAAGCATTTTGTTGAGCAAATAATTCACAAAAAATGTGAACACTGAGCATCTCCATCTCCAGCAAAAGCAGAGCTCAGCAAGGCTGGATTGAGCCCCTCCCATCAAGCATAATCTGTTCTGTTCTGTAGAAATTATTTGCAATAAGGAAATGAAGACTGCATCATTTAGGAGAATTCACCATCTACCCAATTAACTAGTTTAGTTAATTATCTATTTTAGTTAGATCAAACAACCCCTCTGGGGCTGTGATCCTGTGGCCCCAGGCCCTGAAAAGAATCAACAAAAGTGAATTGTTGGGGAGCAAACTGGGGAAATAAGATTTCATTAACTGAGACTGTAATTGGAGAATAAATCCCTGAAATATAAATGGACCAAACTTAAAATTGTCTGAAAAACCTGGGACCATTATAAATTTTTTTTTTAAACAAGGAAAATAATTGAGGTTCCTGAAATTAGCAAGCTGAATGCAGGGCCAGGTTTGTTACTCTGGAAAATTCTGGATTAAACTCATGATATCCTCATGTCTCTGGCAAATTTTTATAGAAATCTCAACCCTGGCAGATTGTTCTCCTCAACCAAAGATTATCCTAAAATCTGCCTGTGCACCATTTAAATATGTGTGCAGCCTCAGGTCTGTGAAGTGGCAGTTTTAGGAAAAAAAATCTGTTCCCAAATGGATGCAGATTACATGTAAATCCTGGGGCTGGAAATGCAGGTTGGGATGGGAGGTTTCCACCCCTCTGCAACCCCCAGAGCTCTTTGAAGGAACACACATCACTGGTGAGGAGAAATCAACATCATAAAAAGCAGCTATGACCAGCCAGAACATTCATTTCTACATCTACATTCATTTCTCACATTAATGTATTTTAATTCTGCTTTTGCAAAACCCAAACCAGGCTTTTAACTCTCCAAGAAATGGTGGGATATGACAGTGTGACTGGAGAAGGGAAATTTAATGAGCTTAATATGAGAAGAAAATTTAATTCTTGCTATTGTGAAGTGAAAAATAAAACCAGGGAACAAAAACCAGGGGACAACACTTTGTCCTGAAGCAAAGCAGGAACTCAGCAGGTGCCTCCTGCTGCTCCAAGCTCCCAGATCACAGCAATCCCTGGAACTGATATCACCTCTCACCTCATTGTTATCACCTACAGATGTTTGAAGAATTTTTTTTTTTCCATTCTGTGAAAAATTCGCATCCAGCCAGAAAATCAGGGTGGCATTATTTGGTTTTTTTCTACTTTTAAGCGGTTTTGATCCCCTCTTCCAGATGCCAATAACACAAAACCAGCACAGAGATGCACCCCACATTCTGATGTTTCATTCCAAGATAATTTTGATTTCTGGAGAGGAATCAGGGGACTCCTGTCCCCCCCTTACCAGATCGATAACGCTCATCCCTGGCTCCCCCTGAGCGAGCTCGGTGGAATTTGGAGGAGGAGGAGGAGGAGGAGGAAGATGATGCTGAGGCTGGAGTTGCAGCTGGAACTGGCACCTGAGGTCTGGATTCCTTCTGTAATGCTGGATCAACCCCTGGAGAAGAAAAGATTAAAATATAAAATATAAAAATATTATATAATGAATATAAAAATATAAAAATATAAAAATTATAAAAATTATAAAATATAAAATTATAAAATTATAAAAATATAAAAATATAAAAATATAAAAAATATAAAAATATAAAAATATAAAATATAAAAATATAAAATAATAAAGATAAAAATATAAAAATATAAGACTATAAAAATATAAAAATAATAAAAATATAAAAATATAAAGATATAAAGATATAAAAATAAAAATATAAAATAAAAGGAAATAAAAGGGATTTTTTTGATCACACTCCTCCCTTCTCCCATGGCTGTGGATGTCACTCAGTGACCAGTGCTTGTTATTGACTGGAAAACCAATAATAAACCAGCAACAAGAGCTGTTCCCATTAATCACAAAGCCAAGGATAACTCCAGTTTTTCTGCCTTTCAGCATGTCCAGTGTGTGGCTTCATCATCCAGGAATAATTTGTTTTTCCCATTAAAACAGGAAGCAAAATAATAATTTGTAATTTTACATAATTCAGCAAAAGCAACTCTGAATTGTTGCTAATAGAAGTTCAATTCTAAAATGAACAGAGGGAAGTTTTGAAAATTAAAACCCAGAGGTCACCCAGGTGTAATTTCTCCAGATTGTCACCTGGAGTTATGCAAAAATCCAAGAGCAACTGTGGCATCATGCTTCAGAATTCTCACAAACTATCAGAGAAATGGAGAGAAAACCACAAATCCTGGCCTTCCATTCCTGTTCCACCACTTTGGAGGTGTGGGGTTGTAGGGAAACAACTTCAGGTGACTCAGGAACTGCAAATTCCCCTGAACCAGCTGCAGGAATCTCCATGGGATCACAGAATTCTTGAAAAAAAAAAATCTGGAAAAGCTCAATATCTCTGTTGTAGAAAGATTTTTTTTTTTTTTTAATTCCTCATCTTCCTGTCCCTTCTAAAATCCCAAAGAGCAAAATATCATTATTGAAAGTTAGAGCAAACCAACAATCCATTTAATTGTGGATTGTTAATGATTCTTTAAACTACCATGCCAAAAACTGAGAACTTTTACTTGTATTTACAGAAGATTTGCCAGCCAGAAATCCTCAAACCACATTTGGGATACAAATAATTATTCCCCCTTCCCACTGGTGTTTTTTGGATATAGTAACACAAATCAGAGTTCTGTATTTATCAAAACACACTCACCCCCTGTGCAAATGTGAGAGTGGCACAAAAAGCTGAATGGAAAAGGAAAAAAGAGATTTGTGTGGTTCAGGTTTCAAAATCTCAGCTCACCCCCATCCAAAACCAACAATTTGTGTCCCTTCTGTCACTGCAGAACAGATTCCACTGATAATCAGTTTAACATCTTTGCAGAATTTATTTGCCTTCATCAGACCCTGCAGAGTTTTATTTGGATCCAAAGACAACCCAGCTTCACAGAAAAGCTTCATGTATTTACCAATCCAGACACCCACTAGATGTCAGCAGCAGATTTAACACTATTTGAAATGAATTATTAAATTGATATTCAGCTCTCTTTCCTAAGCCTTGTGAAAGCATCACAGGGCAAACATGACATTCCAGTTAGGAAGGGATCAGAGGTGCCTGTAAGTGATGTGACACACACAGAACAAGTTCTTTGTTTCAAGATTTTGCTCTGACATAATAACATGTTCCAGTGGCCTCCCAAAGCATTTCAGACAGAGAGAAGGGAAGAGTGTAAATCACTGATGGTTACACAACAAAGCAGCACAGGAGAGCCAAGGCTGGCAGGTGACAGGTGATTTATTCACTGCTCCCTTCACAATAATCCTGCTACAGCTGCACTTTCTGCTGGCAGGAACATGACAAATATGACAGAGAGATGAAAAATGAATTCTTTCAGATTGGCTTTGAAGGATGCCATGGATTTGTTGAGTGTCTTTAGTTTCTAATGAGAATTGACTGCTTTGTGATTCCTGTTTTGGTGAAGGGCCAATGATTTAGAGATTCAGAGACTGAACCATTAGGAGATCAACAAGGATAAATGTTTGCATGAACAACAAGGAGAGCAAGTGCCACATGCAAACCTGTCACTCCACTTTGTGCAAACAGAATGAAACAGCAGTGCTGGGGCTGCACTGGCTATTCCTTGAAGATTTTTTAATTTTTTTTTAAAGCTACAAACCCATAAAAACATGGAAATAACCACCCTGAACCTCCAGGGTTTGCAGGACACTCCCAGCCCCAGCTCCATGTGCTGTCCTTGCTGCTGACCCTCATCATGGAGAACTTTCTGGAATTAGGGATTTCAGATTTTGGGATCTGCAGATTGCAGAGACCTTTCAGGAGTCTGCAGGACACTCCCAGCCCCAGCTCCATGTGCTGTTCTTGCTGCTGAATCTCACCATGGAGAACTCCCTGGAATTATGGATTTCAGATTTTGGGATCTGCAGACTGCAGAGACTTTTCAGGAGTCTGCAGGATACTCCCAGCCCCAGCTCCATGTGCTGTCCTTGCTGCTGAATCTCATCATGGAGAACTTTCTGGAATCAGGGATTTCAGATTTTGGGATCTGCAGAGACTTTTCAGGAGTCTGCAGGACACCCCCAGCCCCAGTTCCATGTGCTGTCCTTGCTGCTGACTCTCACCATGGAGAACTTTCTGGAATTATGGACTTCAGATTTTGGGATCTGCAGAGACTTTTCAGAAGTCTGCAGTTCTCCCAGAACCCAGGGACTCCAGCCCCAGCTCCATGTGCTGTCCTTGCTGCTGAATCTCATCATGGAGAACTTTCTGGAATCAGGGATTTCAGATTTTGGGATCTGCAGAGACCTTTCAGGAGTCTGCAGCTCTCCCAGAACCCAGGAACACCTAGCCCAGTTCCATGTGCTGTCCTTGCTGCTGAATCTCATAATGAACTCCCTGGAATTATGGATTTCAGATTTTGGGATCTGCAGAGACTTTTCAGCAGTCTGCAGGACACTCCCAGCCCCAGCTCCATGTGCTGTCCTTGCTGCTGACACTCACCATGCAGAACTTTCTGGAATCAGGGATTTCAGATTTTGGGATCTACAGAGACCTTTCAGGAGTCTGCAGCTAGACAGAACTTACTGGATATTGCACCAGGATTAAAAAAAATGCATCTTTAGGTAATTAACAGTGCTGCCTTAACTCCTGAATAACGAGGCAAGCTCCCAGAGGCCATGAGAATGGAGCACAGATGGAGCAGCAAGAATCTCCTAAATGATCCTGCTGGCATGCCCTGACATGTCACCTTCCCTCCCTCTTCACATCCCTGAAATGGAGACATTCCACCAGCCAGCACCAGGCCAGAGCTCAGAGAAATGGCACAAAATGCCAGCACTAAGTATTTTGTTGTTGTTGTTGTTGTTGTGGACTAAATCAATTTTCTTCTCATTACCAAGGTGACCTGATTCTGAATCCCTCATGCATGACTTCCAGGGGGTTTTTCCAGCAGGAGATTCCCAGACTCTGGGGCAGCTGGGTGTGAGATGGATGAAAAGCTGGGCTGGAAGGGTAATCAAACCTCTGGGTTAATTAGTGACCTCCATCATCCCAGGCCTGGCCTTCAGCTCCACTGGCAGCTCTCAAAGCCCCACAATTAACACAGCAGAGCCCAGTCTTGCCAAACACTTTTTTCCCCCTCCTAATTAAACATTTTTTTTTCAAATATTTGCACAGTGCCAGGGTTGGGGCCAGGATTGTATCATCTCCAGAAGATGTGGAACAAAAACAGGGCTGCCAAGAGCTCTGAAGCACCCAGGGATTCCCCATTTCCTCCTCAGGCTGGAGATCTCCACTGGCACAAATGTTAGCCTGAGGAGTGCAAAACCTGCTCAACAAATTCCTTCTTATCAAGAGGGATTAGTCATGTGTGTATTAGTTTTTTGGTCTCTTAAACAGAAATAGATTTGATAAACAGGCAGCAACCAAGTGGTTGAGATGCTGCTTCAGGGAGACCTCAGCACTGGGAGAGCTGTTTGGAATAAAATCTCAATTTTAAAGGCTAAATTACACTTTTTGCTTGCCTTGCTCCCTTCAGCAGGTGGCTCAGACAGAACACACTGTGTAAAACAATCTCAAACAAGGGAATGAGCCCCACCTGGAGATGAAAAAACCAAACCCAAGCTGAGAAGCAGCTGGAGAGCAGGAGCTGGGCACTGCTTTGAGCTGGAAGTTGCCACATGATAATTTTATGTTCCCCCATGAAGGGAGCTGCTCTCATTTCCCCCCAGTCATGTGGTGTTGATGGGCAATAAATGCACTTTGAGCTTTTACTCTTTATCAATTTTTTTTGGCACTAGACCAGGCTCATTAAATTCCAGTTCAGGACTCCCTGTCACATCCAGTCACTGCCTGAAATCAGCAGCAGACACATCAGTTTTTAAAGGCTGAACATCTCAGCATATCAGTAACAATTATTCTGGGTAAGCCCCAAAATAATGATTAAACACACATTCAGCCACATCCTTCAGTTTACAATTATATATAATTATCCCACATACAGCTGAGCTGCTCTGGATTTCTGAACCAAAGGAAACAATTGTACCCAGAGGAGGTGACTCCAGCTACTCTGGCAAAATAAATCAACAAATTATAAAAAATCCTTATGTTTCTCCAACAAGGAATTCAGGTGGCTGAGGGAAACAGCACAGACCAACACTGCAGCTCAGGAATTTTTGAGAATATTTCCAGAATGGTTCTTGAGGATGATTGATCCAGAGCTCCACAAAATCCTGATTCCAGGCAAAACCAGGACCTACCTTGGGTTTGTGGAACATATGGAGCCAGCAGCTTTGCTCTCTTCTTCTCATACCCCTTCTGTGTGATGTCCCCTAAAAACAAGCAAAGAAAACTCATTTAATCCCATTAAAATTTTGCATTTTGAGCTCTGCTTCTTTTTTTTTCAGTGCCATGAAGGTTTCACCTGTAGAAAACCTGAAAGTCAATAAATCCAAGCACATTAGGATTTCAAAGCTCCATATTACAGAACTTCTGCAGTTTCCCTTGGGATCAGAGACCTACACCATCCACTATTTAAATGCAATAACTTGGATCACAGCAGCTATCTCAATGGAATATCAAAGCAGTGAAAAACTAAAAAGGGAAACTGGGAGGGCATGAAAATATTCTGTAACCACAAAACAATTTAGGTGAGCAAAGTGGGATAACTCCCAACCAAAAGCTTGAAGGGGAAGTGCAAATTCAGAGCCTCATCTTCAACTAATCCAACAGCAAAGTGAGTCCACTTCAGCAATTTCTGCTTCAATTTCTCCAAAAACTGAGGCAAGGATGGGCAGACAACTTCTGTGTGCCAGGGCCTCACCACCCTCACAGGGAGGAAATTCTTCCATATATTCAACCTAAATTCCCCATTTTCAGTTTGAGCACATTCCCCCTGTCCTGTCACTGCAGATCCTGATGGATTTTCCTTCTCCAGTTTCTCTGGAGCCCTTTCAGACACTGGAAGGGGTTGTGAAGTCTCCTCACAATCTTTCCTTCTCCATCTGAACATTCCCAGCTCTCCCAGCCTGTCTCCAGTTCCTTTTATCAACTTTGTGGCCTCCTCTGGACTTGCTTCAACAGCTCCACATCCTTTTTATGGTGGGGATACATCTGGACAGAGAACTCCAGGTGGGCTGTGACAAAAGCAGAGCAGAGGGGGAGAATCCCCTCTGGAGTGATGATTATTATTAGAGTGATTACTCTAGAGACCAGAGTAAGTATTTGTAAACTTTTCCCTCTTTAAAAAAAAACCCAACTAATCTGTCTGATCCTGGAGATGCACCATCTGGCTGCTGTCTTTTGTTTTAATTTCTCACATTACATCAGAACCACAAGAAAGACTGGAACCTTGGAGGGATTAAAACAAACAGCCCTGCAGCATTTTGAGGCTGTTCATAGCCTGCCTGGCACTTCCAACCTCCCATCTCCTGGAGATGGGGAAAGATCAAACCCACAGCACTAAGAAAAACAGAATTATTTGGTATCAAGCTCAAATCAAGCCACAGTTCCACGATGACAAGAAGTGAGTGATCACAAACAGGATGTTTGCTTTGCTGTCTCAGCCCCAGAGCAGCTCTGGCTGCAGGGGTTGCTCAGAACAGGAATCTCCTGCCACACCACAAAAGGGGATTACAGGCTTCAGCCTCTAAGCTCCCAACACCACCAGTGCCTCTGCTAAAACATTCCAGCTGAGTGCCCAGTTTGGTTCCAAAGGTGATTTGTGAAATGCCTGGGAAGGGAAAGGACTCCACTCAAACACCAGAGGCACTTGAAACACCGAGACCAAGAGCTGGAGTGGGACTTAAAGGCTTCAGATTGACAGAGGTGTAGATAAGATATTGGGAAGAAACTCCTCCCTGTGAGGGTGCTGAGGCCCTGGGACAGGTTGCCCAGAGATCCCCTGGATCCCTGGAAGTGTTCAAGGCCAGGCTGGACAGGGCTTGGAGCAAACTGGGATAGTGGAAGGGGTGGAACAGAATGAGGTTTAAGGTTTATTCCAACCCAAACCATTCCACAATTCCATCCCTGTCTGACTCTTGCTGCTCAGGGCAGGGTGTGCATCTGCACACAGAATTTTATCTCACTCCTCTAAACACCAGGTTTGAGTCAGGGCCCAACAAGTCCAAACAAATCCAGCAGCTGAGAAGGAGAATGTCCAGGACGCACAGAAACGCCAAGCAAAGCAGGAATTTCAGTGCCTGAGTGCAATGCAGAGCTCAGGTGATGCTCACCCCATAGGGACAGGAATGTGCAGGGACAGGGACACATCCAGCTGAGCTCCCAAGTGCCCAAGGACCACGTGCTGAGTGACCACAGGAGCTTCAAAACCCGCCAGCTTTGCAGAGTGGAGTGTCCTGAGCTGGAAGGGATCCACAAGAATCACCCAGTTCCTGCACACACACCCCAAAATCCCACCCTGGAGTGGTGTCCAAATTCTCCTGGAGCTCTGGACCCACAGGGATCCACAAACACCCCAAAATCCCACCCTGGAGTGGTGTCCAAACTCTCCTGGAACTCTGCACCCACAGGGATCACCCAGTCCCTGCACAGACACCCCAAAATCCCACCCTGGAGCAGTGTCCAAATTCTCCTGGAGCTCTGGACCCACAAGGATCCACAGATACCCCAAAATCCCATCCTGGGTATCCCTGGAGTGGTGTCTAAATTCTCCTGGAGCTCTGGACCCACAAGGATCACCAAATCCCTGCACAAACTCCCCAAAATCCCACCCTGGGCATCCTTGGGAGCATTGTCCAAACTCTCCTGGAGCTCTGGCAGCCTTGGGGCAGTGCCCAGCACCTTTCCCTGCTCCCCACCTGCCCCTCCCCTGGCTCAGCTCCAGCCCTTCCCTCGTGTCCTGTCCCTGTCCCAGGGAGCAGAGATGGGAGCTGCCCCTCGGGATGAAGCTGCAGCCCCCAAGGAGTCTCCCCTCAGTCTCTTCTGCAGCTGAGCACACCCAGAGCCCTCAGCCACTCCTCCACACCTTCCCCATCCCTGCTTTGGAGCCTCTCCTACACCTTGAGTTGTTTTTTGATATCCTGGGAGTGGAGGTGAGGCTGTGAGCCTGGAGCAGACGGTGACAATCCCCTCCCTCCCCTGCCTGGTGACACTGGCCCTGGTGACCCCCAGGACAAGGACAAGGTGACCCTTTGGGCCACCAGAAAACTCATTTGGAGCCAGGGGATGGACACTGAAGGAAAAACAGAAAGGGGAGGGATTTATCCTTCTAAGCCAAGCCCAGGTTTGTTCAGAGCTTGTTACTCCGTGATTAATTTCTCCACAAGATTTAATTGTCCTCCTGACATTGGTGGTTACACACTGCATCTAATGAAACATTTCCACAGAAAATTGTTGGAATTACTAAGGAATACAACATACACAAATAATGTAAATATATTATGAACAAATACCAGAACTTTAAGTAGCAGTAACACCCCATTCTGTTTCACATACTGGGAAACAGAGAATTCTTTCTAATTATTTGTTTCACACTAATATCCCACCAATAAAACAAACCAATCCACACTGGAATGGAAGCAGAATGGTTCCTGGGCTCACATTTGGAAATCTGAAACCAAGGTGAGATTTACTGAGAAACAAGAAGGGAACTCAGGCCACAACACTTTCAACCTCAGCTGCCATGTGGTGCAGAGTGTTGATATTATTGTTGTAAAAAAGGATTCTTTGAGCATAAACCAATAAAAAAAATAAAAGCCTAATGCTGTTTGGCAAAAGCAGGAAGTTCCAAGGAGAGAAATTCAAGTAATAAATATAATAAAGTTGATAGATTCCTGGGAATCCCTGGCAGTGCTCTGTCTTCCTGCTGAATTTCCAACTCCAGCTGAATTTTTATTTTGTTGTTACATAAAAAAATAGATCAACCATTATTCTGACAAACAGATTGACAGTCTCAATCCTGCACAGGATTAGAAAATGTAAAGCCTCAATTTTGAGACCAGCCCTACTGAAGTGGAACTGGACAGCAGAGACTGAAAGGTTTGGGGAAGGAGATAAATCTGAATTTTTACTGGAGCACCATGCAGGTGTGAACCAAACCACAATCACCTGAAATAAAGCTCCAGCAAGACACAGGGATTGTCCTCTCAGGAAAAACCTCGTGTGCAGGCAGGGGTGGCAGGTGTGGAGTCACCTCATGGATGATCTGACTACTGCAACCACAACTGTCACAACCAAATTGCCACATCAGCCTTGGGAACAAGTGTGCCTTTGACACAGCTGGAATGAATTTATTGAGTAAAATCTCTTTTCTGGTCATGCAGAGTCCAAATTTGGTAGCAATCCACTGACACACACACAAAAGAATGACTAAAGGAGAAGTTTTCTTTCACCCTCTTCCTTTTTTTGCTGATTTACAGGAAATGGAAATGGCAAGATCTGGACATAAACGTGGACTTCCTCATGGAATATCATAAATTACAGCCACAGGAAGAGCACCAGGACAACAGGGCTGCAAACTCTGGAACCATTCACTCCTCTGACATAAACCTTGTCAATCATTAATCCCCTTCCACAAATAAAACATTCAGAGAGCTAAATTCATCCAGAGAGCTTAAAACCCACTCTAAGAACTACAACCTCTCTCCAGGCAGATGCAAGGCACAAAGAAACACCAGCAAACACGAGAGCTGATAATTTGGCTATTAAATGGTGTTTGTTCATCCCCAAGGAAGAAATGAAAACACAAACAGCTTTGAGACTCTCCTGGCTCCCTCCCAGCTACCACCCATTTCTGTTCTGTTCACTCTGTATTTATCCACATCCGCAGTGAACTGAGGCTGAGCCTCCCCAGGCTGAGGCCCTGCCCAGGAAATGGGGTTCAGCTCAAAGGGAAGCAGCTTTAGGGATTTTAGAAAAGATGAGAGTGAGCTGAGCTGCTGCTGTGCTGGAGGAAGAGGCTCCTCTTCCTTCCTGCCACCTCTGCTGCAGCATCTTCATCTCCTACAGGTGATGCCCCGGAACAGCCAAGGTGTAAACACAGCTACAATCATCACCTGATCCTCCTGATTGCTTGGGAGAAAATACAGAATCCTCATGGCACGAACCCAATTGGAAAGTTCTGATCATTGGGAGCACCAAGAGAAAGGAGGGACTCGCAGTGACAGAGCCCAGCAAGGCCAGGGATGGTGAGGGAAGGCCAGGGATGGACAGAGAAGTTGAGGGAAGGCCAGGGATGCTGAGGGAAGGCCAGAGAAGCTCAGGGAAGCTCAGAGAGGGCCAGGGATGGCCAGGGAAGCTCAGGGAAGGCCAGGAAAAGCCAGGGATGCTGAGGGAAGGCCAGGGATGCTGAGGGAAGGCCAGGGATGCTGAGGGAAGTCTAGGGGAGGCCAGGGAAGCTCAGGGAAAGCTAGGGAATCTCAGGAAACACCAGAGAAGCTGAGGGAAGCTGAGGGCAGTCCAGGAAAGGCCCAGGAAAGGCCAGAGAAGCCCCAGGGAAGCTCAGGGAAGGCCCAGGGAAGGCCAGGGAAGCTCAGAGAAGCCCAAGGGAGGCCAGGGAAAGTCAGGGAATGCCAGGGATGGCCAGGGAAGGCCCGAGAAGCTGAGGGAAGCTGAGGGCAGTCCAGGGAAGGCCCAGGAAAGGCCCAGGAAAGGCCCAGGAAAGGCCCAGGAAAGGCCCAGGAAAGGCCCAGGAAAGGCCCAGGAAAGGCCCAGGAAAGGCCCAGGAAAGGCCCAGGAAAGGCCCAGGAAAGGCCCAGGAAAGACCCAGCGAAGCTCAGGGAAGCCCAGGATAGGCCAGGGAAGCTCAGGGAAGGACACATGAGCAGTCTGGATGTCACACCTGTACTCAAATGCTGCCCTAGAGAACGCCCAGGGATGGCCAAGGAAGCTCAGGGAAGGCCAGGGAAGGTCAGGAAAACTGAGGGAAGGCCAGAGAAGCTGAGGGAAGGCCAGGGGAGGCCCAGGGATGGCCCAGGGATGGCCAGCAAAGCTCAGGGAAGGCCAGAGAAGCTCAGGGAAGCTGAGGGAAGGCCAGGGAAGCTCAGGGAAGGACACCTGAGCAGCCTGGATGTCACACTCGTATGCAAATGCTGCCCCAGAGAAGGCCCAGGGATGGCCAAGGAAGCTCAGGGGTGGCCAGGAAAGCTCAGGGAAGCTGAGGGCAGTCAGGCCCAGAGGAGGCCAGGGAAGATCAGAGAAGCCCAGGGAAGACCCAGAGAAGGCCCAGGGAAGCTCAGGGAAGCACACCTGAGCAGCCTGGATGTCACACCTGTACTCAAATGCTGCCCCAGAGAAGGCCCAGGGATGGCCAAGGAAGCTCAGGGAAGATCAGAGAAGCTCAGGGATGGCCAGGGAAGCTCAGGGAAGCCCAGGGAAGCACACCTGAGCAGCCTGGATGTCACACCTGTACTCAAATGCTGCCCCAGAGAAGGCCCAGGGATGGCCAAGGAAGCTCAGGGAAGCTCAGGGAAGGCCAGCAAAGCTCAGGGAAGCACACCTGAGCAGCCTGGATGTCACACCTGTATTCAAATGCTGCCCCAGAGAAGGCCAGAGCCCGGCTCCCCAGCCGGTGACGCCAGGCTGCTTTTCAGCAATTAGCGCTGATGATCTGTTCTAACCAGTGGTGCTCAATCAGTGCAAGGTGGTAACACCCGCTAATCCTGCTAGCTCAGACAATGCTCCTCTTTCAACATCCCTGCTCCCCTTCCCCCATGCAACGAGAACACTGAATCATTTACTGTCTAACAAAACCATAATTACTACAGTGGAGAAATTAAGGAAAATGATCACGTAGGGCACAGCATCTCCCCAACAAAGCCTCCAAACACTGGGCTGCAGCAAGGAAAAGATTCCAATCGGGAAGCAGTTTGTGTGCATTTAAAAAAAAATGCTTGTGTGTTTTAAAATAAAAAAAAAATCTGTTGATGTTTCCAACAGTCTGTGCTACCAGGGAATCCTGGTGGTGCTTCTGGTACTCCCATTAAGCCCCAAAACACAGATTAAAAGCAAACACGACAAAAAGATTGTAACAAAAATAATTAAATTATTCTAATATCGCTGATGCATCTGGATTTCAGGTCTCACCCCATCAATGACCTGATGACTTGGCCTTTCTTGCTGCTCCCCTGCTGATGTCTCCAGGTACAGGACAGGCAACATCTCCCCATGGTTTTATCATCTCAAACCTGCTCTGAAAGAGCAGAACACAAAGTCTGGGTCTGGAGTACCAACATCGAGACAATGAAGGCCAGAAGTGCTGCTGAAAGTCCAAAATGTTCTTTAGCTGCAGCTCCAGATAAAGCCTTTCAAGTGTGACTGGAGTGGCATTTGAGAAACACAAAGTGAGGATTAAGTGCACTTGTGGGCAAAAAAATGGGCACAACATCGGGCCAGCACTTAGTAAGGAATGTTGTCATCACTCATTTATGTACTTAGAGCTGGTCCCCACCTTCCTTAAAGATGAAATTCCTCCCTTTCAGGATGGGGAGGGCCTGGCACAAGTTGTCCAGAGGCAGCTCCATCCCTGGAAATGTCCAAGGCCAGGTTGGACAAGGCTTGGAGCCACCTGGGATAGTGGAAGGTGTCCCTGCCCATAGCAGGGGGTGGCTCTGGATGGGTTTAAGTTCCCTTCCACCTCAAATCAGTCTCAGATTCTGTGATTTTCCTGGAGAATTGGAAACTTCTAGACATCCTACACTCTCCCCAACAGTTTTACCAAGGGTTAAAACTGAGACATCCTCTGTCTCAGGCTTCAGCAAGCCAAAACACAACATTTAAAACATTTAAACCTTTTTTTCTAAGGCTGTGTGCTCAAAGAGACTGTACCTGTGCAGTGGCCTTAAACTCCTCCTACCACGTAGCTACATCTGCAGCACAAAAACTACATTTGAAACAAGTTTAGACAATTGCTCTCTTCTGTTTGAGGCCAAATGATGATGCAGCTTCAAAGATTCCCTCCTCCTTCCTTTGGGTGAAGCTGTATATCAGGTTTCTTTCTTGGAGACAACAGCAAGGTCTGTGAACTCAAAGAAAAAGTGATTTCTTGAGAGAAACAACATTTTACTCACTGTACTTGTCACCAAAAAACCAGCCCAGGTTTGGGCTCTGTAGTTCCCCTTTAACAGCACCATTGTATTCCCAGCAGGAGCATGAATAGGGCACTGAAAAGCCAGGCAGGCTCACAAAGCTGTGTTTGTTGGGCACAAGCATTAAACTGCTCCAGCTTCGGTGTTAAAAGTTTCACAGACAGATCAGCTCCAGATTAATTTACACACACAGAACAAGCCGACTTGGCTGCAGCACTGTGGGGGCTCTGTTCTGCAGCTCCAAAACCCTTTTCTAAAAGGCTTAGGAGCGTTGCTTTACCAAATTCAAACTATTTTAATCTCAACATTTATTATTTCAAAAGAATTCCGTTCAAGATGAGGTTCCTGTGGCATGGCTGCCCTGGGTGATTCCAGGTCACAAGGTGCTCTTCACCCCAGGTCACTCATAAACCTTAAGGGGTTTTTTTTTTGTTGTTGTTTTAACTTTATGCAGTAAATCCAACTCCTGAAACTGTGCTGAAGAATCTCTTTATCTTGCAGCAGCGTTTCTGAGTTGCAGCAGATGCAGTGTCCTCGATTCACCCGTCTGGGCTGTGTATTTCCAGCTGTAATCTTCGAGGCCATATGTGATGCATCACCAAGTGGGTGAGCTAAGGACAGGGCTCAGTCCCTCCTGTACACCTGGGCTGGGGGACATCGGTGACAAGGAGGTGTCACCAGCTCAGGCTCAGCCACAAAGACACATCTGGTGATTGATCATGGGCATTTCTGCTGAAAGTAGCACAATCCAAGGTGAGCAAAATGAGTTCTCAGGGGTTTTGGGAGCCAGGGCTGGGAATATCAGAGCTTCTGGTGGGTGTGACTGAGCTCTGGCTGATTCTTCTCTCACAGCAGACATGAGAACGTGCTCACAGTCACTGTGTGTGGCTCAGGCAGCATCACTGCATCCTGCTATCTCTATTTAAATCTTATTTAAAGGACTTCATCACCAGCATTGGTCAAACAAACTCTTCTTCATCTCTAGGTAAGAGCTAAAGAGTCAGAAAGACTTTGCCTCTCAGAAAAACTTTGCCTCTCAGAAAAACTTTGCATCTCAGAAAGACTTTGCCTCTCAAAAGCTCAGCTGGGACAATGGGATGTAAAATGCACTTGTGCATCAGGAGGAATTTCTTCATGGAAAAAGCAGTTAAATATTGAAAGGGGAGGTTTGGAGCTCCCATCCCTGGAGGTATCCAAAACCTGACTGGATGTGGCACTGACAAGGGGAGGATCAGTCCCAGGTTGGATTCCATGACCTTGGAGAGCTTTTCCAGCCTCAAGGATTCTGAGATTGTGTGATCAGCCACACAAACCATGCTGCCAATGCACAGCTAACCTCTCCCTTTCCTAAAGGTAAAATGTTTTTAAAAAAGCTCCAAAGATTCTTGAAGATAAACTCTTAAAACCTTCAACTGCATCAGTTAATTGTGTAGGCCCTGATAACCCAAAACACAATCTCTGCTCAACTGCCTGCAGCCAGCACCTGCAAAATCCAAGCACCAAAGTAAATTTTATATCAGATATTCTATTGTGAGGATTCTATTGCACTCATATAAATTTTACATTACCCATAAAATCTGTGTGCAGCACATACACATAAACAGTTGAATCCTATATACAAATAAAAAATCTTGCATGTAACCCCATCCTAGGGATAAAAAGTAAAAATTCTTTAAGTTGCTACAACTTGTCATTGGGGGAAAATTTTCCCTCCTGAATGCAACAAACCCAAACAGGATTTTACAAAAATCTGTTCAGGAGAAATGTTTTCATCTATTTTTAATATGAGAACCATGTGAGTTGAGAGGCAGGAGCACTGCAGGGTTTTAGCAGCAGAACAATCTGCAGGAGGGGACACAGACAGTGTCACAAAAACCTGAGCTGAGTAAAGCAAGATAATTTCCACAGCATTAAATAACCCAGCTGAAGTGATTCTACCCTGAATAATTCTTTTTTGCTGACTAACCTGCTGCTCACAGACACCAGCAGAAAGTCCCAAGTATTGAATCCCCAGCACAATGCAGATTTCTCACTCTCCCACCAGACTGAAAAGCAAAGTTCCCCAGGAAATGACTAAACTGTGATTCAGCACTTGATTCAGGCAGGTAGAGCATTGTCACCCTGCAGGTACACAGGGAATAATTCAAGCTGGGAGTGTTGATAACACTCTCCCAGGAGTTGCCTGTCCAGCCCAACAACAGGAGATCTCACACAAACTCTGCCTGTTCACTCTGCACTTTTACTACAAGGGACAGACAAGTGTGGACAGATGATTTTCCAAATCAAATCTGGTTTTAGCTCAGGAATTAAAACAAAGACAAAACCAAAGAGATTAAAACAGGAGTTACTGTGGGTTTTAATCCTGTGGTGAGTGCTGTCAGCCTCCTTTTCTTGGCTCTCAGGTGTCAATATTTAATAATTCTCCTGAGTTCAGTTTTTAACATAAGCCAAATGCCACAGGGACTCCTTGTTAACTCTCCTCCCATCCTGACTCCACAGCAACACCTCTTCCAACCACCCCAAAAGGCAGTTTGCATACACATCCCACTTCAATCCAGCTGCAGTTACTTTTCTTAAGTAAATCCAAGATTCTTGAATAAGATGCAAGAAGAGAAGAAAGAAATGAAGAGCAATTATTGCCCTATCTGGTGATCAAACACAGCTGCTCTCACCGAGTGTTCAGCAGCTCTGACCTGCCCTTAAACACAGAACCTAACCCAGTTGGCACCTCACCCAGCACAGCAATTATGGATTTCCAGATGGGATAATGCTCTTCCAAGTCACAGCCATGAGGTCGATGATTGTGCATGATGAAACAAAGAAACAGAACTTGATGGAGGCATTGGTACTTACAAAATCCCTCCTCAAACAAAACCCAACTGAAAAATAGAACCAGCCAAGCACAGTGAACGATCAAGGAATGAATCTTTCAAAAATCAACAGGTGGGACACATATCCCACACCCCTCCTGCCCTGGTTTTCCTAAGGAGCCAGTACCAAGTGTGTGTTCATAAGGATTATGAATTATCATTACTCCCATTCCATAGAAAAAGCAGCAGAGAAAAGTAGTGGCTGCTTAAGAGAGTAAAATTAAAAGAAAAAAATATAAGAGAAATAAGCAAAAACTTAAGAAGAATAAGCAAAATTAAGAGAAAAAATAAGAGAAATAAGCAAAAATTTAAGAAGAATAAGCAAAATTAAGAGAAAAAAATAATCTCTTTTTTTTTTCAGTTAAGAGAAAAAAAAGTTTCTCCCAAAGCACTGAAATCTGGAACAGAGCCCCAAGTGCTCACTCGAGGACAGTCACTATTAAACAGGATTAGTCACCAGAGCAGGATCCCACTACTTAAAAGCAAAGCAATACAATTATTAAACTTTTACCAGCCTCCAATTAGTGTGTGACACCTGTAATTTCACTCCCACCCAATTCCTGGCAGAGGCAGCAGCAGCTCCTGGAGCAGCACTGAGGTTTCCTCCTCATTCCCTTCAAGGCTGACTAGTGGGAACCAAAACAGCTCAATCAATACCCTAAACCTGCTCTGCACAGCCCAACCCAAACACAGCTCTGTGTTCCAGGATTGGATAGCCCAGGAATGGAGATAGTCCAGGAATGGATAGCTCAGGATTGGATAGCCCAGGATTGGATTGGATAGCCCAGGCCAGGACTGGATAGCCCTGGATTGGATAGCCTAACCCAGGAATGGATAACCCAGCCCAGGATTGAATAGCCCAGCCCAGGAATGGGTAGCCCAGGACTGGACATAGTGCAGGATTGGATAGCCTAGGATTGGATAGCCCAGCCCAGGATTGGATAGCCCAGCCCAGGAACGGATGGATAACCCAGGATTGGATAGCCCAGGCCAGGAATGGAGAAAGCCCAGGACTGGATAGCCCAGGCCAGAACTGGATAGCCCAGCCCAGGAATGGATAGCCCAGCCCAGGACTGGATAGCCCAGGCCAGAACTGGATAGCCCAGCCCAGGAATGGATAGCCCAGCCCAGGATTGGATAGCCCAGCCCAGGAATTGGTAGCCCAGCCCAGGAATGGATAGCCCAGCCCAGGAATGGATAGCCCAGCCCAGGATTGGATAGCCCAGCCCAGGAATGGATGGATAACCCAGCCCAGGATTGAATAGCCCAGTCCAGGAATGGAGATAGCCCAGGATTGGATAGCCCAGGCCTGGATTGGATAGCCCAGCCCAGGATTGGATAGCCCAGGCCAGGAATGGATAGCCCAGCCCAGGATTGGATAGCCCAGCCCAGGATTGGATAGCCCAGCCCAGGATTGGATAGCCCAGCCCAGGAATTGGTAGCCCAGCCCAGGATGAACAGCCCAGCCCAGGAATTGGTAGCCCAGCCCAAGAATTGGATAGCCCAGCCCAGCCCAGCTTTGCTGCACTCACTCAACAGCACAACCCATTCAAATCAGCTCCAAGCCTGGGAAACCAGATTTAAACAGACAGAGCAGAAGAAAAACGTCCTGCCCAGCATGGCAGGAGCAGCAGATTCCAGGCTCTGCACTCAGTGCTGGCTGTGTGAAGCTTTCAGTTGTGTTTATATCAACATCCACAGCTCCTTAAAGAATGGCACAGCTCAGGAAACCCTCCTGGCACGGCACCAGCAGGCCTAAAAAACCCCATTATCCTGTCAGCTGCAAGGCTCTTCACAACAAGGATCACACGAGGAGCCACTTGTGCTCAGGGCTCTCTGGGCAGAGTCTGCTCCAGCAGGGCTTTGTTCCTGCTGAGGAGCAGGATGTGGCAAGATCCTTCTCATGTGAAAGCTTTTAAAGATCAAAATAACGAGCCAAGAGAACCCAACAAACCCAGCTGCACTTTACAAACTCACCCCAAAGTCACTGAGCTCGGTACTGCAGGGGAGAAAAGACTTTTCTCCCAGCACACCCACTCCTCCTAATTAATAAAGCATATTAATAGTTCTTTTAAAAGAATTACATACATGTTTTGGCCTTTTTAAATAGAAAAAAAACATTATTTTACCATAAAGGAACAGTGAATTTACTGCCCTTGCTATGCAGGATATTGTGATATCACCCTGATATTTCTGTTTTTACAATCACTAACATCCTCACCTATGGAATTTTCTATCAGTACATCACTGCCAAAATTTATTTTCACATAGATCCCTTCCACACTGACACCACTGCACCTTGAACCAAAATAAACAAACCTAAAGGTAAAAAAAGATCTTATTCACCAGCCAACACCAAATCCACAACTACTTCTGATAGAGGATTTTCACCCTGCTGCCTCTCTCAGGGTGTAAAATCTCCTCTTCCAATTTAAATAAACTGACTTCTCAAGTAGAGGGAAGGAAGTATGGAGAAATCAGCAGGATTATTTAAGAGCACACAGTCAGCAACTTGACAAAAATCTAAAAAAATACAAACAAAAGGGGTTCTCATGTGCTGAAAGGCAACCAGGAATGTCCTGCTCTGTTCACTTGACCAGAATGTCTTGAATTTGGGGAAAAAAAAGAACTTTATGCCTAATAACAAGCAAAAAATTCTATGGTGTATTGGTACCAGCAAGGTGCAATCTCTCCAAGATCAAACACTGTAAAAATGGGTCCAAAATGATGAAATATTTATATAAACTTCTAAGCACATAACAGCAGGATGAACAGATTTCAGCCCTGCCCAAGTAAAAGCTGGACACTGTCACCAAAACATTTCTTGGCACTGGAAAAGTAAAAACTTCTGGTTCTGTTTTCTGGTTAAGATTCTGGGGAAGTTCCTCACAGAACAAGATGAGCTTCCAAAAAGTAATAAATCAAAACAAATAAATCCTATTTCCACACAGTAAAAAAATCCAAATACTCTCTCCAGTTGTCCTCACATCCACCAGCACAGGAAGCAGCCTGACAAATCTGCTAAAAGCCTTAAAAAGCCCTAAATTAAATATTCATACTCAGAAAATGATGAAGGCAGCACAAAACCTCGAGCAAGAGATGAAAGATTTCCTGCAGTTGGTGATGCTGAGCTGGAATTCCATGAAGGAGAAGGACAGCTCTGCCTTTGGGAGTTCAGGCTTGAATTTGGGATTTTCCTGAGATGCTCCCTCACCTTTCTGTCACCTAAGACAGAACCAATCCCCATTTCCTCCAATTTCAGGATCCCTGGTTGGTTTTAATAACAACCTGAAAGCTCCTCAAAAATAATTGAATGATGACATCAATTACTTAATTCTAATGAGAGTGAGATCATATTTTAATTTTCCATTCTGCATTAAATTTCAAGCAAAGGTGACTGTGCAGTTTCTCTCAGCAATAGCCAATGTCCCTCCAAGGTGGAAGCAGAATTACTTTCAATAACAAACTAAACTTTATTACCTTATTTCTCATTAGCAGTTAATTCTACAGAACTAGCTTGGCTTTATTACTATGCAAAAAGACAGGTAAATCCTCCAACTCACTCACTGAAAACAGAAGCCCAGCTTTGAACTCTCTGCTTCTCAAAACAGGAAAAAAATAAAAATCCTGCCAGCTAAATTCTCTGTAGGCATGGACAGAGCAGAATTTAATACACAACTCTAAAAATGTCCAAGAAAAAATTCAAAACCTACCAAAAAAAAATAAAATAAAATAAAAAATAAAAAAGAGAGAGAAAAAACAAATGCATGACCTGGAAAAACAAGGTGAGAATTGCAGAGGGTGTGGAATTGGACTTGTTAAGAATTTGTGGGGCCCCTGAGGTGTTCAGTTCATGATGTTCATGATGAAGAAGGGAGGATGGACACAGGGGCACCAGGCAAAGCTTCAGCTCCACACTGTGACCCTGGCACAATTCCTGGACATCTGTGGCCTTAATTCCACCTCTGTTTAGGCTGGGCAGGGATTTTCCAGGTCCCTCCCTCTCTGTCACTGCAGGAGCCCCACCCCTTCCAAACCTGGAAATCCTTTGTCCATCTGAGCATCATCCCAACTGCAGCCTTGCTCCACTGACCTACAACCCACTGCAGCTCTCCTGTGCTCCTTCTTGTTCCAATTTATTTATTCCAATCATTCCTGTGCTCCTTCTTGCTCTTTTCTATTTATTCCAATCATTCCTGTTCTCCTCCTTGCTCCAATCTATTTATTCCACATCATTCCTGTGCTCCTCCTTGCTCCAATCTGTTTATTCCAATCATACATGTGCTTCTCCTTGCTCCAATCTATTTATTCCAATCATTCCTGTGCTTCTCCTTGCTCCAATCTATTTATTCCAATCATTCCTGTGCTCCTCCTTGCTCCAATCTGTTTATTCCAATCATTCCTGTGCTTCTTCTTGCTCCAATTTATTTATTCCAATCATTCCTGTGCTCCAATCTGTTTATTCCAATCATTCCTGTTCTCCTCCTTGCTCCAATCTATTTATTCCACATCATTCATGTGCTTCTTCTTGCTCCAATTTATCTACTCCACATCATTCCTGTGCTCCTTCTTGCTCCAATCTATTTATTCCAATCATACATGTGCTTCTCCTTGCTCCAATCTGTTTATTCCAATCATTCCTGTGCTTCTTCTTGCTCCAATTTATTTATTCCAATCATTCCTGTGCTCCAATCTGTTTATTCCACATCATTCCTGTGCTCCTTCTTGCTCCAATCTGTTTATTCCAATCATTCCTGTGCTCCTTCTTGCTCCAATTTATCCATTCCACATCATTCCTGTGCTCCTTCTTGCTCCCATCTATTTATTCCACATAATTCCTGTGCTCCTCCTTGCTCCAATTTATCTATTCCACATCATTCCTGTGCTCCTCCTTGCTCCAATCTGTTTATTCCACATCATTCTTGTGCTCCTCCTTGCTCCATTTTATCCATTCCACATCATTCCTGTGCTCCTTCTTGCTCCAATCTATTTATTCCAATCATTCTTGTGCTCCTCCTTGCTCCACACTGTATTTATTCCACATAATTCCTGTGCTCCTCCTTACTCCCATCTATTTATTCCACATAATTCCTGTGCTCCTCCTTGCTCCAATTTATCTATTCCACATCATTCCTGTGCTCCTTCTTGCTCCAATTTATCTATTCCACATCATTCCTGTGCTCCTTCTTGCTCCAATTTATTTATTCCACATCATTCCTGTGCTCCTTCTTGCTCCAATTTATTTATTCCAATCATTCCTGTTCTCCTTCTTGCTCCAATTTATCTATTCCACATCATTCCTGTGCTCCTCCTTGCTCCAATCATTCTTGTGCTTCTTCTTGCTCCCACCTATTTATTCCACATCATTCCCCACCCCTGGAAGTGTTCAAGGCCAGTCTGGACAGGGATCCATGGTATCAAGATGGAACCAGAGGAATTTGGAGGCCTCTTCCAACCCAAACCATTCCATGATTCCACAGATTATTCACTTCTCACTTGGTCTCTCAACCTCACTTTAACATCAGTTCCTCCACCACTGAAGAGATGAAAATTCAACATTCCCTTTTATTCCTGCCTAGAAATGACAACACAAAAAGGACTTGGACAGGAACCATCTGTTCCTGTGCCTAATGGAGCCACAATCACTGGATAACAACATTCCACAGAACATTCCAGTGTTTACAAAACCAGGGTGGCAGTGGGATGATATTAATGGGGAGCTGCTTGTGTCTTTTGGATAAAATCTGATCTTCACAGCAGGCTTTGCTTTCAGCTGCAAACACCACAGCCTTTTCCAGCAAAGCACTCCCAATTAGGGGGTGGAGGGGCAGCAAGGGCTAAGGATGTGTTGACAGTAATAATTTAAGATGAAATATTCTGCCAAGAAAGAAAAAACTAAAGGATTAACATCCAAACAGAAAATCTGCAATTAAGCAAAAAACCTCTGAAAGAGAAGGACTGTGGACACAGCTCTGGGTTGGATCTTTGCCCTCCAATTTGTTCTCCAAGAGTTCTCTGCTGACTTTGTGTTTCACAAAGTAAAATTCATGCCACGCCACGTAACAGTCCCTCAAGAGAAATGATGATGGTTGGGAAATAATACAACCACTTCTCTCTTGCACAACAGGATTGTTTGCTTTTTTAGCACTGGGATTCTACAAGCACAACACAGAACAGTATAAAAAAAAACAAAACAAAGAAATAAAATGAATTCCTTGGAGAATCCCAGCTGAGATCTTCCTACTGAACACAGAGCTGCAGGTTGTAGAAGTTCATTTGGACCCAGGAAAACTCTGCAGAGCTGGTTTTTTTAGCCCTAATTCTGCTGGAGAAAGAACAAAATTCCTGCTAGGACCACCAGGTCCATGAAAAATCTCAACCACACAGAAGCCACAACTGCAGGATGTGCTCACAGCTCGCAGGATTGAATATTTCATGTTAAAAGATCTAAAAGGAAGAACAAAACAAACAAAAAAAAAAAGCCTTGGCCCAGAAGTGCAGCCTGTCAAAATCAACTGCTCAGCTGACAGACAGTGCTGTACCCCTCAGTGCTGAGAAACCTGGCATGACAGCCAAAAATCACTCCAAAATCTTCTTTTCATGCAGAGGAAAAGGAATGGTAAAGATCCAAACATGAAAACCTGCCCGTTTTTAATTTGCTTGGTTGCACTCGTTTAAAATTGACATTTATTTTGATACTTGGAGCTTGTCTCTCCTTTTTATTTCTGCATGCAGCAAGCTGAGAATGAGGAATTTATCACATGGAGAAACCAGCACATCCAGAGTCTGATCAGGGGGGACATGTCCTGAATTGAGAGCAGAGGGAAATCACACAGATGTTCTGAGAGGGACCAGATCAATGCAGAACATCCTTCCCCATGGTCTGGTCACAACACATGGGGCTGAGGAGCTGCAGGAGGAAAATCCTGAGAATTCAACACAAGAGCTTTGAATTCAAACACTGACAGAGCTGCAGGAGGAAAATCCTGAGAATTCAACACAAGATCTTCAAATTTAAACACCACCAGCACCCTCCTGACAGAACTGCAGGAGGAAAATCCTGAGAATTCAACACAAGATCTTGGAATTCTAACACTGACAGAGCTGCAGGAGGAAAATCCTGAGAATTCAGTGCAAGAGCTTTGAATTCAAACACTGACAGAGCTGCAGGAGGAAAATCCTGAGAATTCAACACAAGATCTTCAAATTTAAACACCAACAGCACCTTCCTGACAGAGCTGCAGGAGGAAAATCCTGAGAATTCAACACAAGATCTTGGAATTCTAACACTGACAGAGCTGCAGGAGGAAAATCCTGAGAATTCAACACAAGAGCTTTGAATTCAAACACTGACAGAGCTGCAGGAGGAAAATCCTGAGAATTCAACACAAGAGCTTTGAATTCAAACACTGACAGAGCTGCAGGAGGAAAATCCTGAGAATTCAACACAAGAGCTTCGAATTCAAACACTGACAGAGCTGCAGGAGGAAAATCCTGAGAATTCAACACAAGATCTCTGAATTCAAACACTACCAGCACCCTCCTGACAGAGCTGCAGGAGGAAAATCCTGAGAATTCAGCACAAGATCTTGGAATTCAAACACTGACAGAGCTGCAGGAGGAAAATCCTGAGAATTCAACACAAGATCTCTGAATTCAAACACCACCAGCACCCCTCTGTCAGAGCTGCAAGAGGAAAATCCTGAGAATTCAACACAAGATCTTGGAATTCTAACACTGACAGAGCTGCAGGAGGAAAATCCTGAGAATTCAACCCAAGATCTTCAAATTTAAACACCAACAGCACCTTCCTGACAGAGCTGCAGGAGGAAAATCCTGAGAATTCAACACAAGATCTTTGAATTCAAACACTGACAGAGCTGCAGGAGGAAAATCCTGAGAATTCAACCCAAGATCTTGGAATTCAAACACTGACAGAGCTGCAGGAGGAAAATCCTGAGACTTCAACACAAGATTTCGGAATTCTAACACTGACAGAGCTGCAGGAGGAAAATCCTGAGACTTCAACACAAGATCTCTGAATTCAAACACTGACAGAGCTGCAGGAGGAAAATCCTGAGAATTCAACCCAAGATCTCTGAATTCAAACACCACCAGCACCTCAAGAGCTGATGGACACTGATGTGCAGAAGTGTGTGATCACCTCCTCACCACTGCCTTCAGCTCCCTCCCAGAGAGGCCAAGGAAGGCCCTGGGGATGCACCAGTGCCTAAATGGATTCAGGTTTCCTTTAGTCTCTAACAAAGCCTTGGAGCAGTTGGCACCTTGCCCAGCCTTGCTGCCTTCTTCCTCTTCAGAAGTGTTTCCATCCCCTGATAACGAGGGGAGGCTCTGAATTCTCACCCTGCACAATCAGAGGGAGAGGACAGCACAGGAAACCCAAGTCAGCTTTTCCCAGGAATGGATAACCCAGTCCAGGAATGGATAACCCAGGATTGGAAAACCCAGGAATGGATAACCCAGGCCAAGACTGAATAGCCCAGGATTGGATAGCCCAGCCCAGGATTGGATAGCCCAGTCCAGGATTGGATAGCCCAGGAATGGATAACCCAGGAATGGGTAGCCCAGGCCAGGAATGGATAACCCAGGATTAGATAGCCCAGCCCAGGAATGCAGACCCCAGGCCAGGAATGGATAATCCAGGATTGGATAGCCCAGGATTGGATAACCCAGGCCAAGATTGAATAGCCCAGGATTGGATAGCCCAGCCCAGGAATGGATAGCCCAGGACTGAAAAACCCAGGACTGGAAAACCCAGCCCAGGACTGGATAACCCAGTAATGGACAGCCCAGCCCAGGAATGGAGAGCCCAGGCCAGGATTGAACAGCCCAGGAACGGATAACCCAGTCCAGGATTGGATAACCCAGCCCAGGATTGGATAGCCCAGCCCAGGATTGGATAGCCCAGCCCAGGAATGGATAGCCCAGGCCAGGAATGGATAGCCCAGGCCAGGATTGGATAGCCCAGCCCAGGAATGGATAGCCCAGGCCAGGATTGGATAGCCCAGCCCAGGAATGGATAGCCTAGCCCAGGATTGGATAGCCCAGCTCAGGATTGGATAGCCCAGCTCAGGAATGGATAGCCCAGGCCAGGATTGGATAGCCCAGCCCAGGAATGGATAGCCCAGGCCAGGAATGGATAGCCCAGGCCAGGAATGGATAACCCAGGCCAGGAATGGATAGCCCAGCTCAGGATTGGATAGCCCAGGCCAGGATTGGATAGCCTAGCCCAGGACTGGACAGCCTAATGGATTCAGGTTTCCTTTAGTCTCTAACAAATGCTTGGAGCATTTGGCACCTTGCCCAGCCTTGCTGCCTTCTTCCTCTTCCATCCCCTGATAACGAGGGGAGGCTCTGAATTCTCACCCTGCACAATCACAGGGAAAGGACAGCACAGGAAACCCAAGTCAGCTTTTCCCCTCAGCCAGGGAACTCCCTGGAACAGCCAGCACACTCCTTTTGGTTGACAAGCCCAACACAATGTCACAGGAGACAGACAGTGTGCTCAGAGCTCCACCATTAACTGGTTTAGTGAGTTAAGGCACAGATCTGTCTGCAAGTGCTTGGGGCAGAATGTGCTGAAGGAGCAGAAATGCACCTTTCAACTAAGAACCCATGAAACAGCTTCAAACAATCTCTCTGAATGGTGGCAACAATCCAACTGCATCTTACCCCGATGTGACAGCACCTCTTGGGGACTTCTTGTCACACTTCACCCACAGAAAACTGTTCTGAAATAGCTCTTCCTGACAGCAGAATTACAGAAAAGCAGCTCTGACATTTCCCAGGTCTCTCCACTTCCTTTCCTTCTCCCTTTCTTGGATTATTTTACAGCCTCCTCTCACTGTGTCCAGGATTCCAGTGCAATACTGTGAATTTTTTTGTGCCTGTGAGGTCCTGCATGCAAAGGACCAGCACAGCCCCAAGGTTGTCACTCTGCAGGGTCAGATCCTTCACAACCTGAAGCCAAACTCAACTCTCAAAGATTATTTTCTCCATCTCCAGTTCTCCACCCAACTCCTTCCTTTTCTATTTCTGCCCAAATCATTCATCCTCCTCTCTGCTGGAGGAGGAGCCTGCAGAGCCATACAGCACCTCTGTGTTCACACCATTTCACTTGGTCATTTTAAACATTCCCAGGAAGGTCTTCTGTCATTTTAAACAAGAGAACATAAAAAATTAATTATTTTTCTAGGAGAAGAGGCCAAGTTCTGTCATGCTGGAGAACTTTCCTGACCATCATCCCCTTATTTTGTGTCTCCTTCCCTTGTGCTTTGCTGAATCCAATTAAATATCTGGAAGGTGAGAAAGAGAAAACATCACCTTTAGCACCTCCATCCATAAATCCATCCCTGAGAGCTTCCAGTGCACAAACCTTGATTTCCATTTGTCTTTTCCCATGGGGTTCAACCCCAGGAATCACCTTCAGACCCCACAGGGAAGTGAACAGGTTGAACACCCTCAGGAAAGGATCACAGTGTGCAGGACAAATCTCTGCAGCTCCCTTGAGCCACAGGATCCCATTTCCCAGCACAAAACCCAAAGAAAAGCAGAACAAATAAAAAAGAACATGTTTGGACAAGAAGCAAAATCCAAACTCCTCAGAATCAGCAACAGCCACAGGTAAAAAGGGAATTTCAGCCCCTCCTGTACAGGAGCTCCAACAGAGGAATTGCAATCAGAGGAGGTAGGGAGGAGAAAAATCCAAATTTTCTTTTTTTTTAAGTCACACCTGGAAAAATCAGCTTATCCACCATGAAAGAGAGGAGACCCAGAGCATGAGGTGAGTAATCACCCCCTGAGACACAGGACAGGAATCACAGGAACATCAGGAATGCCTCAGCCTGTCCCAAAAACTTTTCCTTACAGCTCCCATGCTACAAGCAGCCACTTCTAAAAAGTGTTTTACCAAAGCTCTGTCCAATGCACAAGGATTTGGTACACAAAAGGCAGAGGGTAATTAAATCTTCCTGTTTGCTCTTCTTGCCAGAGATTTTTTTTTTTTTTAAGGCCTACTGCAAAAAGAACTGCCTTGAAAACCTTCCAAGCAACAGCAGCTCCAGGGTTGTAGATTTTTCTGATTTTGGGGAAATGTGAGAGCAAATTAACTCAGCTCTCTGTGCTTCTGGTCAAAAAGGACAAAAACAATGTTCCCAAGTCCTTAAAACTAAATGGCAACTGGCCCTGCACCGTTTTTACATGCTGCAATTTTAAAACAGGACTTAACAAGTAAAGTGTATCAAACACAGGAATAACTGCACAGAAATGTTTGCTCAAGGTTTCTAGGTGTGGCTGCAGCCAAGACATAATGGGATTATTTCTATCTGACTCATTTGCTTCGCCTTCATCCACAATTCTCCCTATTTGGGACTCAGTAATTGACTTTTCTGTACCACACAACTTTTTAAAAGTAGGAGATTTTCAAGGAGGATTTGAAAAATTAAGGGAGAGGGGAGAAATCTCAGAAATACAACGGGTTTATATCATGTACAACCAAACCTGAGCATCATCATCATAGAGAAGTTTCCTGAAGGTGCAGCAGGGTGAGAATCCATCCATGATCAGACTGGAAATGTCCCAGTGTGAGTGACATCTCTGAGCTCACCTCACTCCTGTGCATCTCCCCCCCTTCCTGCTCAGCAGCTCAAAATAACAACACTTCCCCCTTTTCACTTCCAACCCCAAATTGCGTAAGAATGGAGGTTTTCATTGCAATTACAATAAGAATTGTTCTTTTTTTAATCCACAAGGGATCACTTAAAAGTTTCTGCCCTAAGAATAAACACAGGTCTCAGTCTCAAACAACATTTACACTCGAGCACTTGGCCACTTGGAGATCTGTAATTTCAGTCTCACCTTCAGTATTTTGTCAGGACTGACACAAAACTCCCCAAAAAAAGTCTCAAAATAATTTATAATTTAGTTTTTTTCACAGCTATGAAACCCAAACACAGTGAAAGGTTTGATATTTTCTTAAGAAACACCACTTTAGGTTCCTTTCAGATTCCTCAAAGTTTCATCCTGTGCCCTCTGCAGTTTGCCAAAGTTCACAGCTTTTTGTGGAGAGTGAGGTGCCAGGAGGTGAGAGCAGCCTGAGCCAAGGCTTTGTTATGAAACCTGGGCTGCAGCTCCTGAGGACACACACACAACACAACACAGGTGCTTTTTTTTTTTCTGCAGCACAGAGTTTCTCTCCTTCCTCATCACACACCACCAGCAGCCTTGCAAATTCCATCAGGATCTTGCTCCAGCACCCCGTGGGACACAGAGCAATCTCCTGAATGCCAGAAATGGAGCACCTTTAATAGGCATTTTCCACTTGTATTCAATTAAGGGGGAAAAAAAAAGGCAGCACAGTTTAATAACTGCAGATCTGTTTATTCTCTAGCAGCACTGCTGAGGATCAGGGGCTTTTATCTCTCTTGGATCTCCAGACTCCTGACCCCACTCTCCATCACAGGGTGAATTATCACAGCCTGGAATTTGCCATGTCACTTCCCAGCTCCTTGGAGGAATTCTCCTTGTTCTCAGCCCAGTGACAATGCACATTGTGAGCAGGAATGTCAGAGCAGGAATGGCCCAGAGTGACCTTGGACAACTCTTAACTCTGCTCTCACCTCTAGAAAAAACTTCAAAGCTTCCTTCTCCTCCTCTGGGTTTCTTCTGGCTGGTCAGCTCCTCTCTGGGATCACTGTTTCCAGAGAAGTGCACAATTAAAATTAGCAAAGCAAGCAGGTGGATCAGGCCAGCCCTCTGCTCTCAGGGGGCAGATCACAGCATTTCCAGAAAAGGTTCCTCAAACTGAAATGGCTCCTGCTAGGTTAATTAGCACCCCAAATGAAGAGCTGATTAAAGGTGCAGGTGGGACAACAGGAAACACAAAATCTCCTCCAAGCACGTCCTCACCTGACAGCTCTTTCTGGAATCACACACAAGGACAGGGCCTGAAACCAAATCTTTCAACATTTTCTGCTGCATCATTCCTGCTTTGATCACATCCTTCCAACTTATGGCCAACCAAGTGTCCCATCAGAACTTACTCTGCTTGTACAAAACCAATTCCAAACTTAACACTTCCAAAATCTCCCAGCACAGGGTGTGTTGTTCTGTGCAGGAGGGAAGGGAATAAAGCAGAAAATTGAGAGAAATTCAGAGAAATGAATTATAAACCTGTATTAGAGGAAACAGTGCTGCTATTCCTTAATGCAGGAATACAAACACTGACTCATCTTTGCAGTTTATCTCCAATAAAAGATTCACTGTTCCAACTCCTTTAGGATTAAGCCCCAGGAACAATATCCCTCCTAAGAGCAAAAAATAGGGAAAAAAACCCATCCCAAACAATTCTTTCCCACTGCTGCACTTTAGACCTGATGTTTGACATCAGTCCTGATCCCAGAGGCAAAATGGGAGCTGTGCATGCACTCAGCCAGGCAGCTCCCAGCCATCCTAAATGGAATGCATTATTCCTGCATTAAAACATATGTTTTTCAAGGCAGCCAGCCATCCATCCGGCTGTGCACGGGGAGATTACAGAAGACCTAATTTTATCAGGCAGGGATACAATTCTCCTGGTTGTTTCTGCTCCCTAGGGACATGCAGCTGGGGAAAAGCAGGTTGCCTGACTGCTGGGGGAACAATTCTGAGAGGTTCCTTTGCTGATCACTCAGGGACTGGAATCCTGGGTCCATAAAATGAATTAATGGATGCCCTGTAGGCTCTGTGGAATTCACAGGCCAGGAAGACCCAGTTTGCATCAGCAATTCTCAAGTCAACAAGAATTAGAAAGAGTTTATGTTGCTATAATTTTTTTTTCCTTCCCTTTTTCTTTTTATCAGCTTAAGTTACACGAAGTGAAAGAAGGTGATTGCTCACAGCAAGGAAAGTTATGTTACTATTACATGACTATCTTTGGTATAAACTCAGTGTAACTTCAACTTACACCCTGCCTGTGTTTACTTCCAGCAGTGTTTCACAAACTCTTGGCTTTGAAGTTTGAAAAGAACACAAACTGATGGAAAGAAGCATTTCACTCCAAATATCACAACCCAGCACATGATTCAAGATGAGAAATACAGGTGTGAGGCTTTTCCCAAGGCTTTGCATGAAATGCAATGGGAAAATTCGTGTAGCAGATGGAATGCTGCTGCCTGCAGAGCATCCCTTAGCTATAAATCATTATTTCCTCACACATGGTGCAAATGTAGGAGTCTTCCATTCTAATTAATAGAACGAGACATCCTGGCCTGATGACTTGTCCCTGATTTCACAAGCTCTCCAAAAAAAAAAAAAAATTTTGGATTGAATCAGCCTCAACAGAGAAAAATGCTTCAATTCCTCTCTCTGTGAATCCACAGCCAAAAAAGCAACTGAGCAACTCATTGAGAGATTCAGGAAATGCTTTTTATAACTGAGACACAGGGTTTAAAGAAAACCATCCGAAGGAATTATCTGCACATTGTGTTGGAGAGAAATGCAAACAGGAACTCTCCAGCTTCTGCCCATCCCTTGGGAATGCTCACCATGAGTTCACTCTTTGGCTCCTGAAACTTGCCACTGAATAAACATGATAAATCCAGTGCACAGAAAACTTCATGACAAACATTAATCAGAGAGAAGGGGAATCAGGAAGGAACCAGCACCCTTTCCACAACATCACCACAAGCACAGGGGGGAGAGTGCTCCAAGGATTTCTGCATGTTGGGAAAATCAGCAGCTCTGTGCAGCTCCTCTGCCACCCATCACATTTTCCTACTCAATATTTCATGCTGGAGAATTTAAAATAGCAAACTGGAGATCAGTTATCTAGGACAGCACAAACTCCAAAGGCGGTTTCAGCGCAGCTGTGCCAGGCCAGCAGGTCTGGAGAACGTTCCCAAAAAATGCACAATTCCCAGCTGAAATGGCAAATATCACCTGCAAGTACCAACAGTCAGAAAATCCACACTGCCAATGCCAGATGTCCCCTCCACCCAGCTGAAGGAACTGGTTCTGACTCCAGCAAAGCTTCACAGAAGCAGGGAGGAGGTGCAGGACTCTCTTTAAAGCCTCTCATTTCCTCCTCTCCCCAAGGCAAAGGGTCAGAGCTGCAGCTTTTAGAAAGAACCCCAAGCTCGCTCCTCATTTCCTAAGTTTAAAAGGGACAACATAAAAATATGCATTCTTTAACCTTCCTGGTTATTTTTTATTATTTTTTAGTCTGGATGCTCTAAAAACCTTCCTCCTCCTCTTCCCCATGCTTACATGCCTCAATCATGTACCAACAGCAAACCCAACTCCCACTCACAGTAGCCAAAATATTTCTTCCAGTATTTGTGTTTAACTCCCTCCCTTCAAACCATTAATCACTTAAATCATTCTGCTGTAACCATCTGCAGAGCAGAAATCTGTGATCATCTCGTGGCCCTTCTGTTTGCTGCTCTGGTGACAGATCTGGCAGATTCTGCTGCTCTTGGTCACGACTGGAGCTGCATTTCCTTTTCCTGTGACACACACACACTGCACGGAATCCATGTGCTCCGTGCTTACATCACTTTTTCCTGGGCTGTGAAGCTAAAGAAAATACAATTTCATCCACAATGAAAGAGATGAGGGATTTTTAGTGGGATCTTTAAGAGCCAAGCAAGGCTGGATGATCCCTGTGACAGCTCCAGGAGGTTTTAGGCATTTCAAAGCTCTCAAACTCTACCTGCACACAGACACTGCCTCAGATCTCTCAGCAGATTTGAGATCCATCTGCTGCCAGTCCTGCAGGTAAATTAAGGAAGCAACATTAAAGCTTTCCCAGTGCTGGTTTTGCCTAATGCAAGAGTTGTGGGTGAGATGCTGCATAAATGCACAAAAACCACCTGTAAGTCCTGTTAGCTACAGGCTGATCAGATCCAACTTGCTCGTGTTTATAAAGCTCTTCTTCCACCTTTTCTGTGCTTTGCCCACAGTTCCTCTGTGAGTGGGGGAAGAGACTGAAGTGAAACCTTTCTGCTCGCTCAGCAAAACCCATACAGCCAATCCCTGCTCAGACAATTGCTTTCTTTGACTCTGTAATTTAAATTCTGTGCTTCAGCTGCTTAATCTATAAAAAAGGTCCTCACCTCCTCTGACAGGCGCCTGGCAATCAGAGATTGCAACCTGAAACACACAATTTTTAAAAGATCAGAGAAATACCCTGATTCCATAAGAAATTCTCAAGCCAAACAAAATAAAGACTCTACCCACTTGCTTGAGTCAACATGTTTTCTTCCAGAAAGGTTCTATCCTATTTGGCTGGCCTTCAGTCCTGAGTTTCCAGCGTTTTGCTGATACTCCTTTTTCCATACATGCCACCATCCTTCTTCTGTTTCCTCAGCTTCTGAAAATCCTCACACAAAGCTCTGCTCCTCAGCCCTCCAGTGAGAGACAATGAGCTTTAAAAAAGGAACAAACCCAGGTGCACAGAGCCATTCACAGAAACATAAACCAGACAGAAATGTGTGTTGAGCTGGGAAAGCAAACAGAAATCAGCTCCTTCTGCCCACCAGGAGCTTTGTCACCCTGTCACAGAACCCACAAGTGGCTGAAATGATGTCCAAGGGCTGAGCTGCTCACAGGAGCAGAGGTGGAGGAATTCCTCTGCCCTCCCCTGGATGTTTGGGTATCTCCAGCTGCCTTTCCCTCCACTGACACCCCTTTACTACTTAGAAAGATCAGGCAAGACAGAAATCACAGTGGCACAAACCCAGCAGTCAAATAAGCTCTTGATGTGGGTGTTTAACCCCTGCAGAGCCAGGCTGGGCCAGAGCTGTCACCTCCAGGCAGGACAAAGTCACAGAACGTGCCCTGGATGAAATAAATCCTCTGGATGTGCCTGATCAGAGCCTTGGAGTCTGGATATTCCAGACTTTCCCAGCTCCATTAACAGCTGGGATGAGGTTGATGTGAGAGGAGCTGCTGGAATGTTTCACCCAAGGTGTAAAAACACCCAAGCCCAGTGGTGAAATACTTTAATATTAACGTTTTCCACTGAATGTGGGATGAATTGAGACATTTACCTTGCTCTGGAATGAGAACATTCTAAGGAACAGCAGCATGAGGAGGATCTGAATTCACCTTCACTCAGTGCTGCAGCTCAGCCCAAAGGTGAGACCGAGCTCCCACACTCCCAGACGTGTGAAAATGGGGGGAAAAGTTTCCTTTAAAGTTAATATCCCTGGCACTTTCACTCATCAAACAGAAACAAATGCAAATACAAAGACAGCCCTTCCCATCATTAGTGATGCACAATGTGGGTGTTACTGACAGATGAAGAAAAGCACCAGAAAGAAAAATATCCCAAAAGTGAGAAAAGAAGGAAAACATGAGCAATGAGCAGGTTCCAGGTCTCCCACAGCTCCATGACCCAATTCTCAGCTGATACATTCTACTGTTACTTGAATATTCTTCCTCAGAGGTATCAACACTGATCCCATCTGGGAGGGAATGGGAGATCTCCCTAAGCTTAGCTTCAGGTAGAAATGCTCTTCACTCTGATAGAAAATAAAGAATTCTTATGCACACTCAGAAATGAATGATTGGTCTCAAACCCATCACCAAGACACAGAGCAAGAGGCAGTTTTTGTTGATTAATGAACAATTAATGTTTCCTGAACACGTCCCACCCTTCTGCTCAGCCATTTTCACTGCACTCAGGGATGAGATGATTTCTACTGACCACAAGGCTCAGGAAGGAATAATCCAGAGGTATAATTAGTCCTGTTGCTCTGTCTGCACAGATTGTTCCTTAAGAAACTCTCATGGCTCATCACAGCAAACTCTGATTTCTATTTGCAGCACACATTAAAGTAATCCTGCTTCACTTTGCATCCTGCTTGCTGACACAGCACCTTTCACCACCACAATGCCAGATAAGGTTTGAATATTAGATTTTTTCCCCCCAAGTTTTGTTTTTCATTCTCTGCTCTGTGGTGGTTTGTAGTAGTAAATGCCTGGATGAAACTCAGGGCAAGGCTCAGCACACAAATGTTTGTGCATCAAGGACAGAGCCACCTCCAGTTTTGCTCTCATCCCAAAAATGAGATGTTCCTCCCAAAAAAACCTGAAATATTCACACAGTCAAGAAGCCCAGACACAATCCAAGCTGCAACAAGGGGGTGGAAAAAAAAAAAAAAAAAAAAAAAAGGATCAAGTGTTCTTATCTGAGCAACAACTGAGCAGTTGCACATGGAGCCCTGCTGCCATTTTTAATAAAATGCTTCTATTCAATATTGTTTACTGTCAACAGCCCGTGGTTATATTCAGCTGAACAATGCACACACAGGCCTCAAAATCCCTCAGCTTAAGCCTCAAACTAGGGCGTATTTTTCAGTATTTTTCAAGAACTCCACAATGACATTACCTCAGTCCCCCTTCCCACAGCTCAGTTATCTCAGCAACAACATCCCCTGAAAAAAATGTTCCCAAGAGTTTGGGGACACAGCCACCCAAAATTCTCTGTACTCATGGCTTTTTTTTTTTTGACAGAAAAAGTGATTTGCACAAACAAATCCTTGATATGGATATTAAGAAATCCAAGTATTAAAGCCACAAAGGGGCAGTGGATTTAATATTCAGAGAATTACTTACATAACCCACAAAACTTCACTCTGTAGCACCAAAGTTGAAGCTGTTGGAGCAGCTTGTTAAAAGATTTGTGGGATGTCACAGCAGCCAGTCCAGCAACAGAATTAATTTAATTTTAAGTTTGCAGTACAGGGTCAAATCATAACAGGAAACAAACTTCAGAAAATCAAAGCAAACACTTAAAACATTTAACAAATCCTTCTAAAAACCTATTTTGAGCAACACCACCATTCCTCATTCTTTGCTATCACCAAAATCCCCAAAACCAAACAGCAGATAAAAGTTTTATCGCTTTAATTCAATGCCTGCAGAAAGTTTATCTGGAAAAGATTTAACAAAAGGCCCAAGAGCAGGGGTTGAGCTCCAGCCCAGCTGTGTTAGGAAAGCAGAGCTGTGGCATTTTCTGCTCAGTGCCAGCGTGGGCAGAGGGGGCTGACAGCCCCCAGCTCACCCCAGCAGTGAATTCCTGATCTCCAAAGAGTCTAAAAGTCTCTTTTATAAACAGAGCAAGGAAAGATGTGGTTGTAACTTGATTTTTTTCTGAATTTTTAATGCTATCCGTGAGCTTTGTAGGGTCTCTGGGTATTCCGTGAACCCTCCACTGACTTTGGCACCAAGTTCCATACCCTGATGGAGGCAGGAAAATTCAAATTATGCAAATCCGAGCTACCTGTTCTGCAACCTTCCCCCTCCTTCCCTCACCCTCCGGCTTCACAAGGGAGATCCACAACAAAGCTGCACCGAGAGCAGCGTTTTAAACGCTGGGGAACAAAGACAAACCCATGCAAAAAAAAAAAAAAAAAGGAAACAACAACCAAAAAAAATTAAAAAAAAAAATAAAAAACCCAACCCAGTAAAAAGCGCATGCTCTGATTATGGTAAAAAAGAACTTATTCAGAAAGTGCAATAACACAGGGTCTGCCGTCATCATTGTGCCCAAAGTTGCTGCGACTCCCCCGGCCCAGAACTGCCTGTCCCGGGGTCTCTCACTCTCCCTCCGCATCCTCAGCGATGGAAAAGAGGCCACAAGGAAAAAATAAAAAACTCCCGAGGGAGAAGGGGGGGTCAGGTCAGTCTGAGGGGTCCTCCGGGGGAATCTCCCCGGGGTTATCCGGGGGGTCCCCGCTATCAATGATGCTCCCAGCGCTGTTTCCATCCCTACACAAGCCCAGCCCGGGCCGGGCCTTTCCTTGCAGCCCCGCTGTTCCCACACCGAGCCCGGAGCGCCCCTCGCAGCACCCCCCGCCCCTCACGCCGCGACCCCCGGGCCCCTCACACGGCGAGACTCCGCGGGCAGGGCCGGGCTGCGGGAGCGCCTCACTCACCTTCCGACAGCTCCAGCTCCAGCTCGGCCAGCTGCTCGCGGACCTCGCGGGGCAGCGAGGACACGGCGGCGGGCTCGGCCATGGCAGCGGGCGGGGAGCGGGCGCGGGTCCGGCGGGGGCTCAGCGGCCGCGGGGCGCGGGGGGAGCGGGAGCGGCCGCAGCCTCCGCCATGGCTGAGCCCGGCGCGCGCCGCCGCGGCTGCGGGCACGTGACAGCGCCGTGCGCGCGCCCCCGCCACACCGAACCCCCGCGGCGCCCCCGCGCGGCCCCGCCCGGCGCTGCAGCCGCTGCGAGCGCGGTTCGGAACCCGAACCGAGCCCAGACCCGAACCGAGCCTGGACCCGAACCGAGCCCGAGCCCAAATCGAGCCCGGACCCGAACCGAGCCCAGACCCGAACCGAGCCTGGACCCGAACCGAGCCCGGACCCGAACAGAGCCCGAGAACGGTTCCGAGCGCGAGCCCAGATCAAGCCCGAGCCCGGTTCCGAACGCGAGCCCGGAGCCAAACAGAGCCCGAGCCCGGTTCCGAGCGTGAGGCCGGACCCAAACCGAACCCGAGAGCGGTTCCGAGCGCAAGCCCAGATCGAGCCCGAGCCCGAGCCCGAGCCCGGTTCCGGTTCTGAACGCGAGCCCGGAGCCAAACCGAGCCCGAGCCCGGTTCCGAACACGGAGTCTGGAGCCAAACCGAGCCCGAGCCCGGTTCCGAACGCGAGCCCGGAGCCAAACCGAGCCCGAGCCCGGTTCCGAGCCCAAACCCAGTTCCGGACCCGAATCAAGTTCCGAGCCCGAACCCAGGTCTGAACCCGAGCCCAGGTCTGAGTCCCACCCCAATCTGAGCCCGAGTCTGGTTTCGAGTCCAATCCAAGCCTCAGCCCGAGCCCAGTTCAGAGGCCGAGTCTGAACCCAACCCCAAGCCCAGTTCCGAGCCCGGTCCCAATCCCGGTTCTGCTCCCGGCCCTAGGCCCAATCCCGATCCCGGTTCTGCTCCCGGCCCTGGGCCCAATCCTGATCCCGGTTCTGCTCCCGGCCCTGGGCCCAATCCCAATCCCGGTTCTGCTCCCGGCCCTAGGCCCAATCCCGATCCTGGTTCTGCTCCCAGCCCTGGGCCTGCTCCCAGTTCTGCTCCTGATCTTTAGGCCCACTGCTGATCCCAGAGCTGCTTCTGATCCCACTCCCGTCCCTAGGTCCAATCCTGATCCCGGTTCTGCTCCTGACCCCTGGTTCTGTTCTAGGGCCCTGTCCCCAGCCCTGGTTCTGTTCCCGATCCCCATCCCCAGCCCCGGTTCTGTTCCTGATCCCGATCCCCAGCCCCGGTTCTGTCCCTGATCCCATCCCAGGGTCCCCTCTCGGCTCCTCCCGCAGGGGCAGGGGGTGGCTGGAGCCTCTCGGACCTGTCCGGAGCCGTGTCCAGTTCTGGGCCCCTCAGGCCAGAAGGTGCTGGGAGGATGAGGATGGATGGACATGGACAGGAGATGATCCAAGGGTACAAAATCCTCAATCAGGTACTGGGAGGATGGATGTGGACAGGAGATGATCCAGGGGTATAAAAACCTCAATCAGGTGCTGGGAAGATGAGGATGGATGGACACTGACAGGACCTGATTCAGGGGAAAAAAAACCTACAGTGGGTGCTGGGAGGATGGACAGACAGGAGCTGACCCAGGGGTATAAAAACCTATAGTGGGCATTGGGAGGATGGATGGATGGATGTGGACAGGAGCTGATCCAAAGGTACAAAAACCTCGAGCAGGTGTTGAGAGGATGGACGTGGACAGGAGATGATCCAAGGTACAAAATCCTGCAGTGTGGGCTGGGAGGATGAGGATGGATGGACATGGACAGGACCTGACCCAGGGGTATAAAAACCTCGAGCAGGTGCTGGGAGGATGAGGATGGATGTGGACAGGAGTTCCTCCAAAGTACAAAAACCTCAATCAGGTGCTGGGAGGATGAGGATGGATGGACATGGACAGGAGTTCCTCCAAAGTACAAAAACCTCAATCAGGTGCTGGGAGGATGAGGATGGACATGGACAGGAGTTCCTCCAAAGAACAAAATCCTTGAGGTGCTGGGAGGATGGAGCAGCCAGCAAGGATGGTCCCAGCAAGGGACAAGAGGAAGAGGGAGGAACTGAGACCCCAAAAGTTCCACCTGAACATCAGCACTGGGTCCAGAGCCGTGTTTCCCTCCCTGGCACCTTCCAGAACCTTCTGGCCACTGGGACTCCAGGGACTGGGATTCACTGGGAGCTGGAATTTTGTCCCAAAGCCCCTCAGGGTCTCCCTTCCCCCCCATTCCCATTCTCAGGCCACCACCCCACCCTGCATTAAAAACATTTCAACCCCCACAGACACAAGAAGAGCTCAGGGAGTTGTGGTTTAAGGTTTTTTTTTCCTTTGTTTTTTTTTGGTTTGGTTTCTTTTTTTTTTTTTTTTTTGGGGGGGTTTTTTTTTCTCTTTTAAATCAGCTTTATTTTTCTAACTGTTATTTCAATTTCCCATAGCACCTTGGCAATGTCAAAAACAAATACAAATACATGTATTATCATTTGAACACTTAAAGCATGAACCTACTTTACACAAATTTTGTTTTGGACATTTTGACAACAGGAATAAACCAGAACAGACAGTCTAAAAGCCAGATAAGTTTTTTGTTTTTTTTTTTTTTTTTTCTCCTTTTCTACCACTTTGAAGAGAGATCATCAATGCCAAGGGGAAGCTGGATTCATCCGGGAGGAACAAGATGTTTGTAGTAACTCGAGCTCAATATATTATCTGAATATTTTGTATTCTATAAAAATTAGAACAAAACCCATTTATGCACAGTCTGTTTACATTTGAAGTTGCATTTTTTTCTTTTTTTTTTTTGGAAACTGTATCCATAACTGAAGTTCCATAAAAATAAACATCTGGTTCTTAAATATAAAATTTTAAAGTTGTTACAGGTTAAGTTTGCAGATGGATTATTTTTTTTTTTTTTTTTTTCAGAAATAAGTTGCTTTAACTCCATTTCAAGTCCTCCCAACTGTACATTAAAAACAGACTCAATGAACCTCTGGAAGTGCCTGAGCTAAAGGCACTGAAGAGAAGAGCCAAACTAAAACACTACAAGAACCCAAAAATTTTTGTACCATCCTAAAGGAAGCTCGGACTAGATGGAATATATACACGCAAAGAAGAGCATGAGAAAAAAAAATCATTCAAAGATTAATGGCAACAATCTTAACGTTTTTCAGAAGGAAATATCAAAAATTAGAAACAAAAAAAACCTCTATTGCATATCTGTAGTAATCAAGGATTTACAAAAAAACTCATCAGAAGCCGTTTCCCCCCGAAGTGCATTTCTGTTGCATCGTCTGTAATACAATGGTGCATTTTACAAATTTAAAATATCATCTGTACATAGCAGATATCTCAGCCCAGGCCAACTCACCTGGGAACAGTAAAAATTGCAGACAGTTTTCAAGACAATTAAGCTGATATTTGACAAAGTAGTAAGGCCATAGCTATTTAACTACAGTAAAGCATTGATTAAGTCACTTATTTGCTACTGATCTGCCACAGTATCATCTTTCTCTTCTGGTTAATAGTGGGTTACTTTATTTTATTTTTATTTTTTTTTTTCTACAGCTAAAACTGCACCATCATACTGTGCCAGGCTAATTAATTAAAAAAAAAAACAACAAAACAAAAAAAAAACGAACAACAAAACAACAAGAGCAGGAATGTAAGATACTATAAAACTAACTTAATGTTAGAAATCAAAAGAAACAAAAAAAACCTTTTTGCACTTTTAAATTTACTATCAACATGCAAAGAATTTCTTCTTTTCACTCCCCAGAGAGTGCCCCAATCTTTTCCACACACACACACACACACAGAAATTTGGAAAAGAACCCAACTGGGAAGGGAATTTCTGTCCTTAACAACTCTGAAATTCCTAAAACTCCAAAGTCAGCTGTGGTTTGCACCTCCTGGTATCTGAGATCAGCAGAGCAGGACAATTTGGATAATTTGGGAGGGTAAACCCAGAGGGGAGAGCTGTGGTGACAGGGACACTGCTGGCACAAAATCTCTGTCCCAGTTTCCCCAGTTTGGTGGGGACAGACACAAAATCCTTCCCCAGTACAGGGAGGGAAAAAGCAAAGCCCATCCCTGCCAGTCCCAGTGCTGAGGAGAATTCTCACCTCACTTTCACAGCCTCTGTGTCCAACTGGGAATTTCCCCCTGCACAGAAAAGAAAAAAAAAAGAAAAAAACAAAAAAAACCCCCCAAAACAAACAAAAAACCAAACAAACAAACAAAAAAACCCCCCAAAAAAATCAAAAATCAACCTCCAAACCACAGCTGGAAATGGTGGAAGGGAAATGCTCAGGTGAAATCTTTGCATCAAGGTGTGAAATAAATCATTGCAAGTGCCCTAAACTGAGAGAAATTTGGTTGTGGTGGGAAAAACCTGCACTGGGAACAGCCCAGGACTGCAGAGCAGCCCCTGCCCATTTCCCCACTGCTGCTTTGGGTTCCCCACATCACTGACACTGGATCAGGGAATTCTGAACAACATCTGCACCCTCCTCGCTCTCAATTCCTGCTCCAAAGAGCCAAAAATGCTTCCCCAACATCCCAGCTCCCATCTCCCCAAACAGCCATGAGATTTTTCTCTTCCAGTTTGGCTGCAGGAATTATTTAGAGTCTTTTTAAATGAATTAAATTTGGTGTTCATTGCATTTCAGGACTTTTTGACACTAAATATTTAAATTTCCTGTCCATTCCAACAAGAGTAGAATTATCAAAATAAACAGAGAAGGGTTTGTAAGGATCTCTGAACTGTGGATGTGATCAAAGATTTTTTTTTTTACTAAATTAAAAAAAACAAACCTCCCAAACCTAGTACAGGTAGTTTCAAAGTGAATAATGATTTGGGGGTTTATATACATATATCTATATATAGAAATATATAGAAATATATGTATACATAGTTCAGGGAATGGCAGGAAGCTGAGCTGGGGGAGGTTGAGGTGGAAAAATCAGGAAAATTTCCTTCCCCACAGAGGTCACAGCTCCATTTCTGATTTTTAAGGAGCATTCACACAAAGCTCTCAGGCACAGGGTGGGATTTTTTTGGGGTGTCTGCAGGGCCTGGAGTTGGACTCCATGATCCTGATGGGTCCTTTCCAACTCAGCCCTTTCTATGATTTTTTTTCTGTCTCTCTCTTTTGTATAAACTGCATAAATACATTATATTGTGTTATGAATCAACTCAAAGCAATTGCCAAGCTGAATAATAAGTTAGAGAAATGACAACTCTGGCTTTATATATATATTTATAAAAATAGATATGAGTGTTCTCCAAGCAGTTGATAGAGAATTCCTACTGAGGCCCCAAGTTGCCAAGGGTTATCTGGCTAAGAAATCAGAAGATGAAAAAATTTCACAGTTATTTTAACTGCCACTTACATTCATTCTATGGCAACACGAGCATATATTACTAAGATGGTTATGGAATATATCACAATTGAGTTTTCCAGTGTTCACAACTTACAACTTTTAAATTTGTACACTTGCTATTCACTTAAAAAAAAAAAATAAAAAGGAGGAAAAAAAAAAAAATAAAGGTGTGATTCTTACTGCTGGAAGCTACTTTTCCCTAACACTTTATACAGAACTTTGAACCCTGGTATGCTGATTTTGGCAGATTAATGAGCTCAATGTTCCTATTTTCAGTCATTAATCACCCTGAAAATTTAACCACTTACTGCACAATAGTGTTGCAAATTCAGTCAGCACACAGCTGGCACCACTCCAGCAGGGGGATTTCTTTAACTCTGCATCTTGAAACAGTTCAAAAAAGGAGTCAGTTGCTACGACATCAGCTGTAAACAACAAATTCCCAGGAGTCTAAACCCTGATTTCTGGCAATACAGCAGCCAACAGCCTCTTCCAGAGTACAGAGAAAACCCAGGCACAGCTCTGGTTTGCTGCCCAGCCATGCAGAGATGCCAGTGAGTGCCCAGAGTTCCCACCTGCCAGGCAGAATTCCACATCTGCAATTCCACATCTGGAATTCCAGGTAACACCAGGTGCTGTGTCCTACCCTGGGGCTGCCTCAGGAAAACACACCAAGAAAATAAAAAATAAAAAAAAAAAAGCACTAAAGTCTGTAATAAAGAAATTAGAGAAAGTAACAAGAGAGGGAAAAAGCAAACAAACAAAACCCCAAACCTAAGGAGTTGCCCTCAAAAGGAGGCAGGGAAAAAGGGCAAAATAAAAATGCTCCCTCTGCCTCCTTCCTCTGCATCTACGAGACAATTTCTGCTGTCCACACACTCTCAGCTACAATCCAGAATCCTGCAAAACCTCTACCTTAAAAAGCTTGCTGAATGAAATATTAGTGAGGTCAAGAGACTCTACTTCAAGCTGGGTTACTACAGTAGTACATTCAGTTTTCATCTAAGTGATGACAACAGTTGTGGCTGCACTCGCTCATGCTGCCTCTGCAAAGCCAGGCCATCCATGGCAGACACACCAGCCCACAAGCCAAACGTTTAAATAGGTTAAAAAAAGTTCTAATTTTACAGAAATGCTCATTTTTTCCAAAAATAATATTCTCTTATCCTCTTCCTCTTCTACAGCGAGGGACAGGTTAATTTGTCAACTCATATTCTTTCACTTTGTCAAAACTCTACTTTCACAATCCCAAAGCTGATTTCAAGCAGGAAACCCTCTGCAAATTAAAAACAACAAAAAAAAAAATACAAAAATTATAATCTCTATATTTATAGTGATTGGAATCCTCCAGCATTTATGAAATCACTTTCAGAGATGAATTTTGGGACCTTCCACAACTTCTCCACACAAGCCACTCTTCCAGTTCAGTACTCCCCTTCCTCAATCCTTCCCTCCTCAAGTCTCTCTGCTGCTCTTTAGTTCACAGCTCAAGGTTGAACAGAGAATCATTGGCTGGACCAAGAGTTACTTTGGTGACCTGGGTGGCACAAACTGCTCCTTGTACTGCTCTTTGCTCACAAACTGCTGCTCCTTGAACTGCTCCTTCCCCACGAAATGCTGCTCCTTGAACTGCTCCTTCCCCACGAAATGCTGCTCCTTGCTCATGGATTGTTGCTCCTTGAACTGCTCTTTGCCCATGAAATGCTGCTCCTTGAACTGCTCCTTGCCTATGGACTGATCCTTGCCCACAAACTGCTCCTTGAATTGCTGCTCCTTGTACTGATCCTTGAACTGCTCCTTGCCCACAAATTGCTGTTCCTTGCCCAGGAACTGCTCCTTGTTGCCCAGGAACTGCTCCTTGCCCACAAATTGCTCCTTGTTGCCCAGGAACTGCTCCTTGTTGCCCATGAATTGCTGTTCCTTGCCCAGGAACTGCTCCTTGTTGCCCAGGAACTGCTCCTTGCCGGCGCGGCGCGGCGCTCCCTGGGGCGAAGCTCTGCGGCCGAACTGGCGCCTCTGTTCCCTGATTTTGCCAGCAGCTCCCCTGGGAGCTCCACTGCCACGGAACCCGGGGAAATCCTTCATCCTTCCTTCAGGCCTCTCAAGAGGAGCCTTCTCTGGAGCCTTGTCCACTGTGTTCTCTTCGTTTTTGGCAGGGGGAGCGGTGTTGGGGCGGTGTTCCCTCGGGGGTTGGGTGGGGGCTGGGGGTGGCTCCTTCGGGGGTTTCTGGCAAACTTCGGCGTAGCTGAGCTTGCGAGGCTCCTGGGGAGCAGGGAGAACAGGGAGGTTCATGCAGCACAAACTGCCAGCCTGTGCCAGGCATGACAACAAGGAGAGGGGAACTCCCAGGTGCAGCATCAGCACATCCTGGAGAAAACTCCCTGGGACATTCCCAATCCCTGGGACACTCCCATTCCCTGGGACATGCCCATTCCCAATCCCTGGGACACTCCCAATCCTTGGGACACTCCCATTCCCTGGGGTCACTCCCATTCCCATTCCTTGTGACACTGCCATTCCCTGGGACATTCCCATTCCCAATCCCTGGGACACTCTCATTTCCTGGGACACACCCATTCCCATTCCCTGGGACATGCCCATTCCTGGGGGTCACTCCCATTCCCATCCCCTGGGTCACTCCACTCCCATTCACAGTGACACTCCCATTCCCCCCTGGGTCACTCCCATTCCTTATGACACTGCCATTCCCATCCCTTGGGTCACTCCCATCCCTTGGGTCATTCCCATTCCCTGGGACACCCCCAATCCCTGGGACACTCCCATTTCCATTCCCAGTGACACTCCCATTCCCATTCCCATCCCCTGGGACACCCCCAATCCCATCCCCTGGGTCACTCTCATTTCCATTCCCAGGGACACTCCCATTCCAATTTCCATCCCCTGGGTCACTCCTTTTATCCCCTGTGACAACTCCATTCCCATCCCCTGGATCACTCCCATTCTCATTCCCAGTGACACTTCCAATCCCATTCCCTGGGACACTCCATTCCCATCCCCTGGATCACTCCCATTTCCATTCCCAGTGACACTCCCATTCCCATCCCTTGGATCACTCCCATTCTCATTCCCAGTGACACTCCCAATCCCCCCTGGGACACTCCCAATCCCATCCCCTGGGTCACCCCCAATCCCACCCCCTGGGTCACTCCTTTTTTCCCCTGTGACATTCCATTCCCCTCTGGGACACTCCCAATCCCATCCCTTGGGTCACTCCCAATCCCTCCTGTGACACCCCCAATCCCCTGGGTCATTCCCATTCCCATTCCCTGGGACACTCCCATTCCCAGTGACACTCCCATTCCCAGTGACACTCCCAATCCCCCCTGTGACACTCCATTCCCATCCCCAGGACACTCCCATTCCCTCCCATCCCTTGGATCACTCCCATTCCCAATCCCTGTGACACTCCCAATCCCCCCGGGGACATTCTCAATCCTTGGGTCACTCCCATTCCCATTCCTTGGGTCACTGCCATTCCCTGGGACATGCCCATTCCTTGTGACACTGCCATTCCATTCCTTGGGACACTCCTATCCCCTGGGTCACTCCCATTCCCAATCCCTGTGACACTCAATCCCCTCTTGGTCACTCCCAATCCTATTCCCTAGGACACTCCCATCCCCTGGGTCATTCCCATTCCCAATCCCAATCCCTGGGTCACTCCCAATCCCCTCTGGGTCACTCCCAATCCCATTCCCTGGGACACTCCCACTCCCTGCTCTGGTCCTCACCTGTGCTGCCAGAGCAGGAGCTGCACTTGCAGGAGCAGCAGGTGAGGAGCTGTTTGTCCTGGGTGCCTTTGCAGCACTGATGGGACAGGTGGATGCTGGGGGAGAAGCCGGGCTGGCCACGTCCTTTGGAGCAGACACTTCTTCTGCTTTGCTCTCTGGCTGAACAGAGCTGATAAACCAACAACAATTCAAATTAAAACCTGACACTCGTGTTTCAAATGCAGAACAGAACAGCACATTCCCACCATGATCTGTTCTTTCCATCTGGTGGGCTCTGGAGAAGACACCACCCAACATGACTTTGCTAGAACATGGAAATGAATCAGCAGAGCCCAAAGGGTCACCAGGCTCTGGGGACATCAGTTCCAGCACTGCCAGAAAGGTGAGGGGAGGATTGTCCCAATCTTCTGCACAGAGGGCAGTTTGGGCACCACAATATCAAAAAACATCTCAAGGTGTAGGAGAGGGTCCAAAGCAGGGATGGAGGAGTGGCTGAGGGCTCTGGGTGTGCTCAGCTGCAGAAGAGACTGAGGGGAGACTCCTTGGGGGCTGCAGCTTCATCCCGAGGGGCAGCTCCCATCTCTGCTCCCTGGGACAGGGACAGGACACGAGGGAAGGGCTGGAGCTGAGCCAGGGGAGGGGCAGGTGGGGACCAGGGAAAGGTGCTGGGCACTGCCCCAAGGCTGCCAGAGCTCCAGGAGAGTTTGGACACCACTCCAGGGATACCCAGGGTGTGATTTTGGGGTGTCTGAGCAGGAACTGGGTGATCCTTGTGGATCCAGAGCTCCAGGAGAGTCTGGATAATGCTCCCAAGGATGCTCAGGGTGGGATTTTGGGGTGTCTGTGCAGGGACTAGGTGAACCTTGTGGATCCAGAGCTCCAGGAGAGTTTGGACAATGCTCCCAAGGATGCCCAGGGTCGGATTTTGGGGTGTCTGAGCAGGGACTGGGTGATCCTTGTGGATCCAGAGCTTCAGGAGAATTTGGACACCACTCCAGGGATGCCCAGGGTGGGATTTTGGGGTGTCTGTGCAGGAACTGGGTGATCCCTGTGGGTCCAGAGCTCCAGGAGAATTTGGACACCACTCCAGGGATGCCCAGGGTGGGATTTTGGGGTGTCTGTGAGGAACTGGATGATCCTTGTGGGTCCAGAGCTCCAGGAGAGTTTGGACAATGTTCCCAGGGATGCCCAGGATGGGATTTTGGGGTGTTTGTGGATCCTTGGTGGGTCCAGAGCTCCAGGAGTGTTTGGATACCGCTCCCAGGGATGCCCAGGGTGGGATTTCGGGGTGTGTGTGCAGGAACTGGGGTTGAACTGGACAATCCCTGTGGGTCCCCTCCATCTCAGGACACTCCATGCATGTCCCCAGCATGTTCCCTCATACCTGAGCAGCACAGGCTCAGCCTGGCTCGGGGAGCTGACGCTGGCCACGGGCGCTGGGGCGGCGCTGGGCGTTTGTTCCTCCGCAGCAGGAGCCGGGCAGGGGGACAGGGAGTCTTTGTTCTCCTGCACACAGAGCAAAAGTTGCAAACTACAGAAAAATACTCAAATTGCTTCACAATATGGCACTGTAAGACATCTGAGAAGTGGGGTAGTCCCAAAGTCCTGATGAGAGGAATTTTACTTTTTGGGCAAAAGCAGAACTAAGCTGCATCACCCCGAATATCAGTGCTTAGTCCCAGCAGCTCAAAGAAAAAAATTCATCTGCAAAGATCCCTTACCCACACTCCACCAAACTGCTCCTAATCCAACAGCCAACATTCCTCCTTTGCTGGCTTTATTCCTAAACATCACTGGGTTTACAACAGCATTAAGTGCATGAGCCCTAGCTGCATTCCCACAAAAAAATCTGGGAAATGAACTATTCTATGAACAAACCAGTGTGAAATTTGGGATTAAAGCAATGGAATATATGGCTCTAAAAAACCAACTAAGAGGAAAAAGGGAGTCACAGCAACCAGACAAGAGACAAGACCAGGCACCTTCTCCTTGCAGACTCCTTTAACAATGTCGGACATCCTGCTCTCCAGCACTGGCTCTCCCAGAATTTTTGCTGTGCTGCCAGGCAAAGGTGGGAAATTGGATGCAAGTAAGTCAAACTTTGGTGTCTGAGTCTTTGTTTCTGCTGAAGGCTGAGGTCTCTGGAGAAGGAAAACACGAATTACTCGAGTTGTAACACAAAGCAGTGAAAGCCCTGAGCAAGTGTCAGGGAACTTCTTAGAAAAAAATTGTAAATCCTCAACATAATCTGAGGATTTAAGGACTCTGCCATCCTCTGATAACAGGCAAACCAACACTCTGCACTTTGTGGGACTCCCTGCAGAAAGAGAAGCAGAACTCACTGAAACTCGGTCGTCCTCCCGTCTCCTGCGACCTCTGAACACGTTCCTCCTGTAAAGACAAGAAATTCAGTCAGGGATCCCCCAGCTGCAGTGGGCACTGCCCTGCATGAGGGCACAGCTGCCTTCCCACACAGTTCTGGGATGTTCTGCCTCCTCAGGAGGGGTCCAAGTTTGGAAGAAGTTGGAGCAGTCAATATGGGAACAGTTTGTCTTTCTCAACTCGCTGCATGAGTGTCTGACCAAGCACAGGGACAATTATTTTATAGTAATTAATTTATTAATCTGATTTCTCACTGATCTGCCTTTTCAAGTGTCTAAACCTTGAATTTACAGCAATACAGATGCCAGCATCTGTTTTAATTCTGGGGACAAACCAGTTGCTTTAAAACAGAAACACCTCACTCTCTTCTGCCAGCTGTTTGTCAGAGAGTAAAGTGGAACCATTCCTGCTCCCAGCTCAGCATTTACAGCTCCTGATCTACTCAAACCTCAGTTTTGTCGTGGCTGCTCCTTCCAGGAATCCATTTTGTGCTGCTGCTTGCTCTCTTTGGCTCACAGGAGCTGCTGTGACAGCAAACCCAGGACCCAGCTCTTTACCTGCCCCTGCCGACGCCGTAGTCGCCGTTCTGCTCCAGCTGTGCCGTGGGAGAATCCTTCTGGGAATACCCTTGCTCTTGGTGCCCAGTTAAGGAGCTGTTGTGTCTCTCCATGACAAAATTCCTGGAGCTGGTTCTGCTCAGGTCCCCCATGGGCAGGGCCCCGGCGCCGGGCGGCGCCTCCGGGTGCTCGGAGCTGCTGGAGGAGCGGAAATGCGGCTTCACCCTGCGGGCACAGAGAGGAGATGAGGGATCCCCCCATGCTGAGGAACCACACCAGAACTGTGGATGATACAATTCCTCCAAAGCCATCTTCCCCTGGAACTTGCTATAATAGATAAGGTATCCTAGATACCAAGGTTGAGCCAAATTCCTTAAGAATTTGGTCACACTTCGGAAAATAATTGGTTAGAAATTATTATGTGTAATTGGTCAGTTCACTTTTAGAACTTCTCACTTAGATTGGATGCTGTTCTTTGTATAAACTTTTATTGGTTGTAGTTTGAATCCTCCCTGAAACCTGAATTTTCTCTCCTTTGGTAAACTCTGCACATCTCATAATTTAAGGACAGCAGGAAGATTTTGCACACTTGCTGTTTTCAAACAATTTCATTTTAACATTTCATGAAATCAGAAGAAACTCTCCTAGTGCCAGCCAAAGAATGATTCCTCCACCTCCCTTTCCCACAAGGATGTTGCAACAAATCAGCACAAAATAAATACCAGTGGCTTAAACAAATGTTTAGCTACAGAGAAAACTCCAGCACTTAACTATTAACTGTCTGCACCACAAAACAAATCACTTTTAATAGGCCAGGACAGAAACTCAAAAACAGCAGCTGGATGAACTCTCCAAACAAGCAGCTCCACAGTTCAAGAGGAGATTTGCTGAACAGAGATGAACTCACATTTCTCAGCTTCAAGAAGCATCAAGAACCAGTTTTAAGGGCCCAGTAAAGTTTAAGTTTCCCCCATCAGCAAAAAAAAAAAAAAAAAAAAAAAAAAAAGAAGGGAGGAGGTGGAGCAAAGTCAACTGAATTCTTCCATTTTGTCCAAGCTGTTCTCAAAATGGCACATCCTGAAGTCACTGCCCAGCCCTCAGATCTCATAATCTCATCCGTCATCGAGACGGCCGCAGTCTTGTCTGGGCAGAAGAGCAAAGCAGAAAAGACAAGGAAAGATAAAGGAGGGAAAAAAAAAAAAAAAAGAGCAGAGAGAAGGAGAAATGATGTGAGAGCAGAAGGAAGGAAGAGCAGGAGGAAGGAGAAGCAGGAGCAGAGGCTGCCCAGCCCCAACTGTGACCGGTTCTCTCTTAGCGCGATACTTGATCATCACTGGGCCGGCAGGACCTGCACACACTGACCCCAAAAATACAAATCCAAGCACCCAAGGTTTATAAATCAAAGCCTTCACACAATCAGGATTTTAAAAGCAGACCAGGAGGCATTTCAAGGTGCTAATATTTGGATACACACAGTTGTTGCATCTCTATTTCCATGGGGGTTCATATTTACAGATTGTGCAGAATTTAAAACAAAAAAAAAAATCCAAACCACCTTTGTCAAGATGTGAATTGGGAACTGAGCAGCTGCTCCATGTTCCAGGCACATGTTCCAGTCTGGGTTAAGACTCTGCTGAGTCACCACAGAGCAAAGCCTGAAGTTCCCCCTTCTGCCAACAGCCAGACCTGAACTCACAACCCCACTCACAGCCCTGCCAGTTGTTGGCTGATTTTTTTTCAACACCAGCAGCAATTCCCATGATCCCAGCCCTGTGCTGCACACAAACAACTCCCACCCCCACACACAGGTTACTACTCCATTGTGTTCACAGAGCCAGCAATACAAAGTGTTTCCTACTCCCCAGTGTTTATAGCTGAGCTAAGTCCTCACAGCTCTCTAAAGCAAATAAATTACAGGAACAGCCCCAGCATTGAGCAGTTGGATGCAGCAGTCAGGACAAGCAACTCCCACTGCAGGAACCAGCAGCTCCACAAGCCTGATCCCAGCAGGAAAGGCTTATGTGGTGCTGCAGGAGTTTATAATCTGTGTATAACAAACATAATTACAAGTATGACCTTAAGAGGAAGTTATTTATTTGTCTGCAAAAATTCCTCTGAGGCTTTTGAAGGAGTTACCTTGGCTTTCTCCAGCACTGTGTCCATTATTTTGGGATTTTAAGCTGCTGCCTTCTACCTCATTTTTTAAATTAAGTTGAAAAGCATCAAACATTTGATTATAAAAGTCATGTGGTTCATCAGAAAGCAGTGCACATGACATGCAAGGAACACTTGAGGATCTCAGTGCTGGAAGATTTGGAGGAACAAACACCTGGCAGAAATCTCTTACCGATTCCTGTGGAATGGGCGACCTATACTGAGAGAAGCAGCGTTTGTTTTGTACGATCCTGGTGTGTTAAAGCCATTCACAAATCCACCGTTGGGAAACGGGGCCTGCAACACACACACACACACAACAGCCTCAGTGGCTGAGCTGCAAGGAAAATGTTTGCAGATTAATGAGCAGCTTCAGCAGTTACTCATGGTTGTAATTTCACACTGGGTTACAGCGTCACAGCTTCACAGTCTGCATCTGCTCCAGCAGAGATCCCCTGGAAAAGCTGGGGGTTCTTCCAGCAACACAAGCTGCAGGATAATGGAATTTCACACCAAAATTCCTTGAAATACCAGTGGTGAGACTGGCAGCTCCTCTGGTAGTGGTACCACAACAAAACAGAATGATCTGAGCAAGAAACCCTGAACACCCACTCACCCCAGGGATTTTTTATTAAATGATCCCTGATGGGTTGGGCTCCTCCTCCCCCTTTGACAAATTGTTACTCACCAGTGGTGTCTCAAAGTAAGGTGCAGGGTTTGGAGACCACGTCTGAGGCACGATGCTGTAAATGGAGTACTGCTGAGGGCTATATACAGGCTGCATAAACAGGGGGGAGGCAAACTGGGCTTGGGTCTGCACAGGCTGGGGATACACGCTGGAATCCACCACCCGGTAACCATTCTTAGCAAAAAATGTGTTGATGGCTTTTATCCTGGCCTGCAAGACAGCAAATCACATCAGGTGTTAGCTGGGAGGAAAGGAGGATGTGGAATTTTTGGTTTTATCCTGGCCTGCAAGACAGTAAATCACATCAGGTGTTAGCTGGGAGGAAAGGAGGATGTGGAATTTTTGTTTTTATCCTGGCCTGCAAGACAGCAAATCACATCAGGTGTTAGCTGGGAGGAAAGGAGGATGTGGAATTTTTCTTGGTTTTATCCTGGTCTGTAAGACAGTAAATCACACCAGGTGTTAGCTGGGAGGAAAGGAGGATGTGGAATTTTTCTTGCTTGTGAAGGTTGATTGCTGCTTATGGATAAAAACTGATAAAATCAGTCCTGCTTATATTTTCACAGCATGATAAGGGGAAGGACACACATTGCTTTAGATCTGTAAAACTGAAGAGAAATGCTGCTTTCTGCAGCAGGAACTGTCCAGACTCCAATCATGACAGCTCCTCTTATTGCACTTTGCTCCAGCCAGCTTTGTGCAGCAGCCAACTCGAGACTCACAGTGGCAGGAATGTCTCTCCTGAGCTCTGCAAACTCAGATTCTGGGGCAAGTGGAGCAGGGAAGTCAGCACAGGAATGTGTTTCACCTCCCCTGGGAAGCAGCACTGTGAGCAACCAGCAGGCACTGAACTGTAATTTGTCAGAGCTCCCCATGACCTCGTTCACATCTCAGTTTTCAGAGCCAGAGTTAAAGGCTCTGTGAGTCCTTGGTTCACCCCCCACAAATGGTGACCATCATCCAAACAGAAACAACACAATTCAATCCCCACAGAAACAGCAGTTAAAGCAGCCTCACCATTACTGGCTTGCCCTGAAAGGTTTTCACTTCTTCCCTTAAGTATTTGAACGCCTGCAGATACAAAAAAAAAAAAAAAAAAAAATTCAACATTTGAGTATCTTATAAAGTTGAACTTCCCAAAGGATGTTCCATGATTTAACACAAATGTGCAGTCATGTGCTTCCCTGTCAGCCCAGCTAAATTCATTAACACTTTAAATTCAGGATTCTTGTGCCAGTCATGGCCAGTGAGCACCGAGGCAAGAGAATTACAACCCCACAATCTCTCAACTTTTCTTATTAACCAAAATCTGCCAGTAATCTCTTAAAACAACAAAAAGGGGCTCAGTAAATAAATATTTCTCTTAGCTGCAGGAAGCACTTTCCTTGAGCAGGGGGAGGATTAGAGCTGGGCAGAGGAGCAGGAGCTCACCTGTTGCGCGTCTGTGTCCGACTGGAATGTAACGTACCAGTTGTTGTTGTGAGCAAACTCACAGCTTATCACCTTGGGGCAGTTCTCATTCTTGAACAGAGCCTTCACCTCCTGGGGAGACAAATTCAGGGCCCTTGTACAGTGAACATTAAAGTGATTCCAGTTTATGCTCCAGCTGCTGCTCTCCTGGATGGTTTTTTATTCCCTCTACCAACACCCACAAATTCCAGTTCAGCCCCCTGGGCTCCCAAGATAAAACAGAGCAGGCTCAGCTGGTAAGAAAATAAAGATCTGTGCAGACCTGGTGGTATTTTCATATGAAAAGTAGGGAAAGTGTGGCTTTAGATCAGCAGAGTCCATGAAATATTTCTAAGTCAAGGCAACCTGACAACTTTGCAATAATCAGATTGTGAAGAGAGGGATAAGCAGCTGCTCAGTGTTTGCATTAAAAGAATTCATTAAAAATGCTGGTAGACAAACAGCCTGTGTTACAACTTTAAAAAACAAAGAACTAAATCATTCTGTTAGCCAAGAATCAGGAGGAATTTTATTATCCTCCCTCCTCAGGCATAATGAGCTCAGCTCATGCTGGGGCTCAATGAATGAGAAATGTTCAGTAACATTTCTTGCTGCCAAAACAACAGTCTGACTTCAAGTAAAGTTATTGCAGTGACAAAAATTCAGCCTCAATTCCAAGCTATGCCCTGGACTGATTTATTTTTGGATCTGAAATGAAATCAGTTCAAACTTCCTTCCAGAAAAGCCCAGCTAACTCAGCTTCAGTGGGGAAAAAAAAAGTTTGTTTAAGAAGGTTTAAATTTGGCAGTAAATAATGGGAAGGAACAATGGCAATAATTTTTTGTTTTTGCTATTTTGACAAGGCACTGATGTGGTCTAAAGGAAAAATATCCAGTTAAACACCAGGTGATCTTTTCCTGGTGCTGTTTGAAGCCACCTTCCAAAACCAGAAGCATTTCTTTATTTCTGTCTCTTTATTTACCTCTATAGGCGTCGTCTCAGGGATCTCACGGAGAATGATAATACATCGTTTGTGGTTTGGTCTGACTTTCTCCCCCCTTTCATCCACTTGTACCATTGGAGAAGCTGAAAATAAAGCAGAAAATTTGGGCACTGTGCACATGGCAGCAGGAGCAGACTCTCTCATGGAATTTGGAACAAAGAATGAGAATTCAGGAGTTTGGAACAGCCTTTACTCAGTGAAATTTTTGTCACCATTCACCAGAACAACAAACCAGAACTAACTCAGAGACTACAAACCAGCTCAGAGACTACAGCATCCCTCTGAAGCATGGAAGGATTCTTTGTGCTACCGAAACAGACACCAAAATCCCAGACTCACATCTCAAAACTTCAAGAATAAGGTCCATATCCGTTGTCAGCTTCTTAATCCCTTCCATGTTGGCAATTGTCCATATTGGAACAAACTGATCACTGTCCATCTGAGACATCAAGTAGAGATCCTTTGAAAGATTCTCTCTAAAAAGATATAAAATTATAATTTAGTAAAAATCCTGAACTTGACTTAGAGAAAAAAAAAAAAAAAGAGGATAACTACAGGCTTAAATAAATATTCACCAACATAATTTACAACCAAAACACCCTCAGATTTTCTCTCCTGGAACAAATCCCAGCAAATCAACACAAAGCAGAGTAAGATAATTTTAAAAACTTAATGAAGTTTCAGTGTTCTAAAGGTCTGCAAAAAGGATCTGCCAAAAAGACTCCTGGTGCTACACAGTAAATGATCTCAACATCTTATGACTGTGAAGGACAGAAATTATCCTCATCCAAGGACACAGACTGACAGACAGGACTGAAACAGCTGGAAGGTGCCACTGGGTTTCTCACAGCACATCAGCAAATCTTGCTTTGTGTTTTTATCAAGATGATAAAGCCAAAAAGAGGGATATTTGCCAAGGATTTTAATAAAGGGTTTACACCAAGCTAACTGCACCTACCGTGAGAAGCAGAACTCAAGTTGTTTCCTCAAACATTCTCTGATGTCTTCTGTGGACACAGTGGAGCTGCCATCACCTGAAAAGAACCAAATCCACCATCAGCTCTCACCTTCATGGCATGGTAACAAGGACACATCTCACTGCAGAACACAAGAATGAATCCCTCTGGGTAGGACCAAGAGGAAAAGCACAGATTCTTAAAGACCCCCAGACATCAAACTCTCAAAATGATTCTGATCCCACCTGGAACCTGTTTGGCCACATCTTGAGGCCAGACTGGAACTTTCTGGATGCACATGGACAAATCAGAGCTCCAACTTGGTCAGAGCACACTCAGAGCAGCTCCAGGGGGGTTACAGACATTGAGAGCAGCATTTGAACTTCACTCACCAGACACTTCATAGATTTGGTATCCCAGATCTTCAGTTGCCAGGACAATTCCATTTGCTGATGCCTCATCAACCCCTGTGCCATTCCTTGTGGCTTCACAGGATGGGGAATACATCACTTCATACTGCTTGCAGCTGTCCTCTGAGATCTCTATGTTACCTGGCAAAGGAACACAGCAGCAGCAGGAAAACTCCTGTCAGCTTCAGCATATTTCCCATTTGAAAAATTTTGGCTAACAACATTAAAACAAATACTCCAGAAAGTTGTACCTCAGAGTGTCTGACCTTAGCCTGTATTTCTCAGACTTTGTGTTGGATGGCACTTACACCTCCCCAACTTCAAGATCTGGTTTGCACTAGGCTCTCAGTAAGTAAATAAAAGTAAATAAAGAATCCTGAAATCGATCCCCAAAGTGGCAGAGAATCTGAAAACCAGTCTTTCCACGTGAAATTTAAAATATTTAAGAGAGGTTCCTAAAAACAAGAGGTGAAAATTGCTTACACTGCCTCAACTGCTTCACTTTGTTATGAAGAGACAAATGAGTTTCTGTCAGGCAAAGCACAAACCCAGCGCTCTCTCCTCACTTCTGCTGACTTACCAGAAACCTTTGACAAGGCCACACAAGCTGAATATTCCCTTCTTTAGCCCTAACTTTTACTAAACCATTCTGCAGGGAATCTTCTGCATTCTCTGCCATGCTTTGAGTCACCTCAGCTCCAGCTCAGATCAAATCTGAGCCAAACAAGTGAACCCAGGTGAATCTTTAGTGCTGGAGTTGAATATTTTGTTCTGGATTTGAATTTTTAGTTCTGGAGTTGAATCCTTAGTTCTAGATTTGAATCCTTAGCTCTGGAGTTGAATCTTTAGTTCTGGATTTGAATCCTTAGGTCTGGATTTCAATCCTTAGTTCTGGACACTGCCTGTGTGGTAAGGATGGGAATGGGACTGCAGTGGAAGAGCCTGAATGGAAAATTTAACATAACCATGCACAGGCTCTGCTCCTGACAGCTCTGAGCAGCACCTTGGTCCCCCAGGATTGCAGAGGGTCCCTCAGACCTTATTGTCCTGTTCACAGGGTCCAGTGGATGCTCAAGTGCAGCAATTTTCACACACTCAGCACCCTGCTCCCCTCTTAGCGCGTTACTTGGTCATCACTGGGCCCCAGCAATCCTGTTCAGAGCCAAATCTCAGTGCTGAGCACCATCCTCAGTGCTGCTTTCTCCTGTTCCTCTCACACACATTGCTCCATCTGCACTGACAACCTCAAGAGCCAGAGTTTGCTCCTCTGGAAATCACCAATCCCTGTCCCAAGAGCTCACCCTCAGCTGGAGTCCCCTGGGCTGCTGCTGGCTCCTGCCACGTGTGCTCTGTGCCATTGGTGGGGGGCACGGCCTCACCACTGCCCTGGGGCACTTCTTGCCACACTTTAGCGTTGGGGTTCAAGCCAGCACCTTTTGATGTTACCTGCTGAAGAGACCAGAACATTTTGGTGAGTGAGAGAGACCCAGAGAATCCTCAGAATTCAAGCCAGAAAATACAGGCGAATTTAGTGATTGTCTCTAGAGTTCCACATCTCAAGTGTCTACCCAGCTATTAAGTACCTATGTGATTTTTTTTTTATTAATGAAAACAGGAAAATCCTTGGTATTTTCCAAGTATTTCGTTTCTACCTCCATTAGAAGTGTTGCCTTCAACCTCTCTTTATTGACATCCAACAACATCAGCGGAGGCAGCGGCTACTCGGCAAGGGCTCTGGGAACTCATAAGCTTTTAAAGACTTGACTGTCATAATGCTCCAGTCCCCTTTCACCAGAAAGGGAAATTTTCCCTCCTCCAGACCCCTTCCTAGAAAGGAAGGTAAAAAAACATATGTCAAGGAGAAGAAACTGTATAACTTAACGGAATTAGTGATATCTCTACTGACCAAGCATCGCCTGTGCTGTGCCAGGATTCCTCCTGAACTTTCCCATCCCCCAGGATTTGTACACACATCAACACTAATGATTTCCTTAAACTTGTAACCAAGGAGATGAAAGGTTTTGAATTGCCAAGACAAACTTACACACCATCCCAGCCTGCTGGGGAGAGAACAGGATCTTCTCACTTTGGACCATAATTAGAGTGAGAGGGTTACAAATGAGACAGACAAGAAGAGTTGCAGGACTCCAGCCTGGCACCTGACACACAGAAATGTTCATTCCCACAGCACAAGATAAAAGTCCTTCAAGGTCCCTCTCCCAGAGCATTTGGGTGAGGAATCCAACAATCCAGCAGAAGCACAGAGAAAAAAAAACATGACTTCTGCTCCTTTTATGTATTGAAATAATAACTCCAGTCACAGGGCAGTGAATAAAACTACCCTTTTGCAAAAATTCTCCCCCCCAAGATATCCCAACACCCCTCAAGCAGCTCCTCCAACCACAGAACGATGCTCCACTTCACTGCTGCAATTTGCTGGACTTTAAAAGGTGAAAGCCATTAATCCAGCTCATATCCACAAACACACAGATAACGAGCTGAGTATGCTGGAGGCTCCTGGATCCTGAAGTTAAGGAGTGGCTCACTACCAGCACAAGGATAAGGAAGCAGTTGCAATAGCTTTAGAGATAATTCCTCTGCCAAGGTCACACCTCGTGCCAGAGCTGTTTGCTGCAAGGACAAGCTCCAGCTCAGTAAAGGAGAAGCCTCCAAACATTGGAGAGGTTCAAGACAACCATGGGAGAAACAAAACAAAGTTTTTTTGTAAAGCTCTGAGATTCAAACCCCCCACATAGCAACAGTCTTCCCCTCCTGTTAATCTTTGTCCAGGAGCAGAGCTGGAAACTGGAAATAGTTCAGGGTGAGAGGACACACGTGCATTCCCCTTTGCAGATTTCAGAGTAGTTGTTTCCCAACAAAACAACCTGCAAAGTAAAACCCAGTAACCTGCTGTACCCACAGGTTCTGTCCCTGCAGTTCAGCAGATCCAAAATAAGCTCTGCTCAACTTTTGGTCACTCCTGGGACAGCATCACCTGCCCTCAATGGGCTCCTGCTCACCCAGAACCAGCAGGTCCCAGTTCTTTGAATTTACTTTTCAACAAAGCAAAAAGAGACAAGACACACTCAAGAGATGATTCATTTTTTTTTCTAAAAATAAACTGTGCCTCACTACCTGCATCTCTGAGGGTAGCACTGAGCTCAGGCCTGAAGTAATTTGAAGGAATAAATGTGATAAAGTGAAACTGAAACACTTTGGGGTGGTTACTGCATTTCTGGAGGTGATTGGGACTAAAAGCAACTCTGAGGTGATGAATGGATCAGGAACAGAGTGAGACACACACCTGGAACTTCCCCTTGTGCCAGAAACACTGAGCTGTAAGAGCCCAGCAGGATCCAGCCCTGCTCTCACTCATCTCAACAGCAAAACCCCACGGACTGGAGAGGATAAAAAGTCCCTCATTTACATCAGCTTTTGGGAAATTCATGCTGCGCTTCCCGAGCAAAACCGCTCCATCCTGGCCAGCGGCTCTTCAGAAGAGAAGGCCAAAATATCAATTCTTGCTTATTTAACTGAGGCTACAAACATTGAGCCTGTGGGATTGGCTGCAGCACGATCCTCCCAGCTGCTATCGGGAACTTTCATGACGAGGTTAAAGCTTTACAGAGTGACAAAGGTTGGGAACACTCGCTGGGATCCACGAGCTGACAAAGCTCTCCTCCTCAGCACAGCTTCCCCTCTCACTCACTCCACTTCCAGCAAATGGGGATCAAAGATTCTCCTCCAGCAACTCCTAAAAATTGGATGTTGAAGAAAATTCTCATTCTGAAGCATGGCTAAGGAGATTTTTCTTATTGGAGTTACATCTAAATTATACTTAACCAGATTCAATTAAGGCATTCAAGAGTTTTAAAGCATTTGATTTTAATATGAACTCAAATTATTCTGCAAAAAATCCTAACCCAGAACTTGTGACAGCAGACAAAACTCTCTAAAACAGAATCAAAGCAAAAAAATCCAGAAGATAATTTAACCAAACTTGTGAGAGGAGAAACAAACCCTTTTCCAGAAATGGAAACGTAAGCAGATGGAAAAAGCCCAAGGTCAGCAAAGCTACGGGAGGCAGCCAAGAGAAGCCTTGTGCTGGCTGGGGGACAGGCAGGTGGGGACCCTGAGGGGCTCAGCCACAGGGTGACCTCCTTCTCTGAGCTTCAGCCACCTCCTGATGCACACTCAGGGGTTGGATGAGGACAAGTTGGTGTCAAACCAACACACAGAATCCCTCTGGAGCTGTTTCAGGTTTCAGGTAACACTTCAGCGCTCTCGGTGTCCCAGGTAACTCTCAAGCTCAGTGAATTCAGTGATCACTGGGAGCCACCAGGAGCTGCAGGATTTTCTGCCTCCCATGCCCAGGGGAGGCTCCTCCACCCCCTGGAAAAGCCAAGGCAAAGCTGAGCTGTCTGAGGGTGGTGCCTGTGTCAGAGCAGTGTGAGCAGGGGTCACAGGAAGCCTCACCTGCTCCAGAGGGCAAACAACACTCAGTGCTTCCCACAATCCTGAATTTCTAACCAAGGAACATCATGGGCAGCATCTCACCCACCTGAAATACACTTTTTCCCCAAAAAAATTACAAATATATGGAATTAGGAGCACATACCCAGTAGCCATTATCACTCCCATTTCTCTCAATGCATTTATTAATATTCCCAATGCACCTAATTATTAATTGTTAACAGCACACAGATCCTGGCTCAGAAAAAGAAAAAAGCCTTTGAAACAGCACAAGTCATCACTGCAGAGATGTGGAACTAAAGGATGTTGAAGGAAACCAAATTTCCCCGTGAGGGGCTCAGCACAATCACCAAGTTCACACCTCAAGCAGATCTGAAACGAACACTGACAGCTACAGTAACTCAGCCAATCCCCCTGAAAACCTCGGGACTTCCACACATCCTCTGCCTTATTCCCCAGGCATCCCCAAAGATCCCCAGATAAAGCTGCTGTCTGCTCCCAAACATCCAACTGCAGCATTCCAGGGCACCCAGCTCTGAACTCCAGTTCTCAGTCTTGGCAGTGAAAATAAACCTTCAGAAAGTCCAAATGCTCCTCAGGAACTCAAAATTAATTATTACTGAGCCTTCCAGAATGAAGATCACAAAAACTCCCAACACTATCAGAGTTGAGTTTGTGCTTTAGGACTCCCCAAAAACCCCAGAGTGCTGATGAGCTCCAGCTCCCAGCAGCAGCAGCCATGTGCTGCTCCCTGCTCCGCTCCAGCTCCCTGCACATCCCCATCCCTGCATTCCAGAACCTGCCTCGTGCAGGGGCCTCTCACCACGCTCAGCCCGGGATGAGGCAGCTGCTCACGCCTCCATCAGCCTCAGCAGTTCCTCTTCCAGCAGAACCCTAATTCTCCAGACCTGTCACCGTGCTCATGACAACTTTTATTCCTCTCCGCGAAGCCAAGGAACGTTCAGCTCCGTTCGGCTCGGAGCTGAGGTGATTCGTGTAAGAAAGAGAACGTGTTTCCCAAAGCGCTTTATTTAGAGGTTCCTAAGCACGGAGCACATGTTGGTGTGATTGTGTGTGAGCCCAGCAGCACCTCCTCACCCATCAGCCCAACAAAACCCCGAGCAAAACCCCCCGAGCTGGATCATCCCGGGCAGACCCAGCCCGGCTCCCCCCGGTTCCCTCGGGCCTCCCCCCAGCCCCGGCCGCTCTTTGCCCCGCGCACGTTTTGGGACAAAACTCGCTGTAAAGTTTATAGCGGCCACCCGGGTTCGTTCAGCAAAGGTTGAAAGCGCTTCACCGAACCCCTGAAAAGCCCTGAGCAGGTGAAGCCCCGTCCCGGGCCACAGCGGACACGGCGCCCGCCCTCCCCGGTGACCTCCAGGGCCGGGCCAGGCCGCGCTCCTCGTCCCGCCTGGACCCGGCTGGCTGGGGAACGGCAGAACCCGCCTCCCTCCCGCGCCACAAACCACCCCCAGCGTTTAATTAACGCCATTAACGAGGCGCCGAGCTCGCGGCCGGCCCCGCGGGGCCGCCCCGCGTGTGGAGGGGCCGGGCCGGGCCCGCTCCCGGGAGGCCTCGGCGAGGCCCCGCGTGTCCCGCGTCACCTTCACGGCCGGGCCGCGGCGGCACCCGAAGGTCACGGCGGCGCCCCAGCCGCCCCCAACCCCGGAGGAACCTTCCAGAGCGCCCACCGACCCCTCCCCACCCGGCCGCGGCCGCCGCCCCCGGATCTGCTGTGTCAGCCCCGTCCCCTCCCCCGGCGCGGCGTGCGCGGCCTCCCTCCGCCGCCTGCCGCCACATGGCCCGGCGCCGTCACCTCACCTCCACGAACAGCAGCATCGTGCCGCCGCGGCCGGCGGGCCCGCGCTCCCCGGTGCCCGGAGCGGCGATCGGGACACGCGGGCTCCGCCTCCGGCCGCGCCGCCCGGCCCGGCCCGTCCCGTCCCGCCCGCTCCCCGCCCGCCGCCGCCGCCTCTTCCGGGCGCACCGAGCGCATCCGGGGCACGGCCGGGACGGACCATTCCCGAGCGGAGGGGAGGGGGGAGTGAGGCCGCGCTGCCTGCCTCCGCTAGAGGGCGCGGTGGCTGCAGCGCCGCGCTGGGGAAGCGGCGTCCCCCGCGAAGGGAATGGAAGGGTCGTGAGGCGCGCTGTGGAAAATTCTGGGATTTGGGGTTTTAATTATTAGGGTTTTTTTTTAATTAGAGAAGCAAAATCCTTTATGCTTCCAACACATGTGTGCACGCACCCCACGTTCAGACCCCGCTCCGTCCCCACTGCACGCCCTGCGCCCTATTTTATTTTTCTTTTTTTTTTTTTTTAATTTTTTTATTTTTTCCCACCTATGTTCCCAGATGGGGAAGGGGCCGGAGAGGCTGCCAGGGCTCGTCCCGGCCAGGAACGGGTGGGGAAGTGCTGGGAAGGCTCCGGTGGCAATGTCACAGGATCAGGATTTCCTCCAGACAGACCCGATTTAGACAGGGCACGAACCCACGGCAGTGTCCTGGACAAGTTCCTCCTGTCTTGGTGTGGATCATCTTTTTGGGAAGGGCTTGGTTCCACTGGAGCCCATATTGTCCCTTGTGTGCCTTGCCCAGGTGATGGGGGTGGCACACCTGAGCTCAGGTGGCAGAAGGTGACAAAGGTGACAAAATCCTGTTATACACCTTGAGTTGAGTGTCCTCCCAAACCCACCTGGAGAGCAGCAAAAATGATGCTCTGTAGAGATTCCTGCCAGAAAAACACACTTTGAAACCACTTTGCTTTAGAGAAAAGGAGGAGCAGCAAAAATGATGCTCTGAAGGGATTCCTGCCAGGAAAACACACCTTGAAACCACTTTGTTTTAGAGAAAAGGAGGAGCAGCAAAAATGATGCTCTGAAGGGATTCCTGCCAGAAAAACACACCTTGAAACCACTTTGTTTTAGAGAAAAGGAGGAGCAGCAAAAATGATGCTCTGAAGGGATTCCTGCCAGGAAAACACACCTTGAAACCACTTTGCCTTACAGAAAAATCCACAAAAATTTATCACAGCTCGTTGAGGGCTACCCTGTTGGTTTTGGTAGGAGAATTAAAACACTCTGGTGTGGGTGGAGGATGGAGATTCCTGCCCTGAATCACCCTGTGAGGGACCCCAGCGACACCATCACCTGCAATTAGGGCTGGGCAGATCCGTGTGGATAAGACAGAGCCAGGGAATAATCAGGGTCCATTGAGGAGATTAAACAGGAGCACAAGCTGCCCAGCAAACCCAGCCCAGCTGGCAGCCCCTGCCTGCTCTGGAGCAGCTCCAAGACACAGAGGAGTGAAAGAAAAAAAAAAACAGAAAATATATAAGTTGAATAAATAAGTTGGAGCAGGATAAATGGGAGGGGATTGTTCACACACTGCAGAACCCATTCTGGAATTTTCTCACTGGACCTCACAAACCCCTGTGAGATCAGAGTTTGTCACATCAGAGCTCTGCTCTCTGGGACCAGGAATGGCTGGAGCAGTCAGGGAGGGTGAGGTGAGATATCAGGGAAAGGTTCTGAGGGGTGTCAGGCACTGAAAAGAGGAATGGTGCCAGCCCCAAGGCTGCCAGAACTCCAGGAATATTTAAATAACACTCCCAGGCACAGGGTGGGGTTGTTGGGGTGTCCTGTGCAGGGCCAGGAACCAGACTGATGATCCTTGTGGATCCTTTCCAGTTCAGGATATTCCATAATTCTGTGATGTAGTGAGACCTCATAGCTCCATTGTGGGATTGAAAATTTGTTCCTTCTCATCCCCTTTCCTGATAAGAACCCATCAGACTGGCATTTATCATCTCCAAAGCACTTTGCAACCCTTAACTCCTTAATCCTCACTCCCAGAAGGGGAAGCATCACCCTGGCTCACAAACCCCAAGCTCCAAAGCTGCTCCTTAATTTTGAAAGTGCCCAAATGGAGCTCCCAAAGCAATGGTGGGATTGCAGCATGGGTGGTTCTCACACCTGAAACCCCACAGGAGCTGAGGATTCCTGAAGCCAGGCTTTGCTGGGGTGCCAATCACCACTAATGCTCAGATTAGAGCATTTCCCTGCAGTTGGTTCTGCCCACTCCATGGAAACACCTGGCAGGTGAAGGGCTCAGTGTCACCAGGACACTCCCAGCTCCACAACACTCCTTGGAAAACCAGGATTGGTCCATAAGAGTGAGAAAAGAATTCCAGCTGGGTGACAACAATTCTGTGTCATCCAAAAATGCAGGAGTGACACCACTCGAGCCAGGACACGACCAGGTCCCGTTGGCACCTGTTGGGAGGTGAAAAAACCAGTTCTGTGTTTACACCTGGGAAGGTTCTTTCCTGTTACTCACCAGCTGTGACTGAGGCACAGGCAGTTCCCCCTAAACCCCATCCAGAGCTCCCAAAGGCTTCTCCCAACAGCTGGGGTTGGAATCATGGCAGAAATAATTATTCTTCCTGCCCAGGGTGTTCCAGAGCAGAGTGAACCTGTGGACACAGAAATGAGATATCCCATTCTGAGAACAAGCCAAGGACAAGGCAAGAAGCTCCTTTCCTACAGCAGTTCCATGGAATCAGAATATGGAGCAATTTCTTTCTTGTTTTAGTCGTGTTATCTGATGTGAGTCGATGCCAGTAAAAACTGGGATTTCCTGTCACCAACCTCCCTCTGCTCTATTGATTTTTCCTTGCTTTGGGCACACCTTATGGATTTATCCCTCATTCCCCAGCAGAAAGGATCCAGCTGGATTCAAGGGCATCTCCCCTGCTCCTCTAGCACTCAGTTTGGGGCAGGAGGAAGATGAGACCTGAAAAGGAGCAGAGCCTTTCCCACCTCTCAGAGCCAACAGGGCTGTGCTGATTTCACAAGAGGAAACTCCACCTCGGGGTAGTGCAGAGGGCACCAGGAATTCGGCCTTAGGAAGCCAGGAGTGGATGTTACAACCAGGAGGCAGAGTGGGAAGGAGCAGTGGGAGAGTTCTGGGAGAGATTTATGGTCCTGGGTGTGAGCTGGGACCTCCCAGTGGCAGCCCCGAGGTCTGGGCTCTCCCTCTGCAGTGCAAAGTGCTGCTCCCTCCACAATTGTGCTGAAACAAGGAGTCAGCTTCCCTTTTCCTGTTATTTCACCCTCTGGAATGGGTGCTTGCTGAATACAAACACCACAAGAAAGGCAGGAATTGTTTATTACCCCTGACTCTGATGAGATTGATCAGATTTATCTGGTAAATCTGTTTAGCAGATTTATCTGTTGGGTACCTGGACACCAACCTGAGGGGTGATGTTCTGTCCCTGTTCCCCACATCTTGATGCCAGCATGGCTCAATCTTGCTCCCAGTGTTTTGTCCAAAGGTGCAAAATTTGGTTACCACATCCCCACTATCAGCAAGGAATAAATCCTTTTAGACATGGAATAAATACTGAGCTGGCTTCCCTATCTCTGCCTCAGCTTTTGTTGTCTCCTCCCAGGCAGCCAAGGAGCCTCCAGCACCGTGGCAGAGCCCTGAGGATTGCAGGGTGTTCCCACCACAGAGCTGTGCAAACGCTGCCAGGGCCTCCTTGGTGGCTCCAAGACAAAAGGCTGGGCTCAGCAGCTGCTGGGAACATCTGGTTTTAATTTTTCCTTCAAGCCACGACTTTCATTTGGCCACCAAACCACTTCCCTTTCATCTCTCCAGAGGACCAACCCTGTGGCAGAGCTGGCTCTGCCTTGTCCTTACCCTGCATTATCCTGCAGGAAGGTCTCAGAAAATCCAGGGGAGAGATTTCAGAGAGGACAGCAGCTCCCAAATGACAGGTTCCTGCTCTTCTCTCTCCCTACAGGTCCTTTAAAGTCAATTTGAGGCAACATCAGCATGGTTTAAAGGGGCTCAGAGTCCTGCTGAGAACTGATTGCCCCTAAATTCCTTGGGTTGAGAACCCAAACTTGAAGAATCAACAGATGTGGCATGTTGTGCTGAGCAGGCAAAGCATGTCCTTGGGCTGGAGGGAGAATCTGTGTCTGTTTGGAAATCTCTTTAACTGAGGGTGCTGGGAACAGGGCTGGGAAAAAATTCAGAAACATCAGCAGTGGCAGTTTCCTCAACAACACTTGGCTGATAATTCTGCTATCAATAAATGATTACCTGAGCAGGGAGATGATGTTTGGAGCACTCAGGGTGTTTTTGTGCAGCACAAGAGGCCTGGAGTGAGAATGTTGGAGAGATCAGCTGCCATCACATGATCCTGGTAACCACAGCAAAGTTTTATCCAAAGCCAGGGAGACTCTTGGCTCTGCTTCTGGGCCTGAGCTCAGCAGAGATTGTGCCATTGTGTTTTCACAAACTTCCATCGGTGCTGAAGTAACTGAGTGGCTTTTCCAGGCAAAACTGAGTCCCAGGGTGGGAGAGGTGCCTTGAGCAGCTCAGAGCTATCATGGGGTCTGATCCAGCTGCCAAGGAAACCCAAAAGCTCCAGGGGCAGCCAGCCCTGAGCAATCCATCTCCTGTGGCAGACTCTGGCTACACCCAAAGCCTTGGCAGGGCTGCAGTGTAAAACTGTGCTATCATTTCAAATCAACCAGCTCTTCCCATCTGCCTCCTGCCCTGCTGCTGGGTCACACTCTCCAAATGGCCACAAGGGAAAAGGTTTTACCTTTTTATTTAACATGATCAAATAAAATAAATCCATACAGCAGGACAACAACAGGCTCACATGGATTCACAGCTGCCTGCCAGGAGCACAGATCTGCCTTAGAGCACCAGCTTGGTGCTGCTACACAGGGTGAGGGGATTTTTCTGTAGTTCAGGTGGGATTTTCCCTTCTTGCTAGGAAAACCTCCAGGGCATCCAGCCAGCAGGAGCTGATCTCCTGTGGCACACTGAGCAGAGCTCAGGTGTCCCTGTTCCACCTCCTCCATCCAGGTCAAGACTTCCTGGCAGGGAAGAGGAGAGAGTGAATCACCAGGAAAGGGCAGGAGCAGGAAATGCAGCTGCCAGGCTGAGCCAGGATGGTTCCTCCTGGACCTTGGACACATGGAGGTGGCTGGAGTTAATCATTAATCTCCAAAGATTTGGGCTGGAATCAGCAGGGACATCCTGCTTGGCCAGAGCTGGGCTGGGATGGTCCCTTAGGGCTGCACTTGTGCCTCAAAGGCAGTTAAGTCAAGAGGTAAAAAAGTCCAAAGGGCCTCACAAGGTCTGAAAAGTGCCAGAAAAGAGATGGATGAAGGCAATGAATGAGTTCATCCACCCTGGGCACACCAATTCCCACTCCATCAATCGAGGACAAGCTCAGAGTTGTTTGTGATGTGTTGTTAGCAAGGATCTTGGCAAAGCCTCAGGACTTCCTGCTCTCCTTTCTCCATCTCTCATTCCTCCTCCCAAGGGCATTTAAATCCAAGCGTGACAGGCTTGGCTCAAAAGGAGCACACAGTGCCCCAAGGGCAGGGCAGGAGCCGAGATGTCAAGCCCAGGTCAGGTTACTCAACAGAAATTGTGGATTCCTGTTCCTCATTTCACCCTTGTGAAGTGGGAATGGTGCTTCCTGAATTCCCAGAGTTGTGTCTGAGGGGTAATTAGGAAGATCCTAAACCACTGCATGAGTGGCTGAGATGTTTCCTTGCTGAGGACCAGGAATTCAGATTTTCCTGCTCCTCCAGCTGGGATGCCAAGGAGCTGCCAGGAGAAGAAAAAGCTCAGCAGTTCTGCCTCTGTCCCACAAGGAACAAACATCCTGCAGGGAATTCTTCCATCCTGCTCATCTGTGGCCTCTGCAATAACCTGACATGGGTGGGAAGGAATCAATGGTGGATTCAATGTCTCTCCCAGTCCCCAAGGCTGAGGAAGAAAGGATTCTGTAACCCAAGAAGAAGCAGCAGCTCTGTCCAGGAATAAAAGAGTCTCAGTGAGCAGCTCCTGGCTAAAGTTACCTGCAGGCAGAAAAGGGAGAGCTCAGGGAAGAGCTCAGGCTGTCTCAGCCCTGCCCCAGAAGTTTCATGATGCTGTTTTTTCTGTTACCTTGGCTTTATCACAAAGCAAAAAAAAAAAGGGAATGTACAGATTGACAGAGTATGTTTGGAAATGGAAATAAAATTCCAGTTTAATCACTGATTAAACAAAGCAGTGGTGCTGCTGGGAGGGGTCACTCGGAGTTTATGGATTGGGTGGGGACCTCAAAACCCAAAAATGCCATGAGGGTGTCCCAGGCTTTTCTGGGGGTTCCTTCAGCTGCTGCCTCACCCTCTCTGCTGGTGCTGGGCCTGGGCTGAGCCCCAGCACTCACAGTCAGTGCCAGATCCTCAGGAAATGCTGCAATGCCCCAAGCAAGACTCAGGTGAAACATCAGAAAGGGAAAGGTGAAGACAGAAAATGTTTCTTTGGATTCTCCCCTCGGGTATAAACCAACCAGAGTGATCACAGGAGCTCCAAGGGTGAATCCAGGAAAGATGTGCCTGGAAAGCAAGAGGCACCACCAACACATAATTACACCTGAGATTGTTTCCCTGGGGGAGAATTATTTATATCTCATTGACTCATCAACCTACAACTCACCAAAGCAGCAGAAACCCCATTTTAGATCAGGGCTGAGCTCAGAGCCCTCAGCTGTAACTGGGGAATGTGGATTGTGATCAGACCCTCAGCTGCAACTGGGGAATGTGGATTGTGATCAGACCCTCAGCTGCAACTGGGGAGTGAGAGCAGAGCTCAGAGCCCTCAGCTGCAATTGGGCAATGTGGATTGTGATCAGAGCCCTGAGCTGCAACTGGGGAGGGAGATCAGAGCTCAGAGCCCTCAGCTGCAATTGGGCAATGTGGATTGTGATCAGACCCTCAGCTGCAACTGGGGAATGTGTATTGTGATCAGACCCTCAGCTGCATCTGGGGAATGTGGATTGTGATCAGAGCCCTCAGCTGCAACTGGGGAATGTGGATTGTGATCAGAGCCCTCAGCTGCAACTGGGGAGTGAGATCAGAGCTCAGAGCAGAGCTCAGAGCTCTCAGCTGCAACTGGGGAATGTGGATTGTGATCAGACCCTCAGCTGCAACTGGGGAGTGAGATCAGAGCTCAGAGCAGAGCTCAGAGCCCTGAGCTGCACCTCAGGAGTGAGATCAGAGCTCAGAGCCCTCAGCTGCAGCTCAGGAATGTGATCACAGCTCTCAGCTGCAGCTCAGGAATGAGATCACAGCCCTGTCACTGCCATCCTCTGCAGCCCAGGCTGGTGGGTGCCTCCCAACCCAGGAGATTTTGTGACACATTCCCTGCTCATACACTTGCCCAAACATCTCCTGCTGCCACCTGAGGTGGGTCCCTGTGCTGTAACACCCTAAATTAAAAGCTGGAAACCTCAATGTAATTAATTAAGGCAAGGCAGCATCTCCTAAGTGCTTCTCTTCCTCCTCATGGCCCATGCCACAGCTCTCACGTTCTGGCATTGTCTCATTTGGGCATCCCTCTGGTACATGGAGCTCTCACAGAGCCAGCATGGCCACAAAAATTGAGGTTTTGCACTGTCTTTGATGCACAATCTGAATTTTTTTATCCCTGTTATTCTTCCTCCACAATGCAAGCAGTGAGCTCCATTTTTTTGTCCTTGATATTTGGATAATTAAACTTCCAGGCATTACTGCAGTGTATTCCCAACATTCCCAAAGAACTACTCCATCCTATGTAACCTAAAAATTCTCCCTCTGTCTATGTCCAGATTTTGAAAATCTGGAAGTTTATTGGAATACTGAAGTTTTCCATAAAACCCTGATTCAAAGCACATCACTGCAGCATTCTGGATGAGGCTGCACATTGGAAAAGCAGAGCTGGTTTGCCAAAAGTGCCTCAACATTGTTTTCTGGTGTCATTTGAGGTGTTCCTGTCACCAGAAAAAGGAGGGGATGCCAGTCCAGAAGGTTCCAGGTGTTCCTGTGCTGTACTGGCACACCATGTGCTGATCCAGTGAATCCTGGAATGGTTTGGGTTGGAAGGGACCTAAAAATTCATCTCATTCCAGCCCTGCCATGGCAGGGACACCTTTCACCATCCCAGCAAGTCCCATCCAGGTTAGATGGACCTGCCTCCATCCCATCAGGATCCAACCATAATTTATATGTGGATTTTCTGGGCTGTAATTCAGATTTTTTTCCTGGAATGACTGAATTTCACATGTCAGTGCTGAGACTGTCATAAAAGTAACACAAACACATTAATTTAATTAGTCACTTCCTGTCCTAATAGTTGCTGCTCTGCAAGCAGCTCCCAAGGAATTTGGGACAACCCAGAATTTGGCACAACATCAACATCCAAGACCTGCAGTTGGGAAATGAGCTGGAGCACCAAATAAATACAATTTTTTAAAAAATAAACCCAGGAATTTGATACATTGGGAAGAATAATGAGGAAATAAATAGAATAATCTAAAGAAACACAATGAATTTTTCAGATGGATCCCTCGAGGAGCAGCACTGATGTCCTGCTAAGGAGCACAGGGATGTTCCAAATCTCAGGAATGCTGCTTGTCTCATTTGGCTGCTGAAGCCAATTTTTCTTGTTTCCAAACAAATCAAAGCTGCAAGAGACCCAAACACCTGGCAGGGGCACAGCTGGGCCCCAGATCTGAGAGCCCTCATTCCATTCTTGCTTTGCCAGGTTTGGGGAGCACCTGAGGCCAAAGGAGAAGGGGGGACAGAAACAGGAGAGGGGGACAGAGACAGGAGAGGGGGACAGAAACAGGAGAGGGGGACAGAGACAGGAGAGGGGGGGACAGAGCCAGGAGAGGGGGGGACAGAGCCAGGAGAGGGGGGGACAGAGACAGGAGAGAGGGACAGAGACAGGAGAGGGGGGGACAGAGACAGGAGAGGGGGACAGAGACAGGCGAGGGGGACAGAATGGAGCAAGAGGGACAGAACCAAGCCAAGGGGACAGAGCCAGGCCAGGAGGGGACAGAACTGAGTGAGGGAGGGACAGAGCCAGGAAAGGGGGACAGAGTGGAGCAAGAGGGACAGAGCCAGGCCAGGCAGGGACAGAACCAAGTGAGGAGGACACAACGGAGCAAGAGGGACAGAGCCAAGCAAGGGGGACAGAACTGAGAGAGGGGACAGAATCAGGCCAGGGGGCCAGAGCCGGGACAGAACCAAGCCAAAGGGGCAGAGTCAGGAGAGGAGGGGACAGAACCACGTGAGGGGGACAGAAGGGACCGAGGGGGACAGAGCCAGGCAAGGGGGACAGAACCAGGAGAGGGGGACAGAATGGAGTGAGAGGGACAGAGCCAGGCCAGAGAGACAGAACCAAGGAGGACAGAGCGAGGAGAGGGGGACAGAACCGAGTGAGGGGGACAGACACAGAAGAGGGGGACAGAGCCAGGAGAGAGGGACAGAACCAAGCCAAGGGGACAGAGCCAGGTCAGGCAGAGACAGAACCAAGTGAGGAGAACAGAACAAAGCGAGAGGGACAAAACCAAGCCAGGGGGACAGAACCGAGTGAGGGGGACAGAACGGAGCGAGAGGGACAGAGGCAGGGCAGGGGGGAACAGAACCAAGCCAGGGGGACAGAACTGAGAGAGGGGGACAGAGCCAGGAAAGGGGGACAGAACCGAGAGGGACAGAGCCAAGTAAAGGAGACAGAACGAAGTGAGGAGGACAGAGCCAGGGCAGGGGAGGACAGAGCCAAGCCAGAGGGACAGAACGGAGAGAGGGGGACAGAACCGAGAGAGGAGGACAGAACCAGGAATGGGGGACAGAGCCAGGCCAGGCAGAGACAGAACCAAGTGAGGGGGACAGAACGGAGCGAGAGGGGCAGAGCCAGGACAGGGGGGGACAGAACCAAGCCAGGGGGACAGAACTGAGAGAGGGGGACAGAGCCGAGTGAGAGGGACAGAGCCAAGTAAAGGAGACAGAACGAAGTGAGGAGGACAGAGCCAGGGCAGGGGGGGACAGAACCAGGCCGGGGGGAGACAGAACCGAGTGAGAGGGACAGAGCCAAGCAAGGGGGACAGAATGCAGTGAGGAGGACAGAGCCAGGCCAGTGGGGCACAGAACCGAGCCAGGGGACAGAACTGAGAGAGGGGCACAGAACCAAGCCAGAGGGACAGAACCAAGCCTGGGGGACAGAACCAAGCAAGGGGGACAGAACCAAGAGAGGAGGACAGAGCCAGGAATGGGGGACAGATCCGAGCAAGGGGACAGAACCAGGCGAGGGGGACAGAGCTAAGCCACGGGGACAGAGCCAGGCCAGAGGGACAGAGCCAGGACAGGGGGGGACAGAACCAAGAGAGGAGGACAAAGCCTGGAGAGAGGGACAGAGCCAGGCCAGTGGGGGACAGAACTGAGTGAAGGAACAGAACCGAGCAGGGGAGCAGAACCAAGCCAAGGGGACAGAACCAGGCTGGGGGGAGACAGAACCGAGAGGCACAGAGCCAAGCAAGGGGGATAGAACGAAGCGAGGAGGACAGAGCCAGGCCAGGGGGGGACAGAACCGAGTGAAGGAACAGAACCAGGCGAGGGGGACAGAGCCAAGCCAGGGGGACAGAACTGAGAGAGGGGGACAGAGCCTGGAGGCGGGGACAGAACTGAGCGAGGGGGACAGAACCGAGCCACGGGGACAGAACCGAGTCAGGGGCGTGTCCCGCTCGACCGGGGCGTGTCCGGGGGTGGAACCAGGGCGTGTCCGGGGCGTGTCCCGCTGGCTCGGGGCGTGTCCGGGGCAGGCCCGGGGCGGGGCCGGACTCGCTGCCCGTTGCTCGTTGCTGCGGCGGCCGCGGAGCTGCAGTCGCCGGTTCGGCCGGGCCAGGTGCGTTGGGACCCGTTTGTGTCAGCTGTGCTTGGGTCTGCCCGGTTCGGCCGGGACAGGTACGCGGGGAGGGGGGAGGAGAGAACGCCCAGGTGCTGTAGGGTCTGCTGGGACCGGGATAGGTGAGGTGGGATCTGCTGGGACCGGGACGGGTGAGGTGGGATCTGCTGGGACCGGGACAGGTGAGGTGGGATCTGCTAGGACCGGGACAGGTGAGGTGGGATCTGCTGGGACCGGGACAGGTGAGGTGGGATCTGTTGGGGCTGGGACAGGTGAGGTGGGATCTGCTGGGACCGGGACAGGTGAGCTGGGATCTGTTGGGACCGGGACAGGTACGGTGGGATCTGCTGGGGCCGGGACAGGTGAGATGGGATCTGTTGGGACCGGGACAGGTACGGTGGGATCTGCTGGGGCTGGGACATTTGCTGTAGGTTCTGCTGGGACCAGGACAAGTGTGCTGGGATCTGCTGGGACCGGGACAGGTGAGATGGGATCTGCTGGGACCGGGACAGGTACGGTGGGGTCTCTCCTTCCTACCCCCGGTTCGGCTGGAACAAAAATGCGGAATCACCGGGATTCCCTTCCAACAGCGGAGGTAGAGCTGGGCTGGGGGTGAGTCCGAGCTCTGCGGGTTCTGCTCAGGTTGTCCCGGTCCAAATTTATCAGGGCAGAGCCTCGTTCTTCTGTTTCGGGGCTCCCCGGGGCTCCCTCGCCGCCCGCAGCCTCCGCTTCCCACGGGGTTCGTGCCCGGTGCCTGCATCGCTCGTTCCCGTCATTAATTTGCCACTTCCACCTCGGGCAAGCGTCAGTTCTGCTTTCAGGGTTTTTCCAGCTAAAGGGATTTGTGTGCTGCTGTTTAAATGTTTTGTTGGAGGTGGATTTGTTGTGTTGTGGTTCATAGTCCTTGCCTAACATCTGGCACACCTCTGGCATCCCTCTCTCCATCTCCTCTGTCTGCCACTATTGCAGCAGGCAGAATATCTTTGTTTAAATCTTAATATATATTTTCTAAAATGACTCTGAATAAACCCTAAAAGGAGCAATAAAAAAAGCCCAGAGATCCTTGAACACAGTCAAAACTGTGAATGAATGAGAAAGGGCTAAGAATGTGGAACGGCACAAAAATGTGGCAGCACAGGTTTCAAGGCATTTCAGGGTTCTGTTTTGTGTCATTTCTAGTAACTGAGATTCCAGATTGGCTGCTTCTCTTTCTAGCTGAATGTCCCAGCAGCAGGTACTGGCTTTATAATAAGATTTTTTTTTGCCTAAACAGGTCAGATTAACTCAATGTACCTGTGGCTTTGATGAGAATGGCTGGGAAAGAGAAAAACTCAACAGGGAGAAGATGCAGCCCTGAATTGGGTTGCAGTGCATCCAAAGCAGGGTTATTTTCTGAACAATTACATTCAGTTTTGTTTCTCAGTGTTTTACTGAGCTGTTCCTTCCGTGTGTCAATGAGCACCTGTTCCTTGTGCCAGGGGAGCTCTGATGAATGCCCCGCTCCTGTTTCCTGGGCACAGCTGACTCTGCTCTCTGAAAAGCCATTTAAACTGAAGCAGGGCCTCAGGTGAGCTCCCTTTGGCTCAAGATTAGTCATAAAACAAAGTTCAAACTGTGGCATGGCATGGCTCAATCAGCATTGGTCTTTTAACATGGACAGAATTCTTTTTGTGAGGTTTTTCCAGCAGTAAATTCTATCTGTGATCTCTCTCTGTGTGTGTGTTCTGAGGCTCCTGGGGGTTGCATCCTGCAGGCACAGAAATACTGGCTTTATTTGTGTCTGCAATATGATTTTTTAAAAAGGGGGGAAGATGGAAATGAGATCCTTTGTCTTTGTGGATGGTGATTTGTGCTGTTGTCAAATGCAGAGCACCCTCAGTGCAGCCTGGATGGGGATTTGCTGAGGCAGAAAGTGTTCAAAAAGGCAGGAATTTCAGAAAGTAACTCCAGTTTGGGTTTCTCTTCCTGGTTGGAAGGGGCTGTGTGTGTTTTTTAGAGGCTGAGACTGCAGGTAGCTGCACCTGGAAAGGCAGCACTGCTGAGTGGTTTCAGGGTGTTTCAACATCCCCACCAAAGCAGCGTCACTCATTTGCAGCCACAGCTCAACCTGTGAGTCTGCAAACTCCTCCAAAACCCCCCTTCTGATAAAACATGTCCTGCCATGCTGTGCTGTTCTCTCCAGGGTATCAGAGAATTCTGGAATGTGGGAGAAATGCTCATTTTTCCTGAGTGATTTTCCCAGGATAGAGATGTGTTCCCCTGGAGCTGCCAGGCTCTGCCTGTGCCCCTGAATTCTCCTGCACTGAGGTGTTGCAGAATCCCTCATCTGTCATTTCAGAGCAGGTGCATTCCACAGCTGTGAGGATTTCAGAATTCCTCCCTTTGATTGGCTGTTTGTGCCTCCTTGGATGTTGATTTGTGAGCAGAGCTGGACTCACAGCGGGTCCGGAGTTCCGTGACTGTGCAAATCCGTTAAAGGAATTAATGGAAAATACAAGGAAGAGCTCAGCCTGCCTGGGCTTGGCATTGCAGGGTCACTTCTTGCCCTTGCCACAGGCATTGTGTGACATGGGACTGGGGATAAAAGAAAAGAGGAAAAAAGGAAAGGCGTTTCCCTACAGGCTTTATTTTCGTCTTATCAGAGAACACTTTAAATTAATCTCCCCTCCTTTCCTCCTCCACAAAAGAAAACTATGTAAAAAATAAATCTGATGCAGTCCTGTTGGCTTCTGTGGTGAAAAGCTGGATGAAAACTCTTCCATTTTCCAACAGGATGGGGTGGCTGGAGCTGTTCTTTAGGTAATTAAAACTATTTAAGTGATATTATGGAACTGCAACAGGAGGGGCACAGCTGCCTCTGTGAACACGAGACTTGTTGGAGCTCAGAGAGGAAACACTGCTGTGCTGAGAGTGAGCACGAGAGTGAATGAAAAAATGTTTGTATAGTAATTACATCCTCTTAGTTTCGTAACTCAAACCCTCTTACATAAACGGCAGCACATTTGGTTTGAAAGCGGAACGAGCGAGGGCACTTCGGGGTGGCTGTGACACAGGATTGTCACAGCTCTGTGTCCCCATTGTGTGTGGCTTTATCAAGGCACCATCTCAATGGCATCTAGAGAGGAAATGATAACTCATCTGCTGCTTTTTTTACACTCAGTTGATGGATGAGATCGTGAAGGGTTGGGATGCGGGGGCAAATCGCTTTGTGGGAACTTCTTCTCTGCTCCCAGTTCCTATTGCTGACACTGTTCCTTCCTCCTGAGCAGGGATTTGGGGAGAGAAGATGGAGCCTTCCCCCTTCAGCAGAAGGCAATGGGCCTCCCAGTCTTTGAAAATCACTGCAAAGGAACTTTCCCTGGTCAACAAGAACAAATCTTCAGCCCTCGCAGAGAGATTCTCCAAGTGAGTGCTGGAGGTGACAGCTGGCACCTGGGGCAGGGATTGCTGCTCTCACAGCTGCTGTGCCCTGCACTGACACCCCAACAACCCCATCCTGTGCCTGGAGTGTTGTCCTGGCAGCCCCAGGAGTGTGATTATTCCCTGAGGAACTTTTCAGTGCCTCACCATTCCCTGGGGGAAGAACCTTTTGCTGATATCCAACCTAAACCTCTGCTGACTTAGGCAGAACAGGAATATTAAACTTCCCTTTTCTCTGAGAGATTGATAAAGGGTTACACTCAAACCATAAATAGAGAAAGCTGAGTGGTGATAACCAATGCATTTCCTGGAAAAGCTTTTATTTCCTTAAGGAATTACACAGGCTACAGCTGGGGTTTGCAATGGGATTTGGGGAACTGAGGCTCTTGGATTAATAATGTAACAAAATTTTGGAGTATTTGGCTCTTAAGTGTGGGGCAAACTTTATAGAATCTGTAGGAGAGGGGTAGGTACAGACCCAGAGCTCCTCTGTGCATCTCTGGCCCAGGGAGAAGCTTTTTGCTGTCACCACCTTGTTAAGATAATTTATTCACTCACTGAAGCTTGATTACAGGACCTGGTCATCTTGCTAAATGTTGATAATCCCTTGAAAAAGGCTTACTGGAAGTAATCCAAACTGCTATTCCTTAATCAAGTGGTGTCCCTCACATAGGTGGGGTCAGTGCTTTGGAAAAACACAATTCTGCTCTCTGCCTTTGCCACCCTGGTACCTGCAGGGAGGAGTGTGACTGAAATTAATTAAATATTTGTATTTGAAAGCATTTTTCTCCATGCCAGTTTTGTCAGGTTAGGGCCACAAAAGGCAACACAAAAGGAGAGATTTAAAAAGTGCCCCATGTTGGGCTGACTCACAGAGTAAAGGCTGGGACTCCTCTTTTTTTCCAGGTGTTACTTGACTTTCACCTGTGCTCCTTTTTGTTTTGCTCCCTCTTCCTCCAGCATCACTTTTCCAGCACGTTGTATTCAAATTTGAGCCCTTTAAAGTGGAGAGATGTGGGTTAGTGTGTTTGCATGGATTAAAAAGGAGCAACAGCCTGCAACACACTTTTACTGTGTCAAAAGCAGAATTCCACAGATAAGGAAAACAGAAACACCCTTTGCCCAAGCTTGGTTCCTTCTCTTTGAAAAGCAGAACTCTCCTTGAAGTGAAAAAAAATTTATCACTAATTTTTAAAATAATTTTCATATTTCAAAGGCCAAGTGCAATCACCTTGTGCAGTGAGGATTGTGGAGGGACTCACACCCTGCAGGGTGCAGATTGCTGGGACTTTCCTCCAGCTCCTTAAAGGACTTTGATTCATGATCCAGGGTGGCTTATCTGCAGAGAGCTGTGATGGCTCAGCTGCCCAGGAGTGCTGAATGGGGGCAGCTCCCAGAGTGTAAAATCCACTGGCACTTAGGGAGATTTTTTTGGCATGTGCCAAGCTGGAATTTGTTCTGGTTCAGCAGCTGCTGAATAAAGAGCTGAGTTATTCCTGCAAAGGGGGGCACAGCAGACAGCTGGGGGCTGGAAACAATGCAGCTATTCCAAGGTAAACTGTCTCTATTTGGGAATCAGAGTGCTTAGGGAATGAAAAGTATTAATGGATGTTATTATTGGAAATGTGTCTGTCACTTGGCTTTGTGTTATTTGCTTTTAGTTGGTGCAGGGAATGCACAGAACCTTTGGTGGGGGAAGAAAAATCTCAGCTGTCTTCAGGAGTATTCAATATTCTGGTTAAAACTTGGGTTTTGTTTGTTTTTCACTCTCTCTAAGGTATCAGAAAGCTGCTGAAGAGGCCACTGCTGAGAAGAAGAGAAGTGTAAGTGTTTTGTACAAGTGTTTGTTTGGATCACCTGCAGGAATATTGCTGTGACAGTTGGTTTTTGCTGCTGTGTGTCCTACAGAAAACCTGGCTTGGACACAGGGTTTGCTTTTGCTTCACACTCTGTGCTTTTTCCCAGTGTGGAGGAAAGAAAAGGAAATGAAGTTTCTTGCCCAAAGCTGTGTTGAATCACCAATTCTCTCCTAAATGAGTTAACCACAAGGCAGGAATACCCATCTTAGCTGGAGGCACTTGTGCAGTGCCTCATCCTTTCTTAACTAAATTTAAAAGTGTTTAAAAGGAGCCTCCAAGCCTCCCTGAAATCCAACATGTGTCTTTGAGAGCTGCAGGATCTTCTCTGAAGTGACTTCCAGGGTTGCAGATGCCCCTGGATGAGGCAGCATCAACATTCTTGGTTCTGTTACAGCCCCAATTTCCTCCTGGAACCTCCACTGCATTCAGGGAACCTTGGCTGGAGAAGCTTGCAGGGTTTTGTCCTGGTCCTCAGGGTAATTTGTATTTTAAAACACTGCCAATATTTTCAGGATCTCTAGGGAAGTTGCTGCTTTGATTTCTCTAATGCTTGGGGAGCCACTCTGGGATATAGGTGGGATAAAATAAGCTTTCTAAAAGTTATTTTTCAATCTTAAATTTTCTTCATTGCTTTGTGCCTGTGTCTGTCAATCTTCCTGTGATCAGGGAACAGACAAATCTCAAGCAGGAGGGACTTGTGTTAGGAAAGATTCTGGAGGTGTTCCCTCAGAAACCTGCCACACAATTTTCAATATTTCTCTTCCATTCCCTTATAATTTTAATACTTTCTTTTCAACACAGTCAGCAAACACACTGATTTTTTTTTTTTTTATTTTGAAGTGTAAGTGGATTCAAGTCAATTTGCAAAGCAGCATTCAAAATGTGACCAGAAGAGTAATAGGGTGAGAGACTTAAATCCTAATATAGCCACTAATGCCAGTTAATTCCTGTAAGCCTGGCAGCCCTGCTCCACTTGCAATGAGTTTGGAGTGAAGGACAGACAGGAAAATGCAATGGTGGCAGGTATGGGGTGGGAATGGCTCAGGTGTGGGCTGGGGAGAGGGAACTGCTGGGAGCAGGAATGGGCTGGGAAGGAGCTGGGTGTGAGGTGGGTGATGCTGCTCCTGCTGGGAGCAGGAATGGGCTGGGGAGGAGCTGGGTGGGAGGAGATGCTGCTCCTGCTTGGAGCAGGAATGGGAATTGCTGGGAAGGAGCTGGATGTGAGGTGGGTGATGCTGGTCCTGCTCCCAGCAGGAATGGCCTGGGAAGCAGCTGGATGGATGTGAGGTGGGTGATGCTGCTCCTGCTGGGAAGGAGCTTGGTGTGAGGAGATGCTGCTCCTGCTGGGAGTAGGACTGGGCTGAGAAGGAGCTGGATGTGAGATGATGCTGCTCCTGCTGGGAAGGAACTGGGTGTGAGGTGGGTGATGCTGCTCCTGCTTGGAGCAGGATTAGGAATTGCTGGGAACAAGCTGGGTGTGAGGTGAGGCTGGTTCCTGCTGGGAAGGAGATGGATGTGAGGAGATGCTGCTGGGAAGGAGCTGGATGTGAGGAGATGCTGCTCCTGCTTGGAGCAGGACTGGGAATTGCTGGAAAGGAGCTGGATGTGAGGTGATGCTGGTTCTGCTGGGAAGGAGCTGGATGTGAGGAGATGCTGCTTCTGCTGAGAGCAGGAATGGGCTGGGAAGGAGATGGATGTGAGCTGATTCTGCTTCTGCTGAGAGCAGGAATGGGCTGGGAAGGAGATGGATGTGAGCTGATTCTGCTTCTGCTGAGAGCAGGAATGGGCTGGGAAGGGGCTGGGTGTGAGGTGATGCTGCTGGATGTGAGGAGATGCTGGTTCTGCTGGGAAGGAGCTGGATGTGAGGTGATGCTGCTCCTGCTAAGAGCAGAAATGGGCTGGGAAGGAGCTGGATGTGAGATGGGTGATGCTGGTCCTGCTCCCAGCAGGAATGGCCTGGGAAGCAGCTGGATGGATGTGAGGTGGGTGATGCTGCTCCTGCTGGGAAGGAGCTGGGTGTGAGGTGACGTTGCTCCTGCTGAGAGCAGAAATGGGCTGGGAATGAGATTGATGTGAGGAGATGCTGGTCCTGCTTGGAGCAGGAATGGGCTGGGAAGGAGCTGGATGGGAGGAGATGCTGCTGGGTGTGAGGTGATGCTGGTCCTGCTGGGAAGGAAATGGATGTGAGGTGGGTGATGCTGCTGAGAAGGAGCTGGATGTGAGGTGATGCTGCTCCTGCTGAGAGCAGAAATGGGCTGGGAAGGAGCTGAGTGTGAGCTGATTCTGCTGGATGTGAGCTGATGCTGCTTCTGCTGGGAATGAGATGGATGTGAGGTGATGCTGCTCCTGCTGAGAGCAGAAATGGGCTGGGAAGGAGCTGAGTGTGAGGTGGGTGATGCTGCTCCTGCTGGGAAGGAGCTGGATGTGAGGAGATGCTGCTCCTCCTGGGAGCAGGACTGGGCTGGGAATGAGATGGATGTGAGCTGAGGCTGCTCCTGCTGGGAAGGAGCTGGATGTGAAGTGATGCTGCTGGGTGTGAGGTGATGCTGCTCCTGCTGAGAAGGAGCTGAATGTGAGGTGATGCTGGTCCTGCTGAGAAGGAGCTGAATGTGAGGTGATGCTGGTCCTGCTGAGAAGGAGCTGAATGTGAGGTGATGCTGGTCCTGCTGAGAGCAGAAATGGGCTGGGAATGAGATGGGTGTGAGGTGGGTGATGCTGGTTCTGCTGGGAAGGAGCTGGATGTGAGCTGATGCTGCTCCTGCTGGGAAGGAGCTGGGTGTGAGGAGATGCTGCTCCTGCTTGGAGCAGGACTGGGCTGAGAAGGAGCTGGATGTGAGGAGATGCTACTCCTGCTGGGAAGGAGCTGAGTGTGAGGTGGGTGATGCTGCTCCTGCTGAGAAGGAGCTGAGTGTGAGGTGATGTTGCTCCTACTGAGAGCAGAAATGGGCTGGGAATGAGATGGATGTGAGGAGATGCTGCTAGATTTGAGGAGATGCTGGTTCTGCTGGGAAGGAGCTGGATGTGAGGTGATGGTGCTCCTGCTGAGAAGGAAATGGATGTGAGGTGGGTGATGCTGCTGAGAAGGAGCTGGGTGTGAGGAGATGCTGGTTCTGCTGGGGAGGAGCTGGGTGTGAGCTGATGCTGCTCCTGCTTGGAGCAGGAATGGCCTGGGAGGGAGCTGGATGTGAGCTGATGCTGCTCCTGCTGGGAAGGAGATGGATGTGAGGTGGGTGATGCTGCTGAGAAGGAGCTGGATGTGGGGAGATGCTGGTCTTGTTGGGAAGGAGATGGATGTGAGATGATGTTGCTCCTGCTGGGAGCAGGACTGGGAATTGCTGGGAAGCAGCTGGATGTGAGCTGATGCTGCTCCTGCTGGGAAGGAGCTGGATGTGAGGAGATGCTGCTCTGGGTGTTCCCTTGGGGGTGAGAGGCAGCACCAGTGACTCCTGTGTGCATCCCCAGCAGTGCTTTCAATGGGTTGACTTTCAGAACAAAAATCCCAGCGAGTTCCTGGCAAACTGGAGCAGTTTGTTGTGGGTGCTTGGCTCGAGCTTTGGCTGTGTGGTGTAAAATCCTGCAGTGTTGCTGTTCCCTGAGAGCAGGAGCAGGTAACTCCAAGGATTTAGTGGTTCCTGAGAGCAGAAGCAGGTAACTCCAAGGATTTAGTGGTTCCTGAGAGCAGGAGCAGCTAACTCCAAGGATTTAGTGGTTCCTGAGAGCAGGATAGGTAACTCCAAGCATTTAGTGGTTCCTGAGAGCAGGAGCAGGTAACTCCAAGGATTTAGTGGTTCCTGAGAGCAGGAGCAGGCAGAATCAGGTAACTGCAAGGATTTAGTGGTTCCTGAGAGCAGAATCAGGTAACTCCAAGGATTTAGTGGTTCCTGAGAGCACAAGCAGGTAACTCCAAGGATTTAGTGGTTCCTGAGAGCAGGAGCAGGTAACTCCAAGGATTCAGTGGTTCCTGAGAGCAGGATAGGTAACTCCAAGGATTCAGTGGTTCCTGAGAGCAGGAGCAGGTAACTCCAAGGATTTAGTGCTTTCTGAGAGCTGATTTGGAGCTTTGTGAAGGTCTGGTAGCTGTTCTCTTCTGAAGACACTGCAGCTTTTGGCACACCAACCATCTCAATGGGCTCTTGTGCTCCTGTTCCTTGTTCTGGGACTGGAGACCCTCCCGGTGTGGATTTGAGCCCCATTTCCTCTAAGTGTGGATTCAGGTCTTTTGTGTGGCATTTAACTGCTGGGGTTTGAGTCCCTTTTCCCTTATAAGGCCGTTCCTGTTTGCTCACTTCCTGCCTTACTCCTGACTTTTTCTCTTCTCCCCCCTCCTTCCTTCCCTATCCTGGATGCTTTCTCCATGTGGCACAGCTGGAACTCTTCACAGCTGGCCGGGAGCGGGGATCGGTGCTGAGCTTCCTCCCGCATGGAAAGGAAGTGAAGAGAGGCTGAATTAACTCCTTGCTCTTTGCAGAACACAGAAAACCTGCCCGCTCATTTTACGAGGGGAAATCTCAGCGTGTTGAAGAAGAAGTGGGAGAATCCTGCGCTGGGAGCTGAGGCTGGGAAGGAAACGATCCGGAGCAGCTTTGCTGAGGTGAGGCACAAAGTTCCATCCCCGGGGGCTGGAGCTGCCTCTGGCCAGCAGCAGTGTCCCCTTGGTGACAGCACAGAGCCCCAGGGCCACTCCCGACACGGTGGCACCATGGAAAACTGTGGCAGAGAAATGGAAAAAGGCGAAAGCAGCGAGAGGTCGGAATCTCCGGGGAGGATCGAGAAGTACAACGTGCCCCTGAACAAACTCAAGATGATGTTCGAGAAGGGTGAAGCCACTCAGCTCAAGGTAAGCTCGGAGAGAAAAAAAAAAACTCTGCTGCCTCCTCGGCATCAGGAAAATCCCCGGAGGGAGTGGCTGCTGCTGTTGACTCTGCAAATATTGTTGTTCATTGTTTTAGTGGAAACAGAAGGTCGCGGTGTTAGTAATTTACTCGTGTGTGCAAAGTTGTGGCAGCTCGGTGGAGTAAAGTGAATTTGCTTTTGGTGGGGTTCGGTGGAAGAGGGGGAAAATAAGTGTGGAGTTTATTAAGTTTTGTAAAATAAGTTGAGTTTGGTGTGGAGATTACAATGAGTTATGCGAACGTGGATTGTATAAAATGAGTTTGTTGGTATTTCTGTATTTTTTTAGAACTGTTTGGAGTGAGCTCAGCAATTCTGTCGCAGTCGAGATGAAGAATTTAGGAGAGAAAGTTTGATCAAAAACTGTATCAGCACAAACACACACAGAGTAAAACACTCCCATCCTCTCCTGGCTCTTCCCTCATCTTTGTGCGCTTCTTATCGAGCTAAAAAAAAAAAAAATCCTCACTGAAAGAAAACGAAGCCGAGATGGCCAGAGCAGCTCCTGCCCTCACTAGTTTTGACTTGCAAATGCTCAGGGCTCGCATTTTTCTTCCAACTGCTCATGAAATCCGATCCCGCATGTGGAGTGCAGCCGGCGTGTCCCGGGGGGAATTGCTTCACTCCGAAATGAGTTGCATATGTTGGGGACTTTCAGGTCTCCATGCTGGTGGATTTTCCAGTTTTTCTCATCGTTTCCTTCTCCTCCTGGCTTTGTTTTACTGCGGGGTGGTTTTCTTGAAGTGTTGACTAAAACAAACGGGTTTTTGGATAAAAGTTGGTTTGGGGTGTAATAGTTTAGGGCTCAGAGGAGCAGCTCGGTGTTAAAGGGAATTTATTTCACAACTTGAATTTTTTGGAGTCTTTGTCATGCCCATGATAGACCTTCCCTGAACTCTTGCTGTAGGATTAATCACTCAGGATTCCCGGAATTCTGCAATGGGCTTCGAGTAACTTTATCTCAGCCTGGGGAATAAATTATTTTGGAGCTGAGTGAATCTGAAACTGATAGTTCGTCAAGTTTAGCAATTCAAACGTTGTTAAAAACCAACTAAAGGCAGTAAACACCATCCAGGAGGCACAGAACTGCTCGGGTTCGGTTCAAAATCCCAATTCCAAGTTAATCTGTTACTGTTGGAGCAGAAGGGAAAAGGAACATTGTGAAGTTTGGATGGTTGGGGAAGAGAGGGTGTGTTTGGAATTTGATTTTTCTTTGTGAGAATTGATCTGTGGATGGGAGGATTGGGTTAGTTAGAGCAGAGAAGGGAGCTGTGGGGACCCAGGTGTGGTTTGGGGAGTGGGATCCACCACAGCTCTGCAGTTCTGCATTGCCTCTCCCTTTTATTTCCTGTGCTTTTTCCTGACTGAAGCTTCGTGGAACCGTTTTGGTGGAAAATTCCTTTCTGTTAATGAGTCCAAGTGTAAATTCAGCTGAGAGATGGCAGATTTCCTCAGATTTTTTGGTGTGGTGGTGCTGTCAGAGCTTTGCTGACAAAACCTGTGTGTGAAAAATCAACTTCATGGTAGCTGGGCAGGTCTGGGGCAGAGATCCAAATTGGAGCCTGGATTTCCTGATTCCATCTCCCATCAAAACATACCCACTCTGATTTTCAGGATGAGAAGGAAAATCTCTTCATTTGTTCATTTATTCACTCAGATCTTGCTGTGTTTTGTGGAATGGATAAGAGGAAGATTTTTTTTGCATTTTCACAGGAACAAACTGCTCTAATCCCATTAGGGGCAGCACGAAGCCTGGCTCAGCACTGAGCAAAGATTGGAACTGATAAAAAAATCTGATGTTCAAAGGATTCTTCCTGGAAGTGATAGTGAAAGCACACCCAGGGGGGAAGGAGAATCAGATGTGTAACATTGCTGGAAAAGTTGTTTCCAGGCTGATTTGTGTTTTTCCTGTGGTGTCTGGCAGAGGTGGTTTGTCATCAAATTGGTGTCATTTTAATTTGGGTTTTTTACCCAACTCTGTGCCCCAGGCAAAGCTTTACCTGTGCTCAAGGTGCTTGGTCAAGTCTGAGAAATTGGGGCTTTGCACACATGAGAAATGTTTTATCTTCTTTCCAAAGTAGCAGGAGCTGTGCCCTGGGAATTGTGGCTCAGGGTGACAAATCCTCAAGGGATTCCTCCATGTGAGAGGACTTACCTTCCGTGAACCATTCCCTCTGTTTAATATTTTTTTTTTCCCTTTATTCTGTTTTTTTTTGTTTTTTTTTTTTGCCCCAAGATAAAACCTGCTATAAAACCTACAACTTGATATATAAACATATAAAACTTCAAACTTGATGTAAAACCTACACCTACCTGTAGATTTACTGAATATTTGTATTTCTCTGAAATATCCCTGACCTCTAAAGCTTTTTGTGTTCTGGTGGTTGGGATTTTTTTACTCTGTGTTCTGGTGCTGTTGAATATTCTTTAACTGGTTTTTGCTTCTTGAACTTCTCCTGTTGGGCCCTTTGGACCCCAAATTTCTGAGCTGAGCTCAGGGTGATGTTAAAGGAGACATTGACTGAATAAGAATCATCTAAGAATAATTTTCATGGAATTGAGGGACCTGCAAGTCTTTACATGTGTGCAGACACTCCCAGACTATTGGTCAGTGCAGGATTTGTCAGAGCTAAAACTCTTTTCCAGTAAGAAAAGTTAAAAAGTCTTTAAACCACAGAAATAGAAACTATTTCCCGTGCTAATGGAAAAAAAGAGGTTTTTTTTTCAGCTGCATTTTCCTTTCCTGATGAAGTTGCTGTTTGTATGGAGAGCAGCCTGATTTTTCACAGTGATTATCTTACAAAAATAAAACTTTGGAATTTCCTTCAGTTTGGTGACCAACAAATAAGAAATTCATTGGAGCTGAGGGGGAATGTGTGGTTGGAGCATCTTGCCAAACCTTCCTTTTTTCTCTGCATTAGCTTCAATCTGAATTTCCAACTGTGATTTAACCCTTCCTAGAGAGGGAACAAAACTCCAACACCCTGTAGTCTATAAAATCCTGGAAGTTTTGACTTTTAGCTGTGAATCCATCCTACCTTGAGGGAATCCAGTTTAACTCTGTGCTCACAAACTTTTATCAAAGCTGTGGAAATTTCTTTTTGTGCTTTCTTTTGTTGAGATTTAAATTCTGGGGAATTGGTCTCAACAAATAAGAATAAAATCTGCTTGAGACAGCCAAAGCATCTGTGTGGTGCTACAGGACACCCTGTCCAGCTCTGCAGCAGGGAGTGATTATCCTGGAGATCTGAGAATATTTATCTCTAACACTCTCCTGCTTAAGCTTCAGGCTTATCAGATTGAATTAGGGAATTATTTGGTACCAAATGAACCCTCCAAATCAAAACAAATAAGTCTAGATAACTTTTATTAAAATACTATTATTTTTTTTCTGAAAATGAATTCAGATTTTGGATAAGTGGTTCAATTTTCTGATTTTAAAACATGATGCAGTGACTATTGGATTCAACAGAAATTGCATGCAATGCAAAAATCTAGACTGCAGTGTTGTGTATGCAGTGGGAATGACCTAAAAATCAGATTTTTTGTGGTTCTTTTCAACCAAGAGAACTTTCAAAGGGCACCAACTGAAAAGTGTTCACCAACTGAAAGTGTTTCCCAGGTCACGTACTCTGTGATCAAACTTTATATTGGTTAAATAAGATGTCACCTGCCAGACTTGTTTATTCCAGCCAAGCAGATTTGCTAGTGACACCTGTAGCTCTTAAAGGATTACCCAGAGCAATCCTGGTGTGTCCAGGCAGCTGATGGGAGGCTCTGTCCCCAGCAGGGCCCCCGGGAGGCGCGCAGGGCGGCCGCGGGCAGCAGGATTTCGGAGAACAGCCTCTCCTTGGAGGACTGTGATGCTGCTCAAGGAGAGAGGAGCCACAGCACAGGTCAGGAATCTTCAGGGATGGGATTTGGGTGGTTTGGGTTGGGTTTTTTTTAAGAGGTAAATGTGGTTTGGGCAATAGAAGTTTGTCTGGAGTAGCTGGAGGTGGAACTCGGTGCTCGGGTGTGGGTGATGAGGTGGGGATCAGGGAGAGGTTGGACTCAGAGAATTCACAGAATGATCCTGGTCCTGGAGGTTGGATTCACAGAATGAGCCAGTGCTCCTGGAGGTTGGACTCACAGAATTCACAGGATGACCCCCTGGTTCTGGAGGTTGGACTCACAGAATTCACAGAATGAGCCACTGGTCCTGGAGGTTGGACTCACAGAATGAGCCCCTGGTTCTGGAGGTTGGACTCACAGAATTCACAGAATAACTCACTGGTACTGGAGGTTGGATTCACAGAATTCACAGAGTGACTCCCTGGTCCTGGAGGCTGGATTCACAGAATTCACAGAATGGGCCCCTGGTTCTGGAGGCTGGATTCACAGAATTCACAAAATGCCCCAGTGGTCCTGGAGGTTGGATTCACAGAATTCACAGAATGACCCAGTGGTTCTGGAGGTTGGATTCACAGAATTCACAGAATGCCCCAGTGATCCTGGAGGTTGGATTCACAAAATTCACAGAATGACCCCCTGGTCCTGGAGGTTGGATTCACAGAATTCACAGAGTAACTCACTGGTCCTGGAGGTTGGACTCACAGAATTCAGAGAATGAGCCAGTGATCCTGGAGGTTGGACTCACAGAATGACCCCCTGGTCCTGGAGGCTGGATTCACAGAATTCACAGAATGAGCCCCTGGTCCTAGAGATTGGATTCACAGAATGACTCCCTGGTTCTGGAGGTTGGACTCACTGAATTCACAGAATGAGCCAGTGCTCCTGGAGGTTAGATTCACAGAATTCACAGAGTGACTCCCTGATCCTGGAGGTTGGACTCACAGAATTCACAGAATGAGCCCCTGGTCCTGGACTCACAGAATTCACAGAATGACTCCCTGGTCCTGGAGGTTGGACTCACAAAATTCACAGAATGCCCCAGTGCTCCTGGAGGTTGGATTCACAGAATGAGCCCCTGCTCCTGGAGGTTGGACTCACAGAATTCACAGAATGACTCCCTGGTCCTGAAGGGTTTTTCCAACTTCAAGGATTTTATGAAATAACTTTTGCCTTTTCAAAATGAAAAGAAGTCCATCAGCATCCCACTTAATTAGTGAAGCCTTGCTGGGAGTTTTCAGTCATTCCATTTTTAAGTATGGGAAATCAAGGCACAGGGAATAACCAACAAGTTAAGGAATGCAACCCATCCTTTCCTGTGTCTCAATCCTAGAACTGGTTTTAATATCCAGGTAATTTAGGAAGCAGTGAACAGCCAGTCCATGTGTTCCTTCTGCCTCCTTGCTCCAATCCTCATCCCTCCTATCCTGGCCAGACACAGGGAGCTGCTGTGAGCTTTGATTTGAACAAAATTATGTATTTTTATCTGTTTGGAGACCTTTTTCTAGCAAACCATTTGCAATTTTTTAGTGTTTCCACCAATGGCTGATACTAAAATTACTCACAGAACATCCTAAGTTGGAAAGGACCCATAAGGATCATCCAGCCCAACTCTCCCTGTGCCTGAGTTGTTCAAATGTTCCTTGGGGGGGCTGTCAAGGCCATGTGTTCTGAGAGTTATTCTTGTTTATTTGGTTTTTTTACCCAGGGTATCCTGTAGAGACCAGCCCAGAGAAGGCAGAGATCAGGAAGAACATGGACATGCCTCGTTTATCAGAGACATCCATAAAGGACAGGCTGGCCAAGTACCAGGCAGCTGTGTCCAAGCAGGGCACTTCCTCAGGCAGCACTCCCATGGTAAGTCTTGGTTTGTGTTCCCAAATTTGTGAATTTTTATCCCAGCCTGAGACTGGCAAGAAGATCTTAAGGAAACCAGGCTGCTTGAGGGTAATGCCATTCTTTTTTGGAAAGGAGTAATTTGTGATGAAGAGTTGCTTGTACATACTGCAGGAAGAAATAATAAATATATTTGCATCTTCCTGGAGTAATGTTGAAAGTTTTCCAAGGAATTAATTGCTGGCACCTTGACTGAGGTCCTTCTGAAGCATAGCTGGCATTCTTTTTCTTTCTGAGTGGCTGTAGCTCTCTACATGTTTGTTTTTTTTTGTTTAAAAAAGAAAACTCAATTCTGTGTTGTCCATCAGCTGTGGGAAACTGAGGCACAATGAGATGAAATGACTTTGTGTGACACTGTGCTCAGAACTTGCATCTCTTGGCTCTGGCATCTCCAGTTGGTTTTTCTCACTTTTGCTTCTCACCTCCCTTCAGGATTTCTCAGCACTCTCTGAATCTAATTAGACTCTTGCAGTGCATGAACCTCTGCCTGTTTTGCAAATATTTGACCAGCAACTGAACAATTAATGAAGTGTTACAGCTGAGGACGTTCCAGGAATCTCAGCTTTTGGTAAAATCTGCTTAGGTACATTTGCTGGAATTTTCTGATGCTTTTACTGAATGATGGGAACTTATATTGCTCAAGCATTACTTTTATGAACCAGAGTAATAGATTTGGAAAGGAAAGACATTTTTAAATTGGGAATCTTACCCTGGAAATGAGAGCCCAAAGTGCTGGTTCTCCCTCAGAGGAGAGGCTGCTTCCCAGGAGTCTCTGGAGAGCCAAGAGCTTCTTCCCAGCTCAAATCATTCCTGAATTTCATCTGCACATGGGTCAGGTTCCCCAGCTGTGGGAGGAGAGTCAGTAAAACCTTCCCTGCATGAATGGAAAGTCCTTGCAGCCACTGCAGCAAATCTTATTAACCTAATTGCCCATTTGTGCCTGCTGTGCTCAGGAGTGGGGCTCAGGGTGGTGGCTGAGTCCCTAAATGCAATTTCCTGATGCAATTTCTGCAGATGCTCCTGTTTGCAGCCCCCCAGTGCTCTTGGTTTAGTGTCAGCCCACTCTGATGCTCTCAGGATGTCCCTTTTGGGCACAATTTCTTCCCATTTTGACCTGGTATGAGGAGCTGGAGCAGAACAATGTTTGCAGTGCCACTGTTCCAACAGCAGCCAAACCTTGGGATCTTCTCCTTCCCTGCTGCCAGGGATTTTTTTTGCTATGGGAGTGTGGTGTTTGTGCTGCCCTTTTTTTCCTACAAAGCAAAGAGAGAATCTCTCTCTTAGGACCAAATATTTTAGGGCATTGTGATGTAACAAGGCCTGGGTGCTTGGTTCAGGTAGGGTGAGGAACAATCAGTTCTGTGTGTTGGAAAGGAAGGGAACAGCAGATACAGAGATCTAAACATGAAAATTGCAGTACAAACCTCTTGGATGTGGTTGGGTTTTGTGGGGATTTGTTCCCAAGTGCAGGAAGATGCTGGTGCTGGCATGAGGCTGTTCCATGTCACAGAGATGCCATGTGAAAAGCACGAGGCTGCAGAGATCTTGTGTGCTGTGGCAATGAAGGAAACACGAGGTTTCACTGGGTTTTATTGGTTTGAAAGTCTGAAAGATCCTTCTGTGAAAGTCTCAAGTCTATCAAGAACAAAAATCTCAGGCAAACAGAGTCAGGGTTGTGACTAGAATTGAAGGAAATGTGGGATTTGCTTTTATGTCAAATTGTGTTTAGTAATTACACTTGAGGCAGTGCTTGTGTGGAAATACTTGTCATTCAAGTGAAAAGTCATCCTTTCTCAAAGAGGAAGATGTGGATTAAGCAGGGAATATTCAGGAGTTGATTTTAAACAGGAATTTGGAAAAAAAGGAGTGCTCAGGAAAACACTGGCATGACTTCCTTAGAGCACAGTAAAATTCTAAAATTTAAAAAATCCTGTTCCCTGATTAGAATATCACTTAACAAGTGTCTGTCCATTCTTATGGCCCTTCCTTCAATTATCACAACATCAATTATTAGAAAAACAATTTTAAAAAACATTTCAAAAAAAACCAGAAAGCATTTTCTTAGGGGAAAAGAACCTGTCACCTTTCCAGTGCTTTGTCCTATAGAGTGAGAGTCAAACCAGTGAGAGTGAACTCAAGAATTACAAATCTGGGCAGAAGGAGAATGTGGCACCAATTGAGGACTGCAGTTCCTGTCAGGATGGGGAGAAGGTAAGATTCTGTGCTGGTAGAGATCATCATTTGAAATGGAACTGCTGATATACACTGGTTCCATGTCCCACATGCATCTGGGAATTGAATGTGAGCAGCTGATGCAGATTATAAAAACCAGGAATTTTGCAGCATCTAACTAATTATTTTTTTTAGACTGTCTCTGAATTATAAGACAGTCTGTGGAAGAGAATGTCTAGAGATGAGTTTTCTGGGAGAGTTTTTCTGTCTCTTGGTAGGTTTGTTTTATGGTGGGTTTTTTATAAATAAAAAAAAAATCCACACCAATTACAAAAAAATAAAAACCATGAGCAGCTTTGTATGACCCAGGAGTTTGTCACAGTTTCTTCTGCATTTAGTAGCTAAATTTTAGGGTAACTGAGAATGGCAGTTTGGGTTTGTTGCTGGATTTGAGACTCTGTAAACTGGACTCCAGCATTTGTTCTCTGAACTGGGGACAGCAGATGGGCTAAAAGTAGCTGAATAATAATTGGGGTACTGTGTATTCCATCCAGGCTGAACACGTGGCAGCTTAATGCCAGGAGGGCTTTTAGAGCTTTTCAGCCTTCCTTGGGCAAGGGGCCAAATCTTTGCTTTCAGCTGTTCCTCAGAGACAGCTGAGCAGTTCTGTGTGTGTGCCCCAGGCTGCTTCCTGCTGCAAGGTGAGTTCATGAAAAGAGCACCTGTTAAATCAGAATATCTCCCTTTTGTGAATGGGAGGTTGGAATGAAATTTTTTATGTTCAGCTGGAATTGCAGAGTTGCTTTTGAGGTGTCCAGGTGCAGTGAGAAGCTGAATGGGGCATTGTTTGGGTTGTTGTTTGGAGGGGGATGTGGGGCACTTGGCAATGAGCCTGATTAAAACTGGTTGTTAATGTCAGCAGTGGGAATCCTCTGGCAGAAAGGGAACAAAAGACACTTCACTCTGTCATTTCTCACATTCAGTGTGACTTCAGCAGCCTCATGGCCTGCCCAGGGCTGGGCTACAGCTCTGCTTTCTGCATGTTCAAACATGGAACTTCTCATTAATTCACAAATTTCAGTGCTTGCAATGGACTTTTCAGTCATTAACAGCAAATCATCACTAATTCACCTTAATCTTGTTACAGCACTTTAGTTCCTCAGTGTAGCTACTTAAAACTATTTGATTTAATAGCAATAGTGCCAAGTTTAATAAAGAGTTATACATCAAGAGCTTTGTCTGTAACAGGTTTTGTTCATGGTTGCACTTGATGATTTTAAAAGTCTTTTCCAAATTAAAAAGTATTTGGAACTGGTTTAGATCAAACTCTTCTAGTTTTATTTTTTTTAATTAATAATTTGTTTCTAATTTGAAGGAGGATCTGGCATGTTTGTCCCAACCTTGGAACAGATTTATAGTTTAAAAAGGTTTTTTTTTTTTAATTCAAGTGTTTTTTTCTATTTTGTTCACAGTCTCTGCTGAATGTTTAAATGTCAGAGATTGGTCAAATGTTGGAGGGAACCATGAGATTTCCAGTAAATGTGCTGCTTGGGTTGTGAGACAACCTGGGAGGAACCTCAGCAAATTAACAAAGATTTCTGAGGGTTAATAAAGGTGTACAAAGAAATAGAAATGTGATGTTTGTGTGTGTGAACCCTGTGAGGATTCTGCTGACACTCACCTGGATCCTTTTGTGCCTCAAAACCTTTCCTGAGCCCCTCAGGTCTCTCCCTGTCCTGGTGCCTGGGGCCATGACTGCTCACATCTCAGGAGCTCAGAGCTTTTCATTCTCTTTTTCTCTTGCAGGTTTCTGTAGGTGAGAACAGCTTGTCTTTGCACTCTGGTCTGCTGGAGGATGGCCATGGTGAGCTCTGTCAAATGATTCATTAATAAAAATTTGTACTAAAATCTGTCCTGTGCCTAACACAGACTTTGTAAGAATTTCTTTTCATGTTTAGAAGTTCGTTTTCAGCTGTAATTTTAAACCATTTTTATTGAAGTGATACTCTGCTGGCTCTGGCCAGAAGCTGCCCACAGTTTCAAGTCATTGTAATTAATTAATTTTCTTTTCTCCCTGCTCTGCTCCCTCAGCTGGACACTCAGAGATTGAGGCAGAAGCTCCAAAAGCTGCCAGCTCAAAGCAGCAGAACCTTGGTGCTAAAGCAGCTGGGCAGACAGAGGCCTCCCCACCAAAAGGAGTGAAGGTAACTCAGCTTTTTAGTCTCAAACCTAAAGTTAAAATCAACTGACAGCCCAGTTTAATCCTGAAAAAAATCCTAAATGTGCTTAAGCATAAAAATCTGGCAGTAGCAGGATCAATACCTGCTCTGTCCTCACCAGAGTGGGATTTTTTAAATTAAGGATGGAAAAGCACCTCAAAGCTTTGGAGTTTTGAGTCAGGTTTTTTCCAGAGACTGGGAGACTGCTCCCCCTGTGTGGCAGAGGGACTGGAGCAGGGGGTGGTCTCAGGGCTTGTCTGTGCTCCTGGAGATGAGCCCTGAGCTCCTGACCTCCAGAACCTTTAGCAGGCTGGGATTTGGCTTTGCTTCTGTTCCCAAAGTAGCTACAACTGGTAGTAACTTTATAGTGAGGGCATTGTGGTGCCTGACTCTCTAAAAATCAGCTTTGCCTTGCTGAGTAGTTGTGGATGATTCAATTCCTCCAAAGGCATCTTCCCCTGGCCCCTGGAACTTGCTATAATAGATAAAGTTTCCTAGATATCAAGGTTGAGCCAAATTTCTTAAGAATTTGGTCACACTCTAACACCTTGAAAGATAATTGGTTAGAAATTAGTTTAATTGGTCAGTTCACCTTTAGAACTTCTCACTTAGATTGGATGCTGTTCTTTGTATAAACTTTATTGGCTGTAGTTTGAATCCTCCCTGAACTTATAAATATGATTCTGAGAGAATCCTGCCTGACTCCCTTCCCATGAAATAAAGATTCTTGTGGAACTTGTCAAGTAAGGCCTCAGGTCTTTCTCTGATTAAATGTGAGCTTCTGAGAGATAGCTAAATGATATTAGCACTCTCAGCTCCTGGTAAATACCACCAGGGACCAAAAAGAAAGCCACAAGTACTGATGTTACAGTTTATTTAGGGAGAACTTTGGGACAGGGATGGATTTGCTGGTGGGATCAGACAGAAATGGCAGCACCAAGTTTTGCTCAGGCTGTTCTGGGCTTGGGATGCTGATTCCCTGAGCTGCCACACATTTCCTGCCTCACTCCTGAGGAAACAACTGGGCTTTTGTTGTTCTCCCCATCTTTGGGAGGAACAGCCCTGAGCTCTCAGGCTGGGGGAGATCTGCCTTCCCAGTGTGCAAGGGAGAAATCTGAGCTGCCAGTGAGAGTTGTGAATCTCCTCTGTGACACAAAACCTGCATGTCCTGGTGCTCTCTGCTCTCTCTTGAGATTATCAAAACCATTTCAGCCTTTTGCCTGCTTTAGATGCTGCACTGTGTGAGGTAGAAGCTTCTGTTTATTCATGCAAGGTTCCTATTTGTCTCTTCCAGCTTCTGTCTCCTGTTCTTGGTTCCTAACCTCTCCTCCTGCCTTCTGCTTCCCTCCTAACGCCAGCTCAACTCTCAGCTCTCTCTCAAGTCCTTTTTATACTCACTGGGCCTCATCTTCCTCCTGTAGCTCCTATCTGTAGTATCCTGGAAAGGAATTTCTGTCTCTCCACAGACATAGGGCTCATTGTATGCAAGTAAGTCCCTCTCCTTGATGGGGGTGTGATTGCAGAAGCAGGTGCCAGCACTGTTGTGTCACTGTGCAAAACCAAAGCCCTGGTGCAAAACTGAATTTTCAGGGAGAAAATGTTTTGCTGGGCAAGCAAATTGTTGCTGCCTTGCTCCATTGTGATTAGATTTTTGTTTGTATCAGTAAATGTCATTTTTTTTGAGATTCAGAGCTTTGGCAGCACCTAGAAACCTTTTTCAAAAGGAATTCTGAGTTTTGTCAGTGATGCTGTCATTATTGGAACTTTAATTTACTGTAACTTCAAGCAATGCCTGGAAACCCTCTAGTACATATTAAAATGGAATTAATTAAATTGGCAGCAAACTTTATGGTTGTGACAAAGTGACTTGAGCTGGCTCCATCTTCAGCAATCTGCCCTCACACACTGGAACTTTCATTCCTAACCATTGTTTCTAGACTGTTATAAATAAATTTCTGTGATTATGTCTTCCTGTGACCTTCCTGTTTTTTCTTTAGCCATCAGATTTTTTCCATAAAGCTTTTTGTGAGCTTGTAGCAGGTAATTCTTTGCCAAGGAAAAGCCACACTGTGTCTGTGCAGACCCTGGAGTGGAGGCTGGGCTGCAAAATCATTTGTAAACAACATGCAGCCTCAAAATGCCAATGTTGTGTTATTTAATTTATCCTGTGAAGTGTCCTCCCCATGTTAATAGATTTCAAGAAGCAAATGGCATCCAGTGACCTTTTCTCATGGATGATTTTCTGTCTGAAAACAAACCCATGATGGTTGCTGCACAGCATTGACACTCAACTCCTCAGTGCTCAACTTTATCCTTGCACTAAACCCTCAGGAAATTCAGTAAGCTCATAAGAATTTTAGCTGTTTAACCTCCAAGCTTTGCTCACTCTGAACCTTGAGCAGGTTTGGGGGGGCTGTGAGTCCTGAAACCTGAGTGTGGTTTCTTTGGGATAGAGCTGGGATTGTTTACAAGTGAAGTCAGGAGTGTTTCCTGCTGTTGTATTGGTGCTGAGACTGTTTCCTCCTCTTTGAGAGAAAAGATTTAACAGAAATAGATAATTTCAAACCATTGGGCAGCTTGTTGCACTCCTTTCCTTTCCCACCCTGCACCTTTTGAAGCTGTTTCAGCTCTTCTGGTGACCATGGCAGGGGATTGGAACTTGATGATCTTCAAGGTCTCTTCCAACCCAAACCATTTCAAGATTCTCTTTTTTTCTGCACTGTTTTTATTATTTTGGTAAGTCTCACACTGATTGCAATCAACTGGAATGTTTAATCATTCAATCAATAAAAACTGGGATTGCAGGAAAGGATGAGACAGCTTTGGGGAACAGTTTTAGTGCTCATTGTATTGCTCAGCATGTGATGCTTCAGCTGTGGGATTCACTGGAGGGAAATCTTGGCTCACAGCAATCCCATGGGCCTGTTGTAGCTTCTTGCTGCCCACCAGACCCTGCTGCACCATCATCAGAGAAAGTGATTCTGCACTTCAGAGAGTTCAGGAAGCTGTGCAGGAACCCAGGCCAAGTCCCCAAGCAGTTGATGTGTTTTCCAGTGAACAAACTTTCTCTTCCCCCCCCTGTAGAAATTCCAGTTGCCAATGAAGGAAACCTGTGTTGGGTGTCAGAAGACTGTGTACCCCATGGAAAGGCTCTTTGCCAACCAGCAGGTGTTTCACATCAGCTGCTTCCGCTGTTCCTACTGCAACAGCAAACTCAGGTATGTGCCCTGCTCCCTTGGAAGGGAATTTCACTCTCCCAGTGAGGCCTAGCTGAGCTGGAAGTCACCATAATTTAGTGATTTGTGTAGGAGAGGTAACACAGGCCTGCTTGTGCCACTGCCTCAATGCCATTTTATATTCTTAATGTGATTTTATGTGGGGGGAAAAATAAAATGTCCAGCTTTGTAAAGAATTCCTAGAAAGAGCCATACAAACCCTGAGGGCTGTAAGTTTATCTTTCTGAACATGTGAAGAGTGAAATTGAATTTCTGTAACACAGCTAACACAGCCACCTGAGCTCTGATGTTTGATCTGTGTTTCCTGAACAGCCTCGGGACGTACGCGTCTCTGCGTGGGAACATTTACTGCAAGCCTCACTTCAATCAGCTCTTCAAGTCCAAAGGAAATTATGATGAAGGTTTTGGACACAAGCAGCATAAGGAATTGTGGGCAGGTAAAAATGAATGTGAAGAATCCCCAGAGAAAAGTGTGCATGGTGTGAATGCAGCAGAAACTCCACAAAGCCCTGGAGTGGAGGATGCCCCGATTGCCAAAGTGGGAATTCTGGCAGCGAGTATGGAAGCAAAAGCTTCAGCTGTGCCTGAAAGAGAAGAAAAACCAGCAGAAACAAAAAAGCTCAGGATTGCCTGGCCACCTCCATCTGACCAAAGTACCCAAGGAAGTGCCTTAGATGAGGGCATCAAAGTACTCAAACCCAAGTGGCCTCCAGAAGAAGAGATTTCCAAGGCAGATGTGCAGGAGGATGTGGATCTGGATCTCAAAAAGTTGAGGAGATCTTCCTCGCTGAAGGAGCGAAGTCGCCCCTTTACGGTCGCAGCCTCGTTCAGAACAATGTCTGTGAAAGGCCACAAAATAGAGAATTCCCCCTCTCCTTCCAAGGAGGAGAGAGACACCTTGAAAAGGAGTGAGGAACTGGAGAGAGAGGTTGTCATAGAGAAAAAGCAAAAGGAAAAGAAGGTTGAGCATAGGAACATTGAGAATGCCAGGGAGAAAAATGTGGAGGAAGAACAGGAATTGTTTGGGGTTAAAACAGTAGAGCATAATGTTGTAGAGAATGGCCAGGTGAATGCAGACACAGATGAGGAAGAAAACACTACAGAGGAGCCAGAAATTCCAAAGGAAGAACTCCTTGAACCAAATTCTCCTAAACATTCCAGCTTAGCCAAGGAATCATCTCCAAGCCAGAACCGCAAATCCCAAGACGTTGGTTTTTGGGAGGGTGAAGACGTGGAAGATTTATCTGTGGAAGAGCAGATCAAAAGGAATCGCTACTATGAAGATGATGATGATGATGAATAAATTGGCCTTTGACTAGAAAACTTGCTGCAAGGTGCTGGGCCTTTTGAAATGGGTATTTTTAGCTTTAACAAACAGCTCTCCAGGATGAAGTGATGCCGCACTGCACATTGGCATTAAGGGAATCTATGAACAAATTATCTCAGCTAGAAAACTCTGGAAGCAAATCCTTTAGGTGCATGGAACCTGTCTGGCTGTGGGATGGCTTCAGCAGGTAGTGTCTGTCCCCAGCAGGAGAACAGAGCTGTTCTCCACTGTCTTATCCCTCTGAGCTTCATTAGGTATTTCATTAACAATTTCTGGAATTCTGCTCTATCTCAGTGCTGGTGTGGGGCAGGATCTCTGGAACACACCAGCACCACCACTACAAATGCTACTGCAGTGCTTAGGGACCAACTGCAAAGGGACTTTCTGGCCTGCTTTAAAATGGTCACTTAATGCACTTTAATACATGGAAAGGGCACAACTGGGTTTTATTTTTTTTTTTAAAGAATAATAAAAGCATTTCTGTGTGTAGTGTCCAACAACTTAAAGCATCCTGAAGTGAGTGCAATGTGAATTTGTGTCTCAAACCTGCCTGTGATCAGTTGAGGAGTCCCTGCACAACTGGAATGGTGCCCATTGCTGGAGCAGATGTATTTCAGTGCTATCCCAGGAGCTGTGCTGGCTGCCAGGTCTCTGCAAAAGACAAGTGAACACTTTGGAGCAGCCTGCAGGGCATTATTTCTGCATTTCTCATGCATTTGAAGTGGAGATTTTTGTTTGTTTTGTTGTCATTTCTTTTTTTTTTTTAAATTTGGAGTTCGTCATCATTTTAAACTGAACATAAGATTTTTTTTTAAGGCCTTTTGACAACTCTGAAATCCTACTTTTATCAAGCTGCCATAAATCTTTTCCTTACAGCTGTGAAATTGTGCTACATTGCAAAAATCTGTGGAATCAGTGACATTTTCCGATTGCCAGTGTTGAAGATCAGAACATTTTTTTAAACTTCATTTATTTTACAAATAATAAAATCTTGAATGGGGGGGGGGGAGGAGGAGGCCCTTTTTTTTTATTAGCTTTTTATTTGTACTGTATTCTCAAGAGAATTAGATCTTAATGATTCTTGAGGTGTAAAATATTCTGCTTTCTTAACAGTTCTGCTAATGACAAAACCTTCAATAAAGTTTGGGTCATTTCCACTATAACTGAAGTCTGGATTTATTTTGTTTCACAAAGAGGCAATGTTTAAAGGGTGATGGAATCATGGAATGGTTTGGATTGGATGGGACCTTAAATTTCATCACTTTCCACTATCCCAGGTTGCTCCAAGCCCTGTCCAACCTGGCCTTGGACACTTCTAGGGATGAGGAATCCTCTGGGAAATCCATTCCAGAGTGATCTACCACCCTTCCAGGGAGGAATTCCTTCCCCATATTCCCTTTAATCCTGCCCTCTGGCAGTTTAAATCTATTTAAGAGACCATCCAGCTCTCTCTCCATCTTTCCTGCAGCAATTTCAGGCACTGGGAGGCCACAGTGAGATCACCCTAAATTTTTCCAGGCTCCATCATCCCTCTGATCATCCTGGTGCCTCCTCTGGGCTTTTTCCAGCAGTTCCACATCCTCCCTGTGCTGCAGGCAGCTCTGCAGGTGCGATCTCACCTGAGAGAGGAGCAGGAAGGGTCAGCCCAGGCTTGGGGAGCACCTAAAATCCTCAGGACAGCTCTGCACCTATAAAAAGAGAGAGAAAAGCTGGGTGAATTCCCAGTTCTGCTGGAAGGCAGCCCTGGCTGGCTCTGGTGGCCCACTAGGTGACACTGTGTGTCTGTGCTTTGCTGCAAGACTCAAAATGAGCAGTTTCAGATCGAAGAGGGATTAGAACAGGACTGGCAAAAGGAATAAGGACATGCAGGGATTTTTTTTCACTTCCATTTCTGGCTCCAGGTGGCTCTGGAGGGCAGCTGAGGACAACTGAAGGTTTTTTCCCCCTTCCTATCAGCTGCTTTTTAAATTATTGTCACTTGGGCTTGAAATGAGTTTGGTTGGGAGTGGGATAAGAGCCAGAAGCAATGCAGTGAATGTTCTGCAGCAGAGTGAGGAAATGCTTATGGATATTGTGAACAAAAAAGGAAAACCCTGCTGCCTGCTTGGAAGGTGTTAGTTCCACAGCCTACTGCTCATTTTCCTTTCTTTTAAATTGAGAAGAACTATTTGCTTTGTACAGAGAAAAAGCTAAAAAACCTGATGTGCAAACCCAAGCTGCTTTCTGTCACCTTTCTCTGCTCCTAACAAAATCCATTTAGTATCAGATTTCCTCCAATTGCTAAGCAACCAGAGATCTCTCTGACTGGAAATGGTGCTGTTTGAAAAGGGAGGGAAGATTATTTGTTGTGGACTTAGATTTATGGAATATGCCAACTGCTCGTTTCTAAGGAAACGCAATTGAATTTTACAGTGTCTTCCCGGTTACGTGATACTGAGGCAATACTGGCTGCACTCACCAGAGACTTTAATCAGAAAATCATTAATTCCAGTTAAATCTGAGGCATTTCTGAGCCTCTGACATACACGGACCTGCCTCTGCTCACTCAGATCAACTTAACATCTTCAAGGAGAAAATAATGCATGAGGTACTTCTAAATTAAAAAAAAAAAAGGTGAACTAGATAATAAATTACTCTATCCTTGAATCTATTAGTTATCATAGCATTTGAGTGCTTAATGGGCCATTTAATCTATTCTCCTCTGGACAGGTGCCAAAAGAGACATTACACTAAGGATGGATCGTTTGCTGCCTTGTTTTGCTGCCTTGAGGACTTTTACCAGTTAAAAGTTGTTTCTGTGGAAATCCCGAGGGCCCAGCAGTGTGTGAAGCATCAACCTCACGGCCGTGCCATGGTGGGATTGTCGGGGTGTCCTTTGCAGGGCCAGGAGTGGGACTTTGATGATCCTCCAACTGAGTTGGGTCCCTTCCAACTCAGCACATTCTGTGACTTTGTGGTTCTGTCACTTTTTGGCTCTGTGACTCTTTTCTGTCACTCCCGTTCCCTCAGGGGCCGAGACCGCGCTTCTCCCTCACGGGCGTGCCCGCGCTTCTCCCTCACGACCATGAGCGCGCTTCTCCCTCATGAGCGTGTGCGCGCTTCTCCCTCACGGGCGTGCCCGCGCTTCTCCCTCACGAGCGGGAACGCGCTTCTCCCTCACGGGCGTGCCCGCGCTTCTCCCTCACGAGCGGGAACGCGCTTCTCCCTCACGGGCCCGCGCTTCTCCCTCACGAGCCCGCGCGCCGCACCGCGCATGCTCCAAACTAACGGGCCGCGCGCGGGGCCCGGCGGAACCCCCCGTGAGCGGCGGCCGCAGCGAGGGGCGGGCCGAGCTGTGGTAGTGAGCGCCGTGACCTCGTCTTGGCCTCGTTTGGTGGCTGTGGCGACCGCCAGAACTGCGGGGGGAGGGAGGGGCGGGGCGAGACGATAAAGGGCGCGGTCGTCCCAGCTCTGAGAGTGATGCAAAGAGGGGCGCGGTCTATTCCAAGCCAGCCCCTTAGGGGCCGTGGCCGCGCGGTGAGAGGCGCGGTGAGAGGCGCGGCCTCCTCCATCCCCGCCCGCCCGTGTGGCGGCGGCGTGAGGGCTGAGGCGGGGGGAGAGGCCACGAAGGGCGTGGTCTACAAAGCTCCGCCCCCCTGGGGGTGTGGCTTTCACCCGATTCGCTGCCACCGTGAGGGCGGGGCAGGCCTGGCTCTAGGCCACGCCCCCCGCTGTCTGTGGCGGCCGCCCGAGCGCGGCGGCGGCAGGGGGAAGATGGCGGCGGCCGCGGCGGCGGCGCTGCGGGCCTGGTTCTGGAACGAGCGGTTCTGGCTCCCTCACAACGTGACGTGGGCGGACCTGGCCGGCGAGGCGGGCCCGCCGGGCAGCGGGCTGCAGTACCCGCGGGCGGCTCATGTCCTCTCCGCTTTCCCGCTGGCGCTCGGCATCTTCGCTGTGCGGTTGCTCTTCGAGAGGTGAGAGCGGGGCCGCCCTCGGGGCGGCGGGGCCGGGAGGCGCCGGGGTCGGTGAGCACCGGGCCGAGCCTGGGGGAGGCTCGGTGGGGGCTCCCAGCGCCTTTTGAGGCCTCTGTGAGGCCCTTCGTGGAAAGGGGACATTGTGTAATCCCGGGAATCTGTCGCGGGAGTCGTGCACAAACCCGTGGGGCTGCACCGCTCTGGGGCTGGATAACGAGAGGCCCCTCCAGTCTGGCGGTGCTGAGGTAATGCCAATAAAAATCGCGTGTTTTTTGTAGGAATTCACTTTTACTCCTGCTCCTGCTCATTGGGGTGACGGACAGAGCTGGCGGCTGCTGCTGCTGCTCCTCATTTGGCTTCCGTGTGTGCTTTATTGTACTTTCCCTGAGTTCCTGGATGAGGAAATAGGGCTGGTTCACACGGCCTGATGTGTTATTAAAGACTCGGTGGCTCTCCCTCCTCTCAGGCACGATGGATGCGAGTGCAGATCCTCATCTCTGCCCATAAACAGGTGTAATTCGCGATTCCTCATTTACCTGAGCATCCATAAACTCAGCCCTGGGGCAGAGGTAAATCCGAGTGTGGTGTGGATCTGCCACAGCCACACGCAGTGTGTGGGTGGCAGAGATAATTAATTAGTAAAGCGGCTTACAAAGGAAACCCTTAGGTGAAGCGGACCAAGACACCCTGTATTGCTGTTCAGGTAGTTCATTAAACATTGATTTAATCTTAAATTTCTGCCTTGAAAGGGCAGAAGTTGGCCAGGTTGGATGGACTTCGAGCAACCTGGATTAGTGGAAAGTGTCCCTGCCCATGGCAGGGGGTGGGACTGGGTGTGCTTTAAGGTCCTTTCCAACCCAAACCATTCCATGATTCCAAAAGTATTTTTAAGAATAAAAAGGGTTGCAGGACTAAAGTGGGTGGGAATTGAGTCGGTTTTTTTTTTTTTTCTTTAAGAAGTGTGAATTTTCTTGAGCTTTCAAAAACTAAGAGGTGGTTGGGATGAAGTGAAAAGATGACAAATATTGGGGAAAATGAAGCAGGTCAGCAGAGAGGTGAGAAACTTGAGAGTTTTCATTTTCTCCATGCTGTTTTTCTGCCTTTAGGAAAAAAATTCTTCAGAAAACCAGTGCAGAGAACCCAGGAACACACGTGGCACTGCCAAAATCCCATCTCAGCTTGGCCTGAGCTTTGTACTTGCCAGGACATAAAGAAAAGAGATTGTGAGACACAATGAAAAGGGAGATCCCAAGTCCAGGTGTCAATCTGGGGAAGAGGTGCAGAATATTTTCTGTTCTTGGGGGAGATGCACCTGATGGTGCTCCAGGCAGCATTTACTGTGTCCTGATAATGTCTCCCTGGTTTATGAAATCTCTTTTGTGGTGTTAATTTAGGGTGGAGTTAAATGATGATTTAACTCCTGAGCCTGCAGAGCAAAGCTCAGAGGCCGAGCTCTGGTTCCTGAGGGGGTTTTTCCTGATCTCAGCTGTGTTTTGGTGCTGTCCCAAAGTGAAAGCTGATTGTGACAGCACATCTCAGACACTTCCTAGTGTGTTTATTTTAAAAGTACATATCTTTGGATAGAATCCTTTCTGTTTCCTCCAGCCACTTTGAACATGTCATAAAAGTTCAGCTTTGTCTCAATAAACTCCTGTGGTGCATCCATCCCAATTCAGGCTTTGATTGTGTCAAATGTCTTTCTTGTCACACATTTCACAGTTGGACTGGGTGACTCAGAACGTGAATTACAGACTCTGCAGCTCTTTTGGTTGAGCTGCTTTTTTTATTTTCTCCCTCCTTTTGTAGCTCCTCAGTGTGAGGAAATGCTTTGTGCTACAGCACTTGTAACACTGACACATTTCTGTTTGTTAGGATTGCACTAAAACCTGCTTTTTACATCATGACATTGATGAAATAATAATTAATTTGTCTGTCTGTGGGCAGTTTATGAGTGTAGGGATGAGACAGGACTTGTAGAGGAAGGTAAAGACAGAGGGAGGGTGAGGATTTTTGTTCAGTCAGCCAAAAGAAAAACTTCAGCCCATAAATTTGGGTTTATATTTTTTATCCTTTTCAATATTTCTCCTTGCACATCTTGTCCTACTGCAGGCACAAAAAAAAAAAATCCCAGGTGTCTGCAAAAACTGGAGTGTTCTTTGGGACCAGGTGTGGGTGTTGATGCACAGATCTGAGACATCTGATTTGAGATGTTATTGAATCAGGTCTGTTATGGAATGAGATGGTTAAATCTTAATGAAATTGAGAGATTGTGGAAATACAAACTCAAAGAGATATTCAGTAAATCTCACTTTTTATAAATAAATCACACAGGAGCTTGTTCTTCCTTTAAATGCTGTGACAGGGAGTCACAACCAAACTGGAATGTTCAGAAAGAAAAATTCTGCCTTTTTGTGAAATATTTGTTATAACACACAACTTGTGGACTTGAAAATTTGTGTTAGTTTTAAAATCAGTGTGAGAGATGGGGCTGGGCAGGCTCAGGTGTGAGCTGATCCCTGGTGATAAATTTTAATAGAAGTTTTTATGTGATGAGAATTTCTTGCTGGAAGGTGTGGCAGCGAGTTGACCTTGGGTATAGTTTGTTGCCGTTGAGATTTGTGTGAGATCATAAAATCATTTAGATTAAAAGGGACCTTTCAAGGCCACCTCATCCCATTCTCTCCTCAAATCAAGGCCAGTGCTCAGGCAGCTCACATCACTCGTGCTCTTCTGCTGCTCAGTTTGAATATAGAATGGAAATTCTGCTGTCTGGGCAGGGATTTTTTCCTTATTTTGAGGGTTTGTCACTGTGGGATTCAAATCACAACTGCAAATCTCATCTAGGACCAAAAAATTGAAGTGCCACAGCAGTTTGAAGTGTAAATTTACCTTAAATTACAGGTCAGGTTGGGATTTTCCTGCCTGAGCATGGGGTTGATCACTCAGGCAATTTTCTGTCTGTGTGAACTTCTGTGCTGCACTTGTGATATATCCTGTAGGAAAGCAGAGTATAAAGACATTGAATACTTAATATTATTTTTACATTTTTGTGAGGGGTCTTGCCAAATGTTTCCTAGCATCAGGACACAATTTCTGGCTGGTGGTCTGGATTGTGGAGGAAACTGTGAGCCTTTGGAGCCAAGCTCAAAGGAAATCACTCCTTCCTTTTTTATTTTTTTTAAATTATTTATTTTTTTTTAAAAGCTATGAGTGTTGAAATAAAGTTTAGCATGTCCAGAGATGGGAGCAGAGCTGGGAAGGGTCTGGAACACCAGGAGAGAGGCTGAGGGAGTGGAGAAAAAAAGAAAAGGAGGCTCAGGTTGGACATCAGGATGAATTTCTTCATGGAAAAATTGGGGATTGGGCACCTCTGGGTGATCCTGGAGGGAATTTTCAACCTCAGGGATCCTGGGAAGAGCTGGGGCAGGCAGAGAAGTCTGGGCCTGCAGTGTCTGTCATTTGTTTTTGTGTTTTCTGATTTGTTTTTTGTGTTTTCTGATTTGTTTTTTGTGTTTTCTGAGAGCTGAGTGTTCCTTTGGGATCAGTCACAAGCTGCTCTGTAATTCCTCAAGGGAAAACTTCACAACCTGGGACTGTTCTTAAGCACAGCCACAGATATTTGTTCCTGAGAATCTTTACTGGTGGAGCACTTAGAGCCATGATCCTCCTGAATTTTAATATTTCCCTTTAAACAGAAGGAGAAATTGTAACAATTGTGGTTGGAAAAAGCAGCATTTTCTGCTTGGTGGCACTGGGAGGCTCCTGAATATTGTAATTTTGGCTTAGCTCTCTCTGAAACAATCTCTCAGTGAAAGCAAAATGATTTTAGTGCTACAAATGTAATGCCCTTTTCAAAATTGGTTTGAGAAACAGGTTTTTTCCTCAAAATAACTGAATAAAAAATAATAAATATTGCTCCTTTAACACCAATTCACACATGAGGTAATGCAGAAATTTCCCTTGGAGCCCTGAGCCCATCCTGCCACCAACCTGCTAATTTTGAACATGTTTGTATTTGTTTGAGTTGCAAAGCCAGGCTTGTTTCCAGACTCTGTGCTGTAAAATCCAGGAAGAATTAAATCAGTTTGGAATACACAGAGCACATGGGATGGATGAGTGGAATCTTTCACACTTGAGGACTTGCACCTTCCTCTCTGTCCTGAAGGAAACAATTCACTTTATTTTTCCCAAAAAAAATTTTAAAAAAGTGATTTTTGGGAGCTGTGTCACTTGAACTTCCTTTTTTTTCTGAGCTGTGTGACACCAAGGCTGTTTTGGAAACAAGATACTTTGTTTTAGGGCTTCATCTCCAGCATTTCTGACTGCTATCAGTCTATTGTTTTATTGCTGAGGAATGAGAATCCCCCTGGGGAGCACATTCAGATCCTTGCAAGCCAAGGGCATTAAGATTTAATTTTTTATTCTGGTGTGCACAGTATGTGCTGTCTGCAGTCACCATATGGACTAATAAAAGAAATTTCTCCACCTGGGAAGCTGTGGGATGGAGATTTCAAAACCTTTTTTCACCAGGTTTTACAATTGGTGACAAATCCAGGTCCTTGTGATTCAGGCAGAGGAAGGAAATAAATATCTTGTTTTAATCCAGCTCTTTCTGGGGAATTCTTGCAGGTTTATTGCCAAGCCATGTGCCATAAACCTTGGCATTCAGGACAGTGGACCTCACAGAGCCCAGCCCAATGCAATTTTAGAGAAAGTGTTTACATCCATCACTAAGGTGAGTGAAATTCCTCCTCCTTTCCAAAGGGAATGGAGACCTGGAGGTGTCACAGGGCGATTTTTGCTTCCACTTTTTTGGGCTCATTCTGCTTTTATTTTGTCTCTGGTGGCAAAGTAAATTCCCTGGATGGCTGAGCCATCTTTGTGCACAGAAGAATCTTTTTTTTTTTTAATACCCTGATAGATTTAGTTCCCTACCTTTGCTCCAAGTTGGGGATTTTTAATTTAACAAGAGATTTCCACTTTTATTGGGAAAGTGTTCCTCTTTTTCTTGGGCTCAGTTCCTTGTCTGATTTTATTGGTTTTATTGGGAATGTCTTCCTCTCCTTTGTGCCATTTGCTGACATTGTCAGTGGATTTTTCAGGGAGGTTTTCAGGCAGTGAAGATGTTCTGATGATATTTCATGGTGGCAGGAGATGTTTTTTGGGTTGTTTCCATCTTTCCCTACACCACTACAGAATTACAGAATCCCACTGTATTTTATCCACTATTGAATAAGTGCAGTAGATTTTCATTAAAGATAATGAAATGGAAAGTTTTCTGTTGAGATTTTGGTGATGCTCAACCTCACCTACTGGAGCAGATAAAGGGAAATTCTATAAAAAACTCAGAAAAAAAAAAAAAAGCCTTGTGAGAGCATTAAAGTTTTGAGGATTTGGAATGATGTGTGAACTGAAAACCCCCCCAGAATCTGATGCACTTTACTCTGATTTTGATTTTCAGCTGGGCAGATTGATGATTTTTTTTATTAAATCAGCATTCTGCACAGCTTTTGTGGTTTGTATATAATTCAAATAGTAAAATGTGTTTATCATCTTTCAGTGGTAGAGTTCCCTGGCAGAGCTGCTCTGAATTATCTCACTCCTGGGCCCTTGTAGAGGGAGTTACCAGGTTTGGTTCACTCTGATAAATCCATTTTGTGTTCATTCAGTTCCCAGGTGGAGAACAGGGATATATTTTATCTACATTTGTCATGGAAGTATCTTAGTCTTCAAATATATTTTCATTTACAAACTTTGATAACAGAAATAAGACAATTTCTGCAGTGCCCTTATGGAATATACAAATATCTACTTTGTGAAACCAACTCTTTAAAGTTTCCCTAAGAAATTTTAAACATTTTCAGCTTTGCTGCTCCTGAGTTCTGAGCTGTTTGAATTATGTGCAGCTTTAACAGGTAGAACAGGACACTTTAACAGCTCCTTCCCTCAAATTAACAGACAGAACAGTCACATTTTTTGTCTGAATGTGCTGTCAGCTGATGAAATAGGTGAGGAAAGGCTCAACCAAACCCATTCTGAGTAATTAAATAATTAGTGAAGGTTAAACCTGAATGAGCATTTGTGGCACTGGGTTCTCAATTCTGGTCCCTTCCTGGTTTGGTTTTTATCATCTGTGCATTATTTCTCTCATAGTACAGGACTGAAAGCAGCTTGAGGAGTGGGAGAAATGACATTTTATTTCATTTTCCTTCAGTCTCCAGATGGAAAAAGGTTAGAAGGCTTGTCCAAGCAGCTGGACTGGGATGTGCGGAAGATCCAGCGCTGGTTTCGGCATCGGAGGAACCAGGACAAACCCACCACCCTCACGAAATTTTGTGAGAGCATGTATGTTTGTGCACAGGGGCTTCACCTGAGAGCTCTGCCTGTGTTCTCCTCCAGCTGGGCCTGGGGCAGCTGCTCTGCCAGCCCAGAATTCCTGTACGAGCAAACAGGGCAGTTAAAGGAGGTTTTAAATGTGACAATGTTTTGTGGGCGTACCTGAGAGACCAGAATGGGGTGCAGGAGTCAGAGCTGAGGGGCTTTGGGTCCTTCATGGCACTTGAGAGTCCCTGTGTGTCCATGTCTGTGTGTCCCTGTGTGTCCATGTCCCTGTGTGTCCATGTCTGTGTGTCCCTGTCCATATCTGTGTGTCCATGTCCTCTAAGGCTTCACCTGAGAGCTCTGCCTGTGTTCTCCTCCAGCTGCTCTGCCAGCCCAGAATTCCTGTACAAGCAAACAGGGCAGTTAAAGGAGGTTTTAAATGTGACAATGTTTTGTGGGCATGTCTGAGAGAACAGAGTGGGGTGCAGGAGTCAGAGCTGAGAGGCTTCAGACACTGGGCAGGTCCTTCATGGCACTTGAGAGTCTGTGTGTCCATGTCTGTGTGTCCCTGTCCATGTCCCTGTGTGTCCATGTGTCCATGTCTATGTGTCCCTGTCCATATCTGTGTGTCCATGTGTGTCCATGTGTCCCTGTGTGTCCATGTCCCTGTGTGTCCCTGTCCCTGTCCACATCTGTGTGTCCATATCCATGTGTCCCTGTGTCCCTGTGTCCCTGTCCATATCCATGTGTCCCTGTCCATGTGTCCCTGTCTGTGTCCATGTCCCTGTGCCCTCCCTGGGTGTCAATCCCCCAAGCCGCTCCCGTTCCCATTGCCGCAGGAATGACCTTGTGCCTTCCCCAGTTCAGACACCCCTTCACCTTCCTTCTCTCCTCCAGCTCAGACACTCCTTATCTTCCTTCTCCACTTCAGACACCCCTTCCCTTCCTTCTCCAGTTCAGACATTCCTCACCTTCCTTCTCTCCTCCAGTTCAGACATTCCTCACCTTCCTTCTCTCCCCCAGTTCAGACACTCCTTCCCTTCCTTCTCCAGTTCAGACACCCCTTCCCTTCCTTCTGTCCTCCAGTTCAGACACCCCTTCCCTTCCTTCTCTCCTCCAGTTCAGACACCCCTTCCCTTCCTTCTCTCCTCCAGCTCAGACACTCCTTCCCTTCCTTCTCCAGTTCAGACACTCCTTCCCTTCCTTCTCCAGCTCAGACACCCCTCACCTTCCTTCTCTCCTCCAGCTCAGACACCCCTTCCCTTCCTTCTCTCCTCCAGTTCAGACACCCCTCACCTTCCTTCTCCAGTTCAGACACCCCTCACCTTCCTTCTCCAGCTCAGACACCCCTTCCCTTCCTTCTCTCCCCCAGTTCAGACACCCCTCACCTTCCTTCTACAGTTCAGACACTCCTCACCTTCCTTCTCCATTTCAGACACCCCTCACCTTCCTTCTCAGCTCAGACACCCCTTCCCTTCCTTCTCTCCTCCAGTTCAGACACTCCTTCCCTTCCTTCTCTCCTCCAGCTCAGACACCCCTCACCTTCCTTCTCTCCTCCAGTTCAGACATTCCTCACCTTCCTTCTCTCCTCCAGTTCAGACACCCCTTCCCTTCCTTCTCTCTCCCAGTTCAGACACTCCTCACCTTTCTTCTCTCCTCCAGTTCAGACACCCCTTCCCTTCCTTCTCTTCTCTCCTCTCTTCAGCCCATTCTCATTCCCCACTCCCTGAGCTCCTGCAATTTTCTCTGTAGTGCAGTAGAACCTCCTCAGTATTTTTTCCTGACTTGTTTCTCCTCTGCTGCTTTCTTTCCTTTCCAGTAACTTTCAATTCTTCCCCCAGTATGGTTTTATCCACCTAAAGCCACAAGGTAAGAGGGGAAAATCCAAACATTAGGATACCTTGGGTGACAACAGCTCTGCTTGTTACCTTTTTTTGCATGTTCACCCTGAATTTCAAACTCATGTGTGGTGTGAAAAATCTTCAATAGGTTTTTGTTACCTGAAATGTTTAGAGATGAAGGTGGTTAAAAGCTTTTCAGATTTGGGGCTTTTCCCATGTATTTCAATTAATTTTACAAATGCTAATTCTATGTCCTAAGTTTATTTTTTTACTTTTTTTTTTTTCAGGTGGAGATTTACATTTTATTTAAGTATATTTTTTTATGGAATCAGGTTTCTCTGGACGGTGAGTTGCTCTGTCACCCACATTGGGGTGATTTGGGATCCTGGGGGTTCTGTTAAAATCCTTCTTTACACCTTTCTATACAGATCTGTCATTTTGGAAATAATAGGAAATTATTTGATATGTTACCCCAGAATGTTGGAAAAAACAAGGTGGACTTTGTTATTTTAAATATTTTTTTTTTGCTATGGAGAGCTGCTCCTTTTTTTTTTCTCCTGTCCCTCTTGAAGGGGTACAGGTTCATCTCCTTGGGTCTTTATTATTATTATTATTATTATTATTATTATTATTATTATTATTATTCTAGAAATTTCCATTGCAGCAGAACTCACACTGACAGCACAAATTAGACTTTAAAACACTGGGATTTTTTACAGTAAATTTAGGTTGAATGGCAGAATGAAGATAAAATTTCAGTGTAGCAGTACTGGAGTATCTTTAGGTGCTGGGGAGGAAAACACCCAGAACAAACTGGAGGTTTATAGAATTTTAATTTATATATAATAAAAACTTATCTACTCCTTTTAGGCACCCTGGTTTTGGGACACACGACAGTGCTGGTACAATTACCCTTTCCAGGTATGAAACACCTCAATTCCAATTTTTTTTTGGACAATTTCAGTTTTTATTTTTGTCATTAATACTGAATTAAAACTGTCATTTATTCTTTGTGCCTTTACACCCTGGTTAGGTTTGGCAGCAGCAGGGTTTCCTTGGGTACATCTGACTCAGTCACTTTATTTTGCTGCTGAAATTATTAAAAGTGGGAGGAAAAAAAAAAGCATAAAATCATAGTGGTAATTTATTTATTTACTGTATAGAGGCCAACAGTCTGTTCCAGAGCTTGCTTTTCCTACTCCAAGAGGCTGTAAATATTGACAAGGGAATTTATTCCTTTGGAAGAAAACTCAAACACACAATTAGATTTGTGTGAGTAAGATGTCTGTTGCTTAAATTTGTTTTTATTAAACCTGAATGATTTAACTTATGCCTCAGCAATTCTGGGATGGAAAAGGAGGAAGGAAAAAAGTGATTTTAATGTGAATTTTGAATTATTTTGTTTTGTGACTGTGCTATCTTTTCTTTTTTTCCAGCCTCTAACATCCAGGCTTTATTATTACTATATCTTGGAGCTGGCCTTCTACTGGTCCCTCATGTTTTCTCAGTTTACAGACATTAAAAGGAAGGTGAGATAAACCAGAATTGCATTAACCACTCAACAGCTAAATAAAAATAATAATAAACACGTAAGACTAACAAAAAAAAAAGAGAGAAAAGCCAAAATATAATGATAATTATGTTTTATTCCTCATTTCCTGCTTCTCTTCTCCTGACCTGGGGTATCCTTGAGTTCCTTTCACCTTCCAGGGGACAGAACTTCACTCAATACCTCCCAATCAAAAGTGAACAAATCATTGCCTAAAAATAGATTGAACTGGAAAGCTTGCAAGAAAATGAGCTGCTCAATGCAGCACCTTGCTGAAGAAATGACAAACACTGAGGCAATAATAAATTGGGTTTTGAAAGGAATTTCTCAACTGTGTGAGGAGCAGATGATGAGTGGTTGCAGTTGCTCAAATCTAATTCTGTCGTGCTGCACTCCAGGATTTGGTTATTGTTGCTGTTGGAGAACATTCCCCAGTAAATCCTGGCTTATTGCTTCCTTTACAGGAGCTGCAAAGCAGCAAATTATCCCAATTTTTGCACTGGTAAAAACAAGTTTAGCCAGGTTTTTTTCTGAAATAATAGAGTGGAGCTGCAGACAAGCAGTGATGAAGAACCTCTGGGATTCTGTAATGATTTATTTTGAATTTAACAAGTGGATGACAGCTAGAGGAGGATGGGGGCAGCAGTGCAAACCCTGAATATTGTGCATTTTAAACATTTTTTGTTCTTCCTGCTGAGTTACCTGTTCTGTGCCTGCTCTGCCCTGGCAGGGTTTGGTCACTGACAGCAGGAACAGCACTTAAATGTGTGCCAGAAAAACCAGGAGGAGCTAAAAATGAGGATGATTTTGTCCTTTAAAATCATCTGGGGGGTCTGCAAGTACAACTCTGAGAAACTCCTAAATGTGGTCCAGGAGCTGAGGGGACAAACAGTGTGTCTGAAAAACCAGGAGGAGCTAAAAATGAGGATGATTTTGTCCTTTAAAATCATCTGAGGGGTCTGCAGGTACAACTCTGAGAAACTCTTAAATGTGTGCCAGAAAAACCAGAAGGAGCTAAAAATGGGGATGATTTTGTCCTTTAAAATCATCTGAGGGGTCTGCAGGTACAACTCTGAGAAACTCTTAAATGTGTGCCAGGAGCTGAGGGGACAAACAGTGTGTCTGAAAAACCAGGAGGAGCTAAAAATGAGGATGATTTTGTCCTTTAAAATCATCTGAGGGGTCTGCAGGTACAACTCTGAGAAACTTAAATGTGTTCCAGGAGCTGAGGGGACAAGCAGTGTGTCTGAAAAAACAGGAGGAGCTAAAAATGAGGATGATTTTGTCCTTTAAAATCATCAACTCTGAGAAATTGCTGATCCCTGAGCAGCACCAAAGCTGAGAGACCTTTCTGGAAGATTTGTGGAGATGATTGGAGTGTGATGAGCTGAACCAAAGGAATCCTGTGACTCAATTAGGTGGCTCTATCCCAATTTTTTTGCATTTTGTGTGACAGCCAGAGTGTTGATTCACGGTTTTTCCTGTTGCCAGGATTTCCTGATCATGTTCGTCCATCACTTGGCCACCATCGGGCTCATCACGTTCTCCTACATGAACAACATGGTGAGGGTTGGAACTCTGGTGCTGTGCCTCCATGATGCTTCAGATTTCCTCCTGGAGGTGAATTTCCTTTCAAATCTTTGTTAATTAATTGATTTTCAAATCCCTGATGCTTGGTGGGATCTCAGGGGAACAAGCTGATGTTTATAAACTGCTTTAAATGTGGAATTTGTGCTGCTGATCCTGCCCTGTCAGCTTTTCCTCCAAACTGCTTGAGAGTCACAAAAGCATGGAATGGTTTGGGTTGGAAAGAACATTAAAGATCATCCAATTCCACTATCCCAGGTTGTTCCAAATCCCATCCAACCTGGCTCTGGGCATTTCCAGGGATGGAGCTTCTCTGGGTAACCTGTGCCAGGGCCTCACCACCCTCTCAGAGAGGGAGATTTTATCCTCTGGCAGTTTTATTCTGTCACTTGTAAATAATCTCTCCCATTGTTCTTGCAGGACCATATAAATAACAGTATAAAAATAGTAATACAATATAATAATCCCTTTTTTTTTTCCCCAAACTGTACAAATGTGATTGAGAATTTTTTGCAGCTTTCAGTGCACAAAGGGAATAATATTTGCATGTTTTTTGTCTCTTGTAGGCTGCAAAATTGGCCAATTATGCCAAGTACCAACGTTTGTGTGATGCTTTCTTCATGCTCTTTGGGGTTGTGTTCATTGTGACCCGGCTGGGCATTTACCCTTTCTGGTAAGCACCTGCAGCTGGCAGCTCTGGGTTGTTCTCCCAATCCTTTCAGCACAACCTTTGTTTTAGATTTTTCCCAAACATGGCCCAAGTGCTGCTTGAGTAGGCACATGAAGAAATTTCTCCCCCAGTCAACTGAGGGACTGGGAGAAGATTCCAGAATCTCATTCACAGCTGCCCCTCCCCTGCTGCAGTGATGACAGAATCAGCCAGAATCTGCTCTGAGAGCCTTGAAGGATTGTCTCCTTCTCTGAAGAAATAATTACTGGTGAGGCACAGCCTCTTGAGGTAATTTTTGTTTGTATCTGGCTTAGTCATCACTGCATTTCTGATTCTTGTGACACTTCTGTGGTGTCCTTGTGACAATTCACAGCCTGAAATAAGTCTGAGGTTTCTTGGGAGACAAAACCGTGGATAAATGGCTTAGGGAGAATCAGCCCATAATGAGATTCCCTCTCACCTCAGTGGGTCAGACCTGGAGCAGTGCTTTGGTTAATGAGCTGTTCATTTATTGGTGTGGTGACAATTTGCTTACATCTTTTACTGCATGCATTTATTTCCTAGGCCATGGACACCTGGCATTCCCATTTTTTTGGATGCCTGGCAGGCAACAACAACCCTTCCACTTCAGGCTCATATTTGCAATTTAAGCACTTGCTTATTTTCCAGTCAATGCACCAAAGGACTCTGGATGAAGAAGAGCTTTAATTTCTTTGTAGGTTCCTTGCAGGGACAGATGAGAGAGTTGTTTTTGCAGCTGCTGTCTGTCATGGGGGGATGCTCTTACCTCACACCAGTGGTCAGCATCCTGTAAATCTTTAATGTGTTTTCCACTGGCTGTAATGTCACTCCTCAGCTTTGTGGAGGAATCTGGCAGGCTGCAGCAGCACTGCAGACCCTGAGCACGTGTATTCCCTTCTCTAATTAGTAATTTGAAACATCAGCAGATCTCTGGAGCTGCATTTAATTCTTTCATAAACCTGCTATGAGTTAAATACTTCTGGAGCTGCCTTTTGGGGCATTTTGGTTCTTGTTTGAAAGGCTTGTTTTGCTTTTCTTGTGAAATGTTAAAAGCTGTGTGAAATTAATGTGGTTGTTAAAGGTCTCTCCATACCCCTCTGCATCATAAAATCTAAAGTGTTTATTAAATTGCTGGAGGACTGGCAATAACTCCCAGCAACAAGAACAGCAAAACAGTAATGAAAGAAACACAAAGCTTGGGTCATAAAGCAGTTTTGAGTCTTCCAGCCTGGCCAGAGGAATCTATAAAACTCTGAGGGAAGGGAAGGGCACCCAGGGAGGGAGGGAGGCCTTCTGGGGACAAAATTCCTTCCTGATCCCAGAATCCTTGAGACTGGAAAAGCCCTCCAGGAGCAGAGTCCAGCCTGTGACCAATCCCCAGCAGAGCAGTGAGTGCCACATCCAGAAATGAACAGAAATGGGGACTCCAAACCTCCCTGGGCATCTGACCACCCTTTCCATAAAAAAAATTCCTCCTGATGTCCATCCTGAGCCTTTCCTGGCACATCCTGAGGCTGTTCCCTCTTTGTCCTGTTGTTGTTTGGGAGCAGAGCCTGACACAGCTGCCCCCTCCTGTCAGGGAGTTGTGCAGAGCCAGAATTTCCCCCCTGATCCCCCTTTTCCCCAGCTCTGCACACACTCCATCCCCTCAATATCTCATTTGCTGTGAGCTCCCAGAACAACCTCACAGTGCCCAGCACAGAGTGACAATCCCTGCCCTGCTCTTATTTTTGATAAGATTTTTAATCTTTCAATCTGGATGAAAGCTGCCCAAGCAGGAAGGTGTTAATGGTTGTGTTGGTAACCAGAGCAGCCTGACATCACTTCCTGTGAAGTTGTTATAAATAAATTCTTGTGCTTTAGAGAAGAAAATTGGCAGCAGATCCTTGTGTGTGTGTAACCAAAGTGCAGCACATTCACATGTTGTGTTGGGCTGCTCAGTTGAAATGAGTTTTACTCAGGCTCCTGACTGGCAGGAGCAGAGCAGCAGACGCTCAGTGAGACACAAACTGGTCTGGCACCTCAAAGAGCTGGGCCACAGCTGATCTCAAATCTATTTCTGAATCTCTTGAAGGATTTTGAACACAACCCTGTTTGAAAGCTGGGAGTTGATTGGTCCTTACCCTTCCTGGTGGCTCTTCAACGGGCTCCTGGTGACCTTGCAGGTGCTGCACGTCATCTGGTCTTACCTGATCGTCCGCACGGCCTCCAAGGCCCTGGTGAGGGGCAAGGTAAGGCTGGGGGAGGCTTCTGCTCCTCTTTCCTCCAAGCCCCACGAAGGAATCATCAGAAATTGGGTTTTGCAGTTGTTGGTTCTTAAGGGATTTGCATCAAGACTTCACAAAAACGGCGTTTTGTTTTTTACCTTGATTTTTTTGTTCTGCATTTGTGAGTTGCCAGGTGTGTTCAAAAGCAGGGAGTGGAGTTATTTCCCTGCATGCCCATTTTCCAGGCCATTCAAATGTCCTCAAGTGGTGATTGTGACCCTCTTGTTGTGCACTCTGGAGTTTGAGGTGGTGGCAGGCTCTCTTTTGGATGACAGGATGAACACACAGGATGTTCCCAACTTCAGCTGGACCTTGGGATGTTCTGGGGGATTTTGTGCATCTTCACTGGCTTCTGTCTGCTAGTGGTCTCAGAAAAGGTTCCCAGGGGTGCAGGGGGGTTTGCTGGTTGTCAGAAATCACAGAATGACCTGGGTTGGAAAGGATTTTAAAGATCATCCAGTTCAAGGCCAGGCTGGGCAGGGCTTGGAGCACCCTGGGGTAGTGAAGGTGGAGCAAGGTGAGATTTAAGGTCCTTCCAACCCAAACCATTCTGTGATTCTATAAAACCAGCAAAAAAGCTGATTTAGCAGCACAAATGCTTTTTTTTTTTCCCCTAACAGATATTGATATTCTGATCTGGGTTTCTCTGCTGGCTCTGCATTATTTTGTGTTTGACTTCACCTGCCCCTCCTACACTTTGAAAAATAGAAATATTCTGGTTGACTCTGGGGACAAGCAGGTTTCAGCTCTTCATCTGTTCCCCACAGCTGCTACTACAAATGCCTGATTTTCATTCTCTGCAGCTGTTTCTGTATCCTGAGTTCTACACCTTTTCCCTTTCCTTGGTTCTCTCCTGTCCAGGTGACCTAGCCAGAGAAAGGACTCTAAGCTCTGTCTTCTTCATTCTTTTCTCCTTTTCTCTGTGCCAGATTGGAGCTGGACAGTTTCACCCTGTGCATGTAAGTGTGACCTGTGGGTTCTGTTTGTTGACTGAAACACATCTGTGTGGAGGCCAGGACAAAAGCAGAGCCCTGCTCTTGGGGCTGTGGTGCCTTCTCCTTCTCTCCCTGGTCCTGCCAGAGTGCTAAAATTCTGATTTTTCCAAAGGTCAGAGCAGTGTCCTGGGGTCTGTTCTTACCTGCTGCCTGCACAACCTTCACTTTCTGCTTTTCCACACCCCCACACTCCAATTTCTGTCTTTGCTCCTCATCAGCACAGCACTGAGGGGGAGAGGGCAGGAGGAATTCACTCCTTTTTGTGAAAAGGAATGAAACAGTCACTTCTCCCCCAAGAATGGAGAAAATACCAAGGGATTTCTGCTTCCTTCCAGTGACCCTTTGACCTTCCAATAGAGCAGGAGAGTGGGGAAAGATAGCAAAAAGTTCTGGCAACAGGCAGAAGCCAGGACATCCAAAAAGTTCCTGGAGATCTTTAACTTCAGATCTTCCCTGGAGTTCAGCCAGTTCCTGCTGCTGGAGAGAGCCCTAACCCTGACTCCAAGAGAAATCCTGGAAAGCTGCAAGGCAGAATGTTGGCACATGGAGTTCCTGAGGGCTGTTGGCTGCACAGGGAGGGGAGTGAGGAGAGTGAGGAGCTGCTTGGGCAGAGCAGGAGCTGCTCTCCAGGCCTGGCTCACGCTGGGGAGGTTTGGTTGTGGATTTGCCACCACCCAAGGTGTGTGTTTGCTCTTGGGGCTGGGTTTATGGGCTCTTCCCTTCCTCTTGTGGCTCTGCAGGGCTGCCCTGTGGTGGCACTTGGAGGTACACTCCTCCTGGGAAGGTTCAAAATGCCACATCCAAGTCCAATGGAGCTGGATTTGCAGCCTGTCTCTGAAATAAGGGAAACTCTGTAAGCAGATCTGGATCCCTGAGTGGATGTTTGCTGTTCTCCATCCCCTGTCCAAACAAGCTCCTGCTCCTAAATGGGATCTCCCAGATGAAGCACAAGCTGTGGAAATGGAGGTGCTTTGTTGGAGCAGTGATGTGATAATTAAAGCTGGTTCATTTTTTAAAATAGCAAAGCTGCTCCTTATAGGGCAAAATGTTCTGACACATTTCCTGGTTTTTTTGGTCATGTGATGGTGGCATGAGAAATTTTTGATTCAAAACAAATAGTTTAGAAAAATTACCTTGAACTGATCTAGAGAGGAGCTCTTGGAAGACAAGAATAATGCCAGATCTGGTGAGAACAAGAGTGAAGTGCTCTCACAGATATACAGAATATTTGGAAAATGGAGCTGATATTTCCAAACTGTTTTTTGCAGTGTCTGTGTCTTGTTCCTAAACCTTCTTGGGAGTTTGAACTGAAATGCAGGAGGTAGATGTGAGTGAAGGTTCATCCCAGACACAACCTTCTAACTGCTGCTTTCTGTCCCAATTTCAACTCTCCCTCTCCTCTCCCACCCCCCCAATTCCACTGGCAACCTTCAGGTATCCAAGGATGACCGCAGTGACGTGGAGAGCAGCTCTGAGGAGGAGGATGTGACTTCCAACAGCACAAAAGGAATTTTCAGCACTTCCAGTAACGGTTCCAACCGCCTCAACGGCCACGTGGCCGGCGCCCAGTGGACAGGAGAGGAGTAAGGGCTGGCCTTGAGCAAACACGAACTTCTCTTTCAATATCTAGTTGTGTTGAGCTCCACATTCCCAAGTGATCTTTAATCAAAAAAAAAAAAACCCTTCCCCAGAAACCTCCAGCAGACCCTGACCAGTCAGAGGCTTTGCACGGCACAAGGGATGAAGCCAACGCTCGGGGGGCAAAAACAAAGCTGCAGATTTCACTTCAAGCCATTTTGTACTTCAAAAGTACAAGGAAAACAACCCTGAGCCCTGTTGGTATTTGCAGAGGTGTCTTTGTTTGGGACAAGCTGGCTTTTCCTGGGATCAATCAGCTCAAGGCAGAGCAGGTTTGGACTGCAGGGTTTGGTGCCACTCGGTGACGGTTCGGTCCCAGCAGGTGCAGCTGCTCCTGATGCACTCCAGAAGCCACTTCAGAGCACAGAGAACGCAGGTTCCACGTCCCAACCTGCTCAGGGGGAGGCAGAGGCTGCTCCCAGCCGAGCTTTGAACTGTGCTAACCCAGAACCACTGCTCTGCCTCACCCCAGGCTGCTGGGCAAGTCCCAGCTGCTCATCTCTGCTGTCACCAGGGACCAGACCAGCATCTGCTGCCTCTTTTGGTGCTGCAAACCCCTCTGAAGTCTTGACCAAAGCCTTCTGCAAGGGGGTTGGGGGGGTGGTTTATTGCCCCTGAGACAACCAGCATAATCCAGGCCTTTTAAATTGTTCTCTTCCTGTTGCAAATTGTGGTTTTGAAGACTTCTCTAGACCTACTGGATTCGGTTAGCCAAGTTGGGATCAGAGGGAGGATCAAAACTGGTGGGCTGGGTTTAACTCTCCAAAAAAATGAGATGTTTTGGTCCTGTACTCTGAAGCAAGTGATTGTTGCTGCTCTGATGTTAGAGCTGTGGAGGAACCCAGGGCTGGAAGAGCAGCCACACTGTGGGCTTTGCTTCTCTTTTTTTTACTCAATGGTACTTGGGGGCAATGGAACGGTCAATCAGGAGCAGAATTTTGGAAACTTCTCAAGTTTGTTACCATTTTATACTGTTGTTTACTCTTATCTCCAATTAAAAGTTGCTTCAGAATCTTGGGGTGATGTGTTTCATCTTGAGGACAGCCTGTGTCCCTTGGCTGTCCTTGAGCTGCCAGGAGCACAGGAAAAACAGCTTTTTGGAAAAACAGGACAAAAAGTAGGGAAGGGGAAGTGGGGTGGAACTGAATGACCTTTGAGGTCCCTCCCAGCCCAGGCCAGTCTGTGATTTGGGGGACACCACACTCCACCACACCAGCAACTTTCACATGGGTTTTATTGTGCTGCATCTGCCTCCTCCAGGCTGGGGGAGACTGGGAAGGTCCAGTGTGGGATCAGTTCCTGAAGGTGGGATCAGCTCCTGGGGCCTGGGATCAGCTCCTGGGGATGGTCCAGTGTGGGATCAGTTCCTGAAGGTGGGCTCAGCTCCTGGGGCTTGGGATCAGCTCCTGGGGATGGTCCAGTATGGGATCAGTTCCTGAACTGGGCTCAGCTCCTGAGGATGGTCCAGTGTGGGATCAGCTCCTGAACTGGGCTCAGCTCCTGAGGCTGGTTCAGTGTGAGATCAGCTTCTGAGGGTGGGCTCAGCTCCTGGGGCCTGGGATCAGTTCCTGAGGCTGGGCTCAGCTCCTGAACTGGGCTCAACTCCTGAGGCTGGTCCAGTGTGGGATCAGCTCTTGGGGCTGAGCTCAGCTCCCAGGGCCGATCCCAGCTCGCAGGACCAGTCCCAGGATGAGCTCAGCTCCCAGGATCAGTCCCAGCTGAGCCAGTCCCAGCACAGGCTCAGCTCTTAGGGCTGGGCTCAGCTCCCAGGAGCAGTCCCAGCTGAGCCAGTCCCAGGCTGATCTCAGCTCCCAGGAGCAGTCCCAGCTGAGCCAGTCCCAGCACAGGCTCTGCTCCCAGGACCAGTCCCAGCTCCCAGGATCAGTCCCAGCTGAGCCAGTCCCAGCTCTCAGGAGCAGTCCCAGCTGAGCCAGTCCCAGGATGATCTCAGCTCCCAGGAGCCGTTCCAGCTCTCAGGACCAGTCCCAGGATGGGCTCAGCTCTTGGGGCCAGTCCCAGCTCCCAGGAGCAGTCCCAGCACAGGCTCAGCTCCCAGTCCCAGCTCCCAGGAGCAGTTCCAGCTCTCAGGGCCAGTCCCAGCTCCCAGTCCCAGTCCCATCTGAGCCATCCCAGGCTCAGCTCTCAGGACCAGCCGCGTTCTGCCGCTCCCGGCGGTGCTGGAGCATCCTCTGCACCCGGACACTGCACAGGTACCCGGCGTAAACCGTCAGCAGCATCATGGAGCCCGAGAAGGCTTTGTAGCCAAAATCTGCCAGCTGCTTTCTGGACACCATATTGCACCTGTGAGAACAGACACAGAATTCCAGGATAGACAGGCTTGAAGGGATCTCTGGAGATCATCCCTGTGTCCAGGCAGGGTCACTCAGTCACACAAGTCCAGGTCTCCCATGACTCTGTTGCAGTGCTCTGCCCCACTCCATGGAAAATTTCTTGTAGTTTAGTTTATGACTGTTGCTCCTCATCCTGTTTCTGGGCATCACCACAAAGAGTCTGGCATCATGCTCTGATCCCTTGGAGATATTTATATCAACAACATCACCTCTGAGTCTTTTCTCCAGACTAACCAGGCCCAGCTCCCACAGCATCTCTCCAGATCCCCCAGCATCTTTGTGGCCTGCACTGCACCATTTCCAGCAGCTCCTTGACCACCCTGTTGTGAGGATCTTGGGCAGATCCCTCTGGATGTGCCTCTCTAAGGCCAAGGGGCAGGATCCCCTCCCTGACCTGCTGATGCATCCCAGGATCTCTGCAGGTGCAGGATCCCACACGTGCTCGTGTTGAGCCTCACTAGTTTATTGTAATAAATCATTATGTTTCTCTTTGCCCAATTCTCCAGCCTTGGGGTGGATCAGGCACTGCCCCACGTTCTGTATCATCCCCAGACCTGCTCAGGGTGCGTTTGATCCAGGCTGGTGATGAACACGGACCCAGCAGTGGTTCCTGGTGAACTCACTGACATCCTCTGGATTCACTGCCCCCATCCCATCCCATTCTGTCCTGTTATCCCACCCATTATCCCATTCCCATCCATTTTCCCATTCCCGTTCCTCTCTCACCGCTCCCGTCCCGCTCCGCCGCGCTCCGGGCCCGCGTCACGTGGTGCCTGTCACGTGACCAGCGTCGTCACGTGCGTCTCTGTCACGTGATAGCGGAGGGCGCGGGAAGCCCGCGCGGTGCCCGCAGCGCCCCCTGGCGGCGCCCCCGCCGCAGTGTCACCTCAGGGGCCGTTCCCGCCTCAGTGTCCCCCTCAGGGGCCGCTTCTCCCCGCAGTGTCCCCCTCAGGGGCCGTTCCCGCCTCAGTGTCCCCCTCAGGGGCCTTTCCCGCCGCAGTGTCCCCCTCAGAGGCCATTCCCGCCTCAGTGTCCCCTCAGAGGCCATTCCCGCCTCAGTGTCCCCTGAGAGGCTGTTCCCGCTTCAGTGTCCCCTGAGAGGCCGTTCTCCCAGCAGTGTCCCCCTCAGGAGCCGTTCCCGCCTCAGTGTCCCCTCAGAGGCCGTTCTCCCAGCAGTGTCCCCCTCAGAGGCAGCTCCCGCCTCAGTGTCCCCCTCAGGGGCCGTTCCCGCCTCAGTGTCCCCCTCAGGGGCCTTTCCCGCCGCAGTGTCCCCCTCAGAGGCAGCTCCCGCCTCAGTGTCCCCCTCAGGGGCCTTTCCCGCCGCAGTGTCCCCCTCAGAGGCAGCTCCCGCCTCAGTGTCCCCCTCAGGAACCGCTCCCGCCTCAGTGTCCCCCTCAGAGGCAGCTCCCGCCTCAGTGTCCCCCTCAGGGGCCGCTCCCGCCGCCATCGCTGACGTCTACGCAGCCCACACGGGCCTCCCTGCACAACGCAACCCTGTCTGAGGTGCTGTGATGGAGGAACTTGAATCCCACAAGGGACAGTCCTTGGCTGCACATGGACGGAGCCGAGGCTCTCCGGGCTGTGCTGCAGACCTGAAGCTCGGAGGTGCGGTGCCATCCCGATGGTCACGGTGGCTTCACCAAGGCTCTGGTGCCACCCTGAGGGTCCCAGTGCCCTCCCAAGGGTCCCCAGCCCAGACCCTCCTTCCCCACAAGCTCTGTGCCCCCAAGTCCCCTCCAGTCCCCCCTCCTGGAGCTGCTTTCCAGCGTTTGAACTCTGCTGGCCCAGCCCTGCTCTATCCAGGGTTCCCTCGAGCTCCAAAGCTGCCAGGATCACTCTTTCTCCCCTCCTCATCCTTCTTTTCCCCCCCAGCAGCAGCTCCCAGGGCTGCAGCGCTGGGATGTGCTGAGCTTGCAGAACATAATTCCAAATGGCAAAGGGAAGACTTTTTATAGCTCAGGAAATCCAGCTCCAGTGTGGTGTGTTTAAAAGCGAGAGATCTGTGTGCTGGTCTTCCCCACATGAGACCTGGGATCCTCAGCAAGAGTCTGCAGGGACTCAGACACTTCCAGGGTCAAAGAAACACGGACAAAGGGGATGCACAAAGCATTTCCATCACAGAGGAGCTCCCAGCTAAACACAAATCCCTGCTGGATTCTGCTGCAGCTCTAGGCAGGTGCTGACAGGAGTTTGTGTGAGGGAGAAGAGCGAATCCAAACACTTGGATTCCTGAAGCCCTTGAAGACAAAGAGAACTACAAGTCGTGCCAGCCCTGCAGGAACACGCTGGACTTCCTTTATCCTCCCTCCAAGCTCAATAAAACTCCTCAGCAGAGGAAGCCGTGCTGGCTCCCCCCACACGACAGTTCTGCTGCATTTAAAGGTCGCGGAGTGCCTGCTGAGAAAACGTGGCTAATAAAAGGCACAGAAACAAGTGCAGTGCCAGCAGATTAAATTCCCCTTGTAAGACACCGGGCAGAGGGTTCAGAGCCCTGCAAAGGTCACTCAGTACGGGGCTCCTTTAAAGACACACAGGGACAAGGAGAGTTTGGGAAAAGCAGCTGGGAAGAGATGAATAAAATCCCACAGCATGGCCTGGGAAGCTCAAACATCAGAGGAGGGGAGGCCTGGGGTGTGTGGGGCACAGAGGGGTCCTGGCCTGGCTCCTGCAGGCCCCAGGTGAGGACTCTGGACCCGGCTCAATGTCGCAATCCCAACCCGCCAGAGTCCTGCGGCCAAATTTTAATCCTGGAACCGCTGCTGAGACAAAGCAAGTGGGACACTGTGTGACGTTGTGGCTACACAGGGACCTGCAGGGACATTCTTGTTGTTTCTGGGACAGCACCAGGAGGGTGCAGAGCCAGGAGGGAACGGGCAGTGCCCTGTTCTGAACACTCAGCAAGTCCAGCAGGCACCAACCCAACGACAGCGACAGAACAAAGAGAGCATCTCCTACCTCCTCTCCACGTTTATTGTTTTTTTTTAAAGGTACACTGCTAGTCAGAGACCTGGCCTGAGCAAACACCACCAGCTTCAGAGGAGCAGAGGGACACCTGGCCAGACATGGGGCAAATCACAAAGGCTGAGTGAAACCCAAGATCTCTGTCCTGTCCTGGCATGATGGACATCTCCATGTACCTGTTGTGGATCATATGCCCATTCCTGCCCCTGTGCCAGTGGGCAGATTGCAACATCCCCACATGAGGGAAAGTGTGAGAGCTCCTTCCTCAGCTCCTGGACAGCCACACATGGAAGCACAGAGTGATCTAAAGCACAGGCTGAAGCGAGCCAGAGGAAGGCAAAGTGTGGCTGTGGAGCATTTACTTAACAGCAGCATGACTCAGGAGCCTGGTGGTGATCCACCTGCCTGCTGTGCAGGGCTCACACCAGCAGCTCACACAGACTCAGGGGCTGTTGGTCCCTGCAGTGCCAAGCCCCAGAGGACAAACTGAGACAGGGAGAGAAGCCAGCAGGCACGGAATTAGCACAGGCAAACCTGTGAAAACAGGGGAGCTCCCCAGGGCTGGGGCCAGGTCTGATAGAGAGAGCAAAAAGCTCTAAACAAACAAGCTCCAGAGTGTCCCTGGCTCAGCAGGAGCAGCTGGGGGAAAGCAGCACACGGCTGGGTGGCAAGGAATGCCATTGTCTGTGCTGGTGCTGCTTAGAAAGATCCTCAGTGCTTTTAGAAATCCTGAGAGCTCCACTCACCAGGTGGAGCCTGGCAGGGGACTGTGCCCTCTCCACCAGACAGGGAATGCAAAAGCAGCAGCAGGTAGGGAAGAGCTGGTGTCACCCAGAGTGGCCCCATGGGGCTAAGAGGGAGAACTTGGGATTTTCTTTTCCCTCCCAGCCACTGCCCAGCCCTCTATCAGGATGGCCTGGCAGATTCCTTCCCAGAGCTGAATCCACTGTGAGGAACTGGAAGGAGGAAGATGCTCAGCCCTGCTCAGGGCAGACCTTAGACAGCAGCAACAATTAAAAGAGCCCTTCAAAGAGTGAAAGAGGTCAGCAGGTACCTCTGTGCCAGGCTCAGTGTCCAGGGCAGTGGCTGGGGCTGGGGAAGGGAACCTCTGCTCTCCCAGCAGTCTGCACAGGCTCCCAGGAGACCTGGACTCCTTCCAAGGCCGTGGCAGCAGATCAGGTTGGTGTGGGCAGGAGCTCTCAGCACATCTCAGCAGAACCTGTGCTCTGCAGGCAGAGCCCCTTACATGTGCTCAGGGTGGCTCTGCAGACACGTGATGAAGTCAGTGACAGGTTTTCCCTCGTAGCAGATGCGATACACAGCAGTGAAGAGGGGGAACCTGTGGGCAGCCATAAAAAAAAAATCACCACAGATGGCAGAGTCAGAGCACCTCGACTTGTGGCATGGCATGCAGCAGCAGGTGGGACAATGGCACTGTGCCCCATCCAACAGGACACTCCTGCCCAGCTGTGTGACATGGGCAGTGCAGAAAAGGGGCTTTCCCCTCCTGAAAAAGTCCCAGCCCCAGCCCAAAGAAGCAGAGAGATTCCAGCACTCACTTCTCCACCACATTCTTGCTCTTGAGGATTCGATGCAGCTCAGCAGATGTCTGGGGACCCTGCAGCTTCTGCCCATTCAGCATCTCCTTCTCCAGCTGCTCGATGGACTGAAACAAGCCAGCAGTGAGGAGCTGGACCTGCAAGCCTGCTGCTGCAGCACCAGCCAAGCACAGACCCCACAGTGCTAACTGGGATCCCCTTCCTGCCTGCTCAGCTTGATGCAGGGATCATAGAATCATGGAAGGCACCCACAAGGCATCCTAGCCCTGCACAGACACCCCAACAATCCCACCCTGTGCTGAGAGCATCGTCCCAACATCCCTTGGCAGCCTCAGGGAGCCTCCACTGGGTGAAGGACCTTTCCCTGCTATCCAACCTAAACCTCCCCTGACACAACTTCATCCACAATCTCAGTGTCAACCACTTCCAGCTGTGCTTCCAGCTGTGCTTCCAGCTGTGCTCCCAGCCCTGCTCACCTTCCCAGTCTTGGCAAAAGCCTCGGCCACCTTGCGGTTGCGGCCGCCGTAGCAGGTGGTGATGAGGTCGGCGACGCCGCAGCTCTCCAGGAAGGTGGCAGGGGTGACAGGGCCCTTACAGAAGAGTTTGGCAAAGCCAATCATCTCCATCAGGCCCAGGCGGATCACAGCAGCCTTGGTGTTGTCACCATAGCCAAGGCCATCGCAGAAACCGGCACCAACAGCCACCACGTTCTGGAAAACAACGGCAGAGTGGAGGGGTCTCTTCCCAACAGAGCTCCATGAGCAGCCTGTGTGATCCCAAATTCCCCCTTTTGAATCCCAAATTTTCTTTTTCAGACCCAAATTCTCCCTCTATGGACCCAAATTTATCTTTTTTCTCCCCAAATTTCCCATTTTTAGGTCAAAACTCTCCTTTTTTGGACCCAAATTTCCCATTTTTTGGCCCAAATTTCCCATTTTTTGGCCCAAATTTCCCATTTTAGGTCAAAATCCTCTTTTTTAGCTCCTCAATTTCCACAGCCAAAAAGCTGTGCCCATCACTGGCTCTGCCCACCCACCTTGAGAGCCCCACAGATCTCCACAGTGTCAGCTTCCTGCACCACCGACACACGGAAATTTGGTGTCTGCATCAGCTCCTTCAGCATCTGCCCGTGCTTCATGTTCTTGCAGCCTGAGGAGAAAAAAGGACGAGGAAGAAGATGATGGGGAAGACCATGAGGTGAGTTCATGCTCTCCTGAAGGTCATGCAGTGAAAGGAACTTATTGCCCAACGTTGGATGTTGCAAAACACGTGCAGGTCCGCACAGAGCCACGCACACGCTGCCTGACAGATAAGGAATGTTCAACTTTGGCAATCCCAGCACACAGGGACAATCCCTGCTGCTGTGTCAAACAAGATAGAAATGATTTTCTGAATGCTCAGTAGGTTAAAGGCATCTTCAAAGTTTGAGGTTGGAGCTTTGTGTGCTGCCTGTCCCTGCAGGGTCCTGTGTGCTCGCTGGGGTTGTGGGCTCTGCTCCACTTTCCCACCCTCCTGCCCAGCGTGTTTGCTGTTTTTTAATAAAACAGACACTTTGAATGCCACAAGTTCTGACCAAGCAAACAGCTCTGTTTGTGTTGGCTCTGTGCACAGTCCCCAACAGTGTTGGAACAGATGAACTTCCAAGAAGCCCTGGCTGGCAATAACATGAGATCCAGGTGGGCATCCTGTGAATCCCAAGGAAATCAAGGATAGAACTTATTCCTAAAGGGCCTCTTGGTGCCCACCCCTTTCATTTGTGCCCAGCCTGATGCTGGGTCCATGCTGGCAGGAACTTTTAGCTACACAACTCTGTTGTTAATGGAGTGAGTGATCCCATCACAAACCCTGGGAATGAGCTCAGCCAGCTCCTGTGGAGTCTGCTGTCTTCCCAGGGAACAGGGCCAGCTCACCAGAGGCAGCAGAGTTCCAGCTGCACCAAACTCTGCCCTTTTCCTCCTCATCACAAATGAAAGCTGCTGATGAGGAGGGCTAATGTTGGCTCCTTACCGATGGTGGTTTCACAGAACTTCTCTTCTGCCACTTCATTGGCAATGTTGGCCCCCATGAGCACGTTCATTTCTATTCCCAGTTTCTCATGGATGATGTCTGAGATCAGCCTCAGCCCATCTGGTCCTTCATCCACACCCTGGGACACAGCCAGGGACAGAGATCACAGAATCAATTGGGCTGCAAAAGATCTCGAAGGACATTGAGTCCAACCTTCGACTGAACAGCCCCTTGCCAAGTAGGCCACGAGCAGCTGCCCCTCCTGGATTCCTGCCCTCCACTCCACCCCTGCCATTCCCTGTGCTCTGATCCTGATGTGCAGAGCTGTGCCCTGCTCCCCTCAGCACCTCAGATCCCCCAACACCTCCAAATCCCACAAACACTCTGCCCTCACTTCCCATTTCTGTTCCAAAATCCCTGGATTCCCTCAGCAGCCACTCCAAGCTGCTCCTGCTCACACCTTGATGAGTGACATCCCCACAGCCTCTTTCTTCACGTGGCCCTTGAGCTGGTCACACACTTTGCCAATGAACTGGTGGGGCACCACGAACAGGAGGACATCAGCACCTGCACAGGCTTTGAGCAGGTCTGGCTCTGCCACCTGAACAGAGAGTGATTCTTGTTAGGGACTGAGAAGCTGGAAAGGGAAGGAAAGGCCCAAAGTCACAATGCTGAGGTCCCTGCCAGAGCTGGCAGGGCAGAGGGGCTGATGCCAGCTCAGAAGCAGCCACATGGCCTCCAGCCCAGCCTGTGGGATGCCAGAGCAGGGGCAAAGGTGGGTTGTGAGAGCAGCCAGGGCTGCAGCTCATCCAAGCACAGATGAAGGTCAGCAGGAGAGCAGAACCGAGCCCCACACAGCCCCGTGCATCCTCTGCCTTCACAGCTCCCTCTGCCACCATCTCTGCCCCTCTGGCAGCACTCACCACGTTGGGGGGCAGCTTGTGGCCCGGCAGATATTTCACATTTTCATGCTCGGTGTTGATGATGTCCGTGAGCCGCCGGCCACCCACCTCCTCCTCCAGCACCCACATGTTCACCTGCTTCTCGAAGCTGCTCAGCCGAGCTGCGTTGCTGCCGGCGATTTTGGCGATGGCCGAGCCCCTGCGAGGGCACAGAGAAGCAGTGGGCACTGGGGAGAGCCCAGCCCTGCAGGAATGGGGACAGGGGACAACGAGGACAGCGCTGTGCTGGCCCAGGGGACCCGAGCCGGCTGCTCACCAGTTACCAGAGCCCACGACGCAAACCTTCTTACCACCCATGGTGCCAGGAGCGGGGGCGCTGCGGGTTTGGAACCCGGCTCTGCTATTTCAAGGCTGCCCGGAGCAGGGGCGGCCCCGACCCGCCCCCAGCCCCGCCTCGCCCCGGGGACACCGGGCACGGGCTCCGGGGACACCGGGCACGAGCTCCGGGCACTGCTCGGCAGGTGCACAGCGCTGTCCTGGAGCTGCTCAGATCCCGCAGAACCAGGGATCACACAATCATGGAATGCACTGAGCTGGAAAGGATTAATGGGTCCAAGTCCTGGTCCTGCACAGGGATCACACAATCCTGGAATACACTGAGCTGGAAGGATTAATGGGTCCAAGTGTGGTCCTGCACAGGGATCACACAATCCTGGAATACACTGAGCTGGAAGGATTAACAGGTCCAAGTCCTGGTCCTGCACAGGGATCACAGAATCATGGAATACACTGAGCTGGAAGGATTAATGGGTCCAAGTGTGGTCCTGCACAGGGATCACACAATCATGGAATACACTGAGCTGGAAGGATTAATGGGTCCAAGTGTGGTCCTGCACAGGGATCACACAATCATGGAATACACTGAGCTGGAAGGATTAACGGGTCCAAGTCTGGTCCTGCACAGGGATCACAGAATCATGGAATACACTGAGCTGGAAGGATTAACGGGTCCAAGTCTGGTCCTGCACAGGGATCACACAATCATGGAATGCACTGAGCTGGAAGGATTAATGGGTCCAAGTGTGGTCCTGCACAGGGATCACACAATCATGGAATACACTGAGCTGGAAGGATTAACAGGTCCAATTCTGGTCCTGCACAGGGATCACAGAATCATGGAATGCACTGAGCTGGAAGGATTAACAGGTCCAAGTCTGGTCCTGCACAGACACCTCAACAATCCCACCCTGTGCTGAGCTTTTACAGGGTTGTGACAATTCCCTAGAGAGCCTGTTCAGTGCCTGAGCACCTTCTAGGGGAAAATACCTAAAATTTTCCTAATATCCATCTCAATCCTCTGACACAGCTCCAGTCGTTCCCCCGGGTCCTGTCACTGTCCCAGAGAGCAGCAGGGATCAGAGCTGCCCCTCGTGTGACTGGTGAGTGCTGAGTCTTTCTGCATAAAGTAATTTTATTGTCCCCCTCTTGCTAAAAAGTGTCATTTCCCTCATGCAAAGGAGCAGGAACCACCTGGTGCAGCCTCAGGACTCCTGCCCCCACCACAGCCCGAGGCAGCAGCACTTTCCTCTTCACACAGAGAATCCTTCCCTTGCCCCCAGGGCTCCCAGGTCTGCATCAAAGCATTTACAGTTCCACAAACAACAGAATAAATCCCCTTTTGCATCATTTTAAACCCTGTACTACAGTTTCTTTCAAATTCTGCTCTACTCCCCTGGGATGTCCGACAGGCTGCCACAACCCAGCTGAGTGCACTCAAGGCAGTTCAGGATTTATTAGCACTGACCACTGGATTTCCAGTTTTGCTCAAGTTAACTTTGTTTACCACAAAAGCACTTTGCAAAGGCTTTAACAGAATCTACAAGCTGGGAGATCCCTCCATGAAGGGCTCGCTATAAAAGGCCAAAATATGAAGAACATTTTCTCTGCAGTCACTTCACCCTGCTGGCTTTGAAAAGAAGAAGAAAGCAGAGCTAATAAATCCTGTCCCTTCCCTGGGAGTCACCAGGCTCATCCCTCATGGCAGCTGGGAGAGTGCAAGCTGTCAGCATGGAAGGAGGAGGACAGCTTCCTTCACAGGAGTCTTTTATTAAAACTGGGTGACGTCTACAAGGATACAGTACAAAAAAAAAAACAAAAAATTTGGTCCATGGAAAAAAACCGTCATATTCAGTTAAGAAAAGCAGTTACTCTGCAACAGCTACGTTTGCCTAGGTAGGACTGAGCATCCCTCCTGTGGGAATCACCCTGAGGAGTCAGGGGCTGCTTCTCCAGCACCAAGACCTTCACCCCAGTACCACAGAGGAGCGTTTCACAAGGGCAAAGGAGAGGGGAAGTCGAGAGTCTATTACTCACAGACATGGATAACACAGACACAAGGGGTAGTAGGGCCACCCAGGTGCTCCAACTCACAGCAGCCTCCCCAGCCACACCGAGCTGGGTGAGGGCTCATCAGTAACATGATCCTGCAGCTATTCCAAGAGTCAGACCAGCTTTGGAGTCCATTTGCATTACAGTCCCGAGCAGAAACGCTGGGATGGGGTGAAGTGGAGCCATTTTCATTCTCTGAGGCCTGACCATCATTACTCAATCCAGGAGGAGGCTGCTACTCCTCACAGTGGAGAAAAAATCGATTTGTACATTCCTGAACCATGCTGGGCTCTATGGCAGCCCCAAAGCCTAAAAACTGAACTAAAAACCACAGGAGTTCCAGCATGGAAACACCTGTGAACTCACATATGCTTGGAAAAATGTCCATTTCTGAGGACTGTCCTGTTCCACCCTTGGACCCACACCAAGGAGCCTCTGGTCCCCACAGCAAGTGACACAGGACAACTGTCCCAAAGGAATGAGCCTACAACAGCAACCCTGCAGAATTCCAGGCAGCTGGAATCCCTTCTCCTTGCTCCAGGGAAAACAAGCAGTGGTTTGCTGGAACCCATTGTAGGTTTGAAGTGCAGAGCTCTGCATCACTCCAACGCTTCCACATCCCTGCAGGAAGCCAACTCCTCATCTCCCTGTGATCCCAGCAGTCCATCGTGGAACACAAAGGGAATGGGGGCAGGGAAGAAGGGAGAAGGGAAGAAGCAATTCTCTACAGAGTTCAGTAATTCCTCAAGGAGGAGAGTGACCTGTGAGGCAGCCCAGTGCAGCAGCACCCTCTGAGGAGGGGGTGAGGGCAGGGAGGTATCTCAGCTCACGACATCCTGCCCACCACAGCGCCTGGCACGGGCTGTAAAACGTGGCAGGGAAGAGCCCAGCCACACCTTAAAGCAGAGCCAGGCTTCAGAGCCAGCTCTGAGTGCCCAACCAGGTGCTGGCTGGGGAGGAATGGGCTGAGAGAAGGTTCTGGAGTCACTCTGGCTACCGGGGACGCTACGGGCAGTGCGGAGTCACGGGGAAGCCTTGGGACTGACAAGGCAACAGTCAGGAAGAAAAACCAGGTAGAAATGTGTGCTGATTGGAGCTTGTCTGCTTGCTCCAGGTGTCCTGGACATGCCCCAGCAGGGACAAAGCCAGGATGAAACACGTGGGCCTCGCTGCCGGAGTGGGATTCGGTGAGCTGGAACAGGGAGCTCTGCAGCTCTGTCTCCACAAACAACTGAGATGTTTCTGCCTGGGGAGGAGCAGAGCAGCTTATGTGTTCCTGATTCCCAGGGCCTGCTCCAGCTCCTGCCGTCTCTGCTGCACCTGCAAGAGGAGCAGAGATGCAGCATTAACATCCTCAGGTGCTCCAGTAACACAGGAACCAGCTGGGAAAGGGGGAGCTCAAACTGGCACCAAGATGTGATTGCCAAATTTCCCCAGCAATGTGTGCCCCAAGGAGTGACAGGGACAGAGAGATCCACAGAGGGACAGGGACAGAGGGATCCACAGAGTGACAAGGATAGAGGGATCCACAGAGGGACAGGCACAGAGGGATCCACACAGTGACAGGACAGAGGGATCCCTGCCCCAAGGAGTGACAGGCACAGAGGGATCCCTGCCCAAGGAGTGACAGGCACAGAGAGGGATCCACAGAGTGACAAGGATAGAGGGATCCACAGAGGGACAGGCACAGAGGGATCCACACAGTGACAGGACAGAGAGGGATCCACACAGTGACAGGACAGAGGGATCCCTGCCCCAAGGAGTGACAGGCACAGAGAGGGATCCACAGAGGGACAGGCACAGAGGGATCCACAGAGGGACAGGCACAGAGGGATCCACAGAGGGACAGGCACAGAGGGATCCACAGAGGGACAGTCACAGAGGGATCCACAGAGGGATCCACAGAGGGACAGAACAGAGGGATCCCTGTCCCAAGGAGTGACAGGCACAGAGAGGGATCCACAGAGTGACAGGCACAGAGGGATCCCTGCCCCAAGGAGTGACAGGCACAGAGGGATCCCTGCTCCACAGAGTGACAGGGACAGAGGGATCCACAGAGTGACAGGGACAGAGAGATTCCTGTCCCACAGAGGGATTCCTGTCCCAAGGAGTGACAGGCACAGAGGGATCCACAGAGTGACAGGCACAGAGGGATCCACAGAGTGACAGGCACAGAAGGATTCCTGTCCTACAGAGTGACAGGCACAGAGGGATCCCTGCCCAAGGAATGACAGGGACAGAGAGATCCACAGAGGGACAGGCACAGAAGGATCCCTGCCCCACAGAGGGATCCCTGTCCCACACAGTGACAGGCACAGAAGGATCCGTGTCCCACAGAGGGATCCCTGCCCAAGGAGTGACAGGGACAGAGGGATCCCTGCCCCACAGAGGGATCCCTGTCCCATCAGAGGGATCCCTGTCCCACAGAGTGACAGGCACAGAGGGATCCCTGTCCCACAGAGGGATCCCTGCCCCACAGAGGGATCCCTGCCCCACAGAGGGATCCCTGCCCCACAGAGGGATCCCTGCCCCACAGAGGGATCCCTGCCCCAAGGAGTGACAGGCACAGAGGGATCCCTGTCCCACAGAGGGATCCCTGCCCCACAGAGGGATCCCTGCCCCACAGAGGGATCCCTGCCCCAAGGAGTGACAGGCACAGAGGGATCCCTGTCCCACAGAGGGATCCCTGCCCCACAGAGAGATCCCTGCCTGGGGTCACTCACCTTGGAGTAGAAGTATCGGCACACGGCTTCCTGCGCCCACGGCTGGAAGTAGAACTCGGCTCTGCGCTCCTCCTCGGGATTCCCAACCACATCAGTCATTGTCTGGGGAGCACAAAGAACAGCTCAGCCACATCTGAGCACAGATCTGGCTGTGCTGAGCAAAGCCACCCCCTTCCTTTTCCTCACAGCCATCTCAGTGCACTCAGGGCAGCTTTTAACGCTTGACTCAAATCTCAGCCTCGCTTTGCAAGGAGGAAATTACCTCCTTCTCTCAGTGGGAGCTCATTCTAATGAGGGAAAAGTGTGAGCTGGACCACCTTCCACACAAGACAAAGCTTTTACCTTCAAATCCCGGCACTGGGACTGCAGCCAGTCGTTGATGAAGCCCTGAGGATCTCGGGCAAAGCTCAGCATGAACTCACGCTGCGTCTTCAGCTGGTTGATGGTCTCAATTGTTTCATGGATCTGAAGGAGACAAATACAGAATGGAACTGCTGAACAGGGGAGAAGTCAGAGACATCAAGGGATCCAAAATTCTCCTGACTTACACTTCCCAGGATTTTCAGCTCCCAGTTGCCTGCTCTAAATATTACCAATTTTCCCATGGACCATCTACTTTAAAAATTACATTTCCAGGTACAGCCACACGTTTGTAAACACAGCTCATCCCACTGCAGTTTCCAAACATCAGAGCACTCCTGTTGTGTTCAGAGACACATCCCTGCCCAGCAACAAGGAGAGCAGAGCTGAAGGAGCTTTTCCTACCTTGTTATCCAGAGCAGCAATTTCCTGTTGACTGGCTGTGGAGAGCAGAAAGGAATTCATCTGAGTTTTCAGGGTATCATCCACCTCCACATCAATGTCATAGCAGGCTGTTTTCTTCTGGTCATTTGGGTCAACACTGAGGACATCCACAAGAAGAAAAAATCAGGGAGTAGCTCCAGAAAGAAGGCAAAATTTGGGACCAGTTCAAGAAAGCAGCAAGTGCAGCTCCTCTGGGATGCTGCAGCAAACAGACTGAGGCAGGGACAGGGACAAGCCACACCACTGTCAGCTCAGCCTCAAAAGCAGCAAAAGAAATGAGTGATTGCTCCAAGCAGGTTTCTACCCACAGCAAAGGACAGCAGGGATGTGGGAGTTCCTTTGGAAGAGGGATGTGCTAATGAGAGAGGAGGCTGCTCTTGTACAAAGGAAAAGTGCAAAAAACCAGGACACACCACACTGTCCTCCTGTGCCATCCCTCCCACTCCTCCCTGGAAACCAGGAACTCACGTGGAGCAGCCTCACCTGATCACATGATTGATGATGATGGGTTCTGGGGGCATCAGCAGGGCATGAAGCCTTTGTGGGATTTCAGAAAACTTCATCCTCTGTGACTCAAATATCTGTGAGAGAGACAGGGCTGAGAGGGAGCAGCAGGGGCTGGGTGCAGCAACCCCCAGCTGCCAAAAGAAAAACTGATGCTGCTGTTGCAGCCCTGCCCTTGCTCACCTGCTGCAGGTATTTGTCACAGATGACAAACTCCCTCTCGTGGGGGTCCTGCAGCTTGTGGGTTTTGATGTACTGCCACAGGGCCTGGATGATCACAGGCCGGGTCTGGGTGTGGATTCCCAGCAGCCGAGCCAGACGTGGATCCAGTTTGAACTGGGGAGGCTGAAAAAGGAGCACAGAGAGGTGAGGCAAGCCCAGACACAGGTCATGGTGCAAGCCCAGCACTGCTGCTCCCAGCATGGAATCATGGAATGGTGTGGGTTGGGAAGAAATCTCATTCCTTTCAGAATTCCTTGAACACTTTCCACTATCCCAAGCCTCACTCAACCTGGCCTTGTGCACTTCCAGGGGTGCAGGGGCAGCCACAGCTTCTCTGGGCACCCTCACAGGGCCTCCCCACCCTCACAGGGAGGAAATTTTCCCTCCTGTGCTACCTGGTAATCCAGCATCAGCAGGACAGTGCAGCGCACGTTCACATCCCCTGGCCTCTTCACCTGGAACCCATCAGTCTCCTGAGTTGTAGCAGTTCTGTGCCACTGCAACATGAGAGAGAATTCAGAACCCCCACCCCACACAGGATTCCCTCTGCTCCTGCTGCTGGAAGCCAGTAAATCCCACCCAACCAGAGAAAGCTCCAATTCTTCCTGCTTAGAGTTTGAAACAAGAATCAATAAATTTTTCTGACCTTCAGCAAGTGAGAGGAAAAGCCAATGTGAGAATTCAAGAGCTCCAGGCTCCCATGAGCCTCAAGGATTCCCACCTCCCAAGTTACAAATGACACACAAACCCCACCTGCTGAAAACACCAACCCACTTTTAGAGGAAACACAGCAAAAAGCAGCTCACCTCTACTAGGTGATTGTCAGGGCCATACAGGTCTTTATCAAGTTCAATGACCAGAGATTTAAAGAAGGACGAAAATTTCCTTTTCTGCTTGGTGGCATCATATTTGGACAGAGCAGACTGCAAGCAACACAGGGAGGAAGAGGGTTAGGACAGCAAGTCTCAGCACTCAAGCACAGCCACCGTGCACAACAGCTCCTGTAAGTACTGAACACCTGAATTCACCAAAAATCAAATCTCCAAGTCAGAAAGGGAAAGGCTGGAGTTAAAGATGAGCTCGCAGGAGTTAAACCCCTCAGCAGTTACGTACAGTGCCAGTGCCCTGCTTCTCACAGCTGGGGACACAAGTGCCACTGAGCTGCTCTCACCAGTGATTGTCACAACTCTAAGAACTTTGGACAACTCGTGTCCTGCCGTGGGGATACCCATCGGTCTCCAAGCTGGGCTCTCGGTCTCGTCCTCATCAGACTCCTTGGAAAACAGAGATGAAGGAGGATATCAAGCCCCAGCTGTGCTCTCACACACTAGCAAACTGGTTTCATTGCCAATTCCACACCCACAGTCTCCTCTGAGGTTGGGTATTTCCCACTTACATCCTCCAAGAGCCGCCCTTCCACCCGAAGCTCCCAGGAGGCGACGGTTCCTTCGCCGTCCTCCGCGTCGGACTTGGCTGGGTTGAAGGTGTTGGAGATAAAAATCCGCAGCTTTCGCTTTTGCTGAGAGAGAAAAAACATCAGCTCAGTGTTAATTCTGCTGTACAGGGTCAAACTGTGCTGCACAGGTTTAGCTAAAGCTCAGCTCAATGTTTTCAGCTGGAGCAGACTGAGGAGTTGCTGGTCCCAAACTGGGAGCTCTGCTCTGCCACACTCACAGCAGCCCTCCTGCTGCCTGAACTGAGGGGATTCCAAAGCCTGGATACAGCTCCCTACCTTGATGGGGCGTTTCAGAGCCTCCTGGATATCCAAACGCTTCCTCATGATGGTCTGGTCCAGCTTCCTCTCAAAGGCCAACAGGTCCATGTAGGCCTGGGATTCAGGCACGAGCTCCCGGATCTGTGGTGGCCAAGCAAGGGTGGAAATGTTCATCAGCTCCCCAGAGTGCCCCAAGCTGTCCTCACCTCCCCCTGAGCCCTTCCCCATGTCCCACTCACCCTCTGTGGGAGGATTTTATCTGCCATCTTCTTCTTCTTGGCGCTGGCAGGGGCAAGAGGCAAAGCAGGAATGAAAATGGGAACGGCTCTGGGCACTCACAAACCTGCAGCACCTCCCAGCCAGTGACTCCCCAGCTAGCTGGGCCCTGCTCCAGTGTGGCTAACTGGTTATCTCAATATTTCCCACCCCTCTGACCAACTGGGAAGGGAATTACATCTGTTGGAAAGCAGGTTCATCCCTTGGGAAGGTGGATCTGACACTAAGAGACCCCCCCCAGCTTCAACCAATTTTGTATTGGCTTTTTCAGGAACAGCATTTTAAACCCAGAATGATTTAAAATCATTCTCACTGGGGCATCACATCAGGATGCACACACGTGATATAAACTCAGTCCTGCTCTGTCCTCCAGTGCAGGGGAATGCACAAGGACCTGATGGGACCTTTCAGCCCCCTGAGTGCTGCAGAACGGCTGAGAATTCCAGAATCCTTGAGGTTGGAAAAGCCCTTCCAGACCCTTCCAACCTGTGCCTGATCCAGCCCAGAGCACTGAGTGCCACATCCAAACCTCCAGGGATGGGAACCCCACCACCTTCCTGAACAACCCTTTCCAAAGCCTGGCAATTTCCATGAATAAATTCCTCCTGAACCCCAAGACAACCCAGGGGACGCCCCCTCTGCCCAAGGACGTTGCTGCTGCCCCGAGATTGTCTGGGAACACCCCGGGATGTCCCCAAAAATCGAAGATGTCCCCAGGATGCGCCCTCTCCCCGTTTCTTACTTGTGGTTGCGGTTGGGCACCGCCTGCGGCTGCACCTGCTGAAGCTGCTGCGGCGCCGGCCGCTTGCGAGCTTGGTCCAGCCCGGCCTGCGCCAGCGCGGGCCGCACTGCGGGGCTCCCACCGTACCCGGGAGGACCCATGGCCGGGCCCTGAGGCGCCAGGCGGCCGCCCGGCAGCATCCCTGGGCGCTGCGGAGAGAACAGACCCGGTCAGCGCCCGCCGCGCCCGGCCCCGCGCCCCGCCCCGCGCCGCCCCGCCTCACCGGGTAGGCGGCTCCGGGCAGCGGTGAGCGATACAGGCCCTGCCCCGGTGCCGGGCCCATGCGCACCGCCCCGCCCGGCGCTCCCGGGCCCAGCGCGGCTCCGGGCGCGGCTCCAGCGCCGCCGCCGCTCGCAGGCCCCGACTGGAACCCGGCCCGCGCCGCCATCTTGTCTCGCACAAAGGGAACGGAACCGGAAATGGCCCCGCACGGCGCGCGGAGCGCCGGGGAGGAGCCGCCCACGCCCGCCGGCGGCAGCGCCCCCTGCCGGCCGGGAGGACCGAGCGGCGCGGGTTTGGGGGGGGCTTTGGGACACAAAAGGATTTGGGATGTGGGAATGGGAAATCAGGGGTGGGAATGGGGATTTTGATGGGTCTGGGGGTGCGGGATGGTCCCTGACGCTGGGAAGGGTTGGGGAGTGTCAGCCGTGATTAAACCCCTGTTTTCCTGGAGCCTCCCTTGCTTGCAGGGAGGTGGATTTGCCTCTCCCAGGGATGGAGGGCTCGGATGTGCAGGAGTGGCAGTGGAATAATTCAGGAGGAATTATTTCATGGAAAGGGCATTGGAGCTGCCCTGGAGATGTCCAGGGAACAACTGGACATGGCACTCAGTGCTCAGTGAGGACCTGTCACAATTTGGATTTTGTGATCTTTTCCAACCTCCAGGATTCTGGGATTTTAGGGATGGAGTTTATGGGGAAAACAAATGGCCATGAATGGGTTCAGTTTGTGCAGGTTCAGCCTGAGCACCAGGAAAAGGATTCCTGTCTCCCCTGAGGTTCCACAGAGAGAAGGAGGTTGGAGTTAAAGGCCACTTTCTGCAAGTATTAACATTAAGTTCCTTTTCCCTGAAGCAGTTTCCTGTGCTCAGAGAGAAAAGCGACACAAATCCAGCATTAATCCATGGAAAAATCCAAGTACACAGTCACACCACGAGTATTAATTAAACAATTAATGATGAGCATCTGATGAGCTCTGCCTCCAGCCTGGGGGTCCCAGCACAGGGGGGATGTGGAGCTGCTGGAGTGAGCCCAGAGGAGGCACCAGGATGATCAGAGCAGCTCTGCTGTGAGAATTTGGGTTTTTATCCTGGAGAAGAGGGATCTGGAGTGACCTCACTGTGTCCTTTCTCCTTTCTCCTGCCCTGAGGCTTTGGAACAATTTTGGAAATGCTTCCCCTGCACCTGCTGGTGATCCCAAACAGCTTCAGATCCTAAAGAGATTGTAGGTTCCCAGATCCTGAACACACTGAAGGTCCCAGACCCCTAACACTCTGAAATTCTGGATCCCAAACAGCTTCAGATCCTGAACAAACTGAGGCTTCCAGACCCCAAAAACTCTGAAACCCTGGATCCTGATCAGGGTGGGGCCATCTGGATCCCAAACAGCTTCAGATCCTGAAGAGATTGTAGTTTCCCAGATCCTAAACAGACTGAGGTTCCCAGACCCCAAACACTTTGAAACCCTGGATCCCAAAAGCTTCAGATCCTGAAGAGATTGTAGGTTCCCAGATCCTGAACAGGCTGAGGATCCCAGATCTCAAATGAGCTGAGGCTCCCTGGATCTCAAATTGCTTCAGATCCTGAACAGACTGAAGCTCCCAGACCCCAAACAATCTGAAACTCTGAATCCCAAACAGCTTCAGATCCTGAAGAGATTGTAGGTTCCCAGATCCTGAACAAAACGAAGGTCCCCAGACCTCAAACACTTTGAAATCCTGGATTCTGATCAGGGTGAGGCCGCCTGGATCCCAAACACCTTCAGATCCTGAAGAGAGTGTAGGTTCCCAGATCCTGAACAGACTGAGGATCCCAGATCTCAAATGAGCTGAGGCTCCCTGGATCTCAAATTGCTTCAGATCCTGAACAAACTGAAGGTCCCCAGATCCCACACAGCCTGAAACCCTGGATCCCAAACAGCTTCAGATCCTGAACAGACTGAAGGTCCCCAGACCCCAAACAATCTGAAACCCTGGATCCCAAACAGCTTCAGATCCTGAAGAGATTGTAGGTTCCCAGATCCTGAAAAGACTGAGGTTCCCAGACCCCACACACTCTGAAACTCTGGATCCCAAACAGCTTCATATCCTGAACAGACTGAAGGTCCCCAGATCCCAAACACTCTGAAACTCAGGATCCTGATCAGGGTGAGGCCACCTGGATCCCAAACAGTTTCAGATCCTGAAGAGATTGTAGGTTCCCAGATCCTGAACAGGCTGAGGATCCCAGATCTCAAATGAGCTGAGGCTGCCTGGATCCCAAACAGCTTCAGATCCTAAAGAGATTTTAGGTTCCCAGATCCTGCACAAACTGAAGGTCCCCAGACCCCAAACACTCTGAAACCCCGGATCCTGATCAGGGTGAGGCTCTCTGGATCCCAAACAGCTTCAGATCCTGAAGAGATTGTAGGTTCCCACATCCTGAACAGACTGAGGATCCCAGATCTCAGCTGAGCTGAGGCTCACTGGATCTCAAATTGCTTCAGATCCTGAACAGACTGAAGCTCCCAGACCCCAAACACTCTGAAACTCTGGATCCCAAACAGCTTCAGATCCTGAAGAGAGTGTAGGTTCCCAGATCCTGAGCAGACTGAGGATCCCAGACCCCAAACACTCTGAAACCCTGGATGCTGATCAGGATGAGACCACCTGGATCCCAAATTGCTTCATACCCTGAACACACTGAAGGTCCCCAAACCCTAAACCATCTGAAACCCTGGATGCTGATCAGGGTGAGGCTGCCTGGATCCCGAACAGCTTCAGATCCTGAAAAAACTCGGGCTCCCAGACCCCAAACACTCTGAAACTCTGGATCCTGATCAGGGTGAGGCTGCCTGGATCCCAAAGAGTTTCAGATCCTAAAGAGATTGTAGGTTCCCAGATCCTGAACAGACTGAGGATTCCAGATCTCAAATGAGCTGAGGCTGCCTGGATCCCAAACAGCTTCAGATCCTAAAAAGATTTTAGGTTCCCAGATCCTGAACACACTGAAGGTCTCCAGACCCCAAACAGTCTGAAACCCTGAATCCTGATCAGGGTGAGGCTGCCTGGATCCCAAATTGCTTCATACCCTGAACACACTGAAGGTCCCCAAACCCCAAACACTCTGAAACTCTGGATCCCAACCAGGCTGAAGTTCCCATCCCATTCCTGCTGTCCCACATTGGAATTTTGTGCCTGCAAAGAGCAGCTTTTGCACATCCCACCCACGATCCTCTCCCGGTGGCACCTGCAGGGTCCTGCAGGGGAAAGGCAGCTCTGTGCTGCCCCTGGGGCTCAGACAGCCCTGGCAGAGCCTCAGGGGGCTGTGACAGATGGACAGGGTGACCTGATCCCAGCACAGCCGGGGGATTACAGCTCCCGGAGCCGGGGATGCGCAGGGAAGGATCGGGCACAGCTCTGTAATTAATCACGTTCATTAACGCCCCCCTGGCCCTGCCCTTTTTCACATCCCACCCTTCATCATCTACTCTGGGAGCACCAGAGCAGGGTGAGACTGTTTGAGATTCAAAACACTCCTGTGCCATTTCCAGGAGCCAGGGGACACGGTCGGAGCCAAAGCACCGGGGGGAGAGTGGGGTGTTGGCATTTCAGCCTTCCCTGCCCACTCCACTCCCGATTATTCAGTCTCCATGGAGCCCTGAGGGCTTTTTTTGGATGCCCACTGTTGGATCTGATCTGCTCTGTTGTTACTTTTTTTTTTTTAATTTTTTTTTGCTCTTTGTAGCTGGAAATTTTTAGGACAAAAGGCGTGTTTATATTTGGGTGGTGAAATTCCACCTGGTGTGTCCCAAACCACGGAGGTGTTGGGATTTTCAGGGATTAACAACTCTAGGAGTTTTAATTCTCCTTTCCCTGCTGGGGAGCAGAAATCAGTTCTTTCCTCCAGCCTTGGGAAGGCAGCGAGGCTGGAGCTCATCCCTGATCTCCCAGGAAAGGGAAGCTCAGCTCTGACCCAGAACACACTCTGCACATCCCAGGCACCCCCAAAATCCGCCCCAAAAATCTTTTCCCTCCCCTCCTTTTCCTTTGGGATGAGTTTATCCCCACCTGCCTCCTCGGGGGAGAATTCCCAGCAGCTCAGCAAGAGAGAAAAGCTCAGCGTGGGGGAGTTATATCATTTATATCATTCTTTATATCATCGTTGTTAAGAGTAGCAGGTATTGATGTACAATGCATCTGTCATCTTATTGTGCTTCCTATGAAAATGTGTGTACATAGTACAGATACCGGAGAGAATTCCACACTTTATACACTTGAAGGCATTCAGAGATCAGTAACAGAAAAAAAAAAATTAAATTAAAAAAAAAAAAAATGGCACAAGAACAAGGCCTAAATGCTACTGGATGGGTATCTACACTGGCATGATGCATATAGATATATATATATATATATGTACACATATATATATAGTCATATATATTATATATAAGAAATATAAAATGCCGATGACATAATAACAAAAAAAAAGCGTTTTCTTCAACGGGTGAGCCTCAAGGTCAAATCCCAGCCCCATCTTTAAAAGCTTGAATGGGAAAGAGAAAGAAAGGAAGAAAATAAATAAATGAAAGGCGGTGAAACATTAGGAGAAATCCATAAGAAAATTTATGGATGTGGCCGAGCCGTCGTCTTTGGGCGATTGCTGGATACAAAGGACTGACCCCCAGTTCCTAATTTTGGTCAGGAAGCAAATAATAAAAATAAAAATGAGAAGAATTTAAAAAAACAAACCAAACAAAACTGCAGTTTAGAAAACAAAACAAAACAAAAAAATACTAAAAAGACTTATTGCAAAAGCTCTTAAAGATAAGTAGCACTTGGGCCCAGGGGGGCTCTGGCCTGGGGGCTGGGGGACAAATGGGGACCCTGGGGGACAAATGGGGACCCTGGAGGGGACAGGGGGCACTGACAGGCCACCAGCCAGTGCCACAGAGCCCAGGCAGGAAAGGGCTGTGCCAGGGAGGGGCAGTGGGAGCCCTGGGAACCCAGAGAGACCCAAAACCCAGAGGGGACATCCCAAAAACAGAGACCCCAAACCCAGAGGAGACATCCCAAAAACAGAGACACCCCAAACCCAGAGACCCCAAACCCAGAGACAGCCCAAATCCACAGGAGACACCCCAAACCTAGAGACACCCCAAAACCAGAAACATCCCAAAAACAGAGACATCCTAAAACCAGAGACATCTCAAAACAGAGACCCCAAACCCAGAGACACCCCAAAAACAGAGACCCTAAACCCAGAGACACCCCAAACCCACAGGAGACACCCCAAAAACAGAGACATCCCAAACCCAGAGACACCAAACCCAGAGACATCCCAAACCCACAGGAGACACCCCAAACCTAGAAACACCCCAAAAACAGAGACATCTCAAAACCAAAGACCCCAAACCCACAGGAGACATCCCAAAAACAGAGACCCCAAACCCAGAGACCCCAAACCCACAGGAGACACCCCAAACCCGCAGGAGACATCCCAAAACCAGAGACCCCAAACCCAGAGACTCCAAACCCAGAGACACCCCAAACCTAGAGACACCCCAAAACCAGAGACATCCCAAAACCAGAGACATCTCAAACCCAGAGACCCCAAACCCAGAGACCCCAAAACCACAGGAGACACCCCAAACCCACAGACACCCCAAGCCCCCAGTGTTGGGGCTCAGTGGGGTTGGAGCTGCAGCCCCAGAGCCCCCTGTGAGCCCCAAGGGGGGTTTGGGGCTCTGGTGCCTGCCCAGCCATGGCAGTGCCAAGGGGGTGTCCCCAATGGGGCTGTGGCCAAAAATGGGGCCTGGGTTTCCTTCTGCCTTTGTCCCCAAGGTTGGGGACATCCTGGGGATGGGAGGGGCTGCAGGGCAGCGCTGGAACTGGAACTGCCCAGAGCCAGAGCCTGGGAGGGGTGGGCAGGGAGGGACAGTGCCCAGTGTCCTCAGAGCTGAGGTGGCACCTCCCAGCTGAGCCCCCTCTGGTGCTGCCAGGGCTGGTCCTGGGGCTGTCCTGGGGTGGATCCTGGGGCTGATTCTGGGACTGATTCTGGGGTTGATCCTAGGGCTGATCCCAGGGCTGATCCTGGGGTTGATCCTGGGGCTGATCCTGGGGTGGATCTTGGGACTGACCCCAGGACTGACCACAAGGCTGGTCCTGGGGTGGATCCTGGGATGGATCCCAGGGCTGATCCTGGGCCTGATCCCAGGGCTGATCCCAGGGCTGACCCCAAGTCTGATCCCAGGGTTGAACCCAGGGCTAACCCCAGGGCTGACCCCAAGGCTGACCCCAAGGCTGACCCCAAGGCTGACCCCAGGACTGACCACAAGGCTGACCCCAGGGCTGACCCCAGGGCTGACCACAGGGCTCATCTCAGGGCTGACCCCAGGGCTGATCCCGGTGCTGACCCCAAGTCTGACCCCAGGGCTGACCCCAGGACTGACCCCGAGTCTGATCCCAGGGCTGACCCCAAGGCTGACCCCAGGGCTCATCTTAGGACTGACCCCAGAGCTGACCACAGGGCTGACCCCAAGGCTGACCCCAGGACTGACCACAGGACTGACCCCAAGTCTGACCCCAAGTCTGACCCCAAGGCTGACCCCAGGGAAGACGTTCTGCACAGCTGGAGGTGCTGTGTCTTCACGCCAGGATCACCTGGGTGAGCTGGAGCTGCGACCCTGGGGGACAGAGGAGCTCTCTGGGCACTCCCTCCCTTCTACCCTGGGCACACTGGGGGCTCCCCAGGATCCCCCCACCAAACCCAGGAGGGCCCAACAGGCACAACCAAGACATTGGAGCAGGATGAGCATGGAGACGACGGAGGACAGACGGACAGGGCTGTGGATGGAGAGCGCGGCCGAACGGAACCGGCTGCTTCTTCTTGGCTTCTGGGTTTGAGTTAAAAAGGCCGAGGGGAGCCAAGGGGGAGCGGGGACAGCCCCGTGCCCTGGCCCCGCTGTGCGTGTCGCTCCTGCTCCGCTGGAGCGTCCCGGAGTCTCTGAAGGAGCCGCGCCGGGCTCTGACCCCGCTGCCCGCCCCAAATCCGAGCCCGTGGCTCTTGTCCGTGTCCCACCGTGCCGAGGAGCGAAGTCCCCTGGGTGTGTCCGTGCGGCGGGGACAAGGGCAGCTCTCGCAGGGCTTTGGTAGCTCAGGTTGTACATCCAGACGTCGGTTAGCAGGTGAAGTCCTCGAAGGTGCCCCGGGCAGGGTGGTGAGGTAGGATGTTGGCTGCGTACGTCATGCCTGCTGGGTGTCCCCGTATGCTCTCACAGGGGTTCTGTAGGGTGGACAGGTTGTTGGGGCTGCTGGTTTCATTGTGCAGAGAGAGCCAGAGACATCCCCCCACACAGCAGCTCTGCCTGGGCCCTCTGCTGCTTGCTCAGGGACTCCCCAAAACGGTGACACCCCTAAACGGTGACACCCCTAAACGGTGACACCCCAAAACGGTGACTCCCCAAAACGGTGACTCTCCAAAACGGTGACACCCCAAAACGGTGACACCCCAAAATGGTGACTCCTCACCCCACAGCACCTCTTGGGTCACCCTTGAGATGCAGGAGGGGACAGGCAGGAGGGGACAAGGAGGAGAGGACAAACAGGAGGGGACAAGGAGGAGAGAACAGCGGGATGGGACAGGCAGGAGGGGACAGATAGAAGGGGACAGGCAAGAGGGGACAAGGAGGAGAGGACAGCAGGAGGGGACAGATAGGAGGGGACAGCAGCAGGGGACAGGCAGGAAGGGACAAAGAGGAGAGGACAAGGAAGAGGGGACAAGGAGGAGGGGACAGATAGGAGGGGACAGGTGAACAGGCAGGAGGGGACAGTGGGATGGGACAGGCAGGAGGGAACAAGGAGGAGAGGACAAGGAGGAGGGGAGGGTGAACAGGCAGGAGGGGACAGATAGGAGGGGACAAGAAGGAGGGGACAAGGAGGAGAGGACAGGCAGGAGGGGACAGCAGGAGGGGACAGGCAGGAGGGGACAGGCAGGAAGGGAAAGCAGGAGGAGACAGCAGCAGGGGACAACAGGATGGGACAGACAGGAGGGAGCAAGGAGGAGAGGACAGGCAGGAGGGGACAGGTGAACAGGCAGGAGGGGACATCAGGATGGAACAGGCAGGAGGGAGCAAGGAGGAGAGGACAAGCAGGAGTGGACAGGCAAACAGGCAGGAGAGGACAGCAGGAGGGGACAGCAGGAGGAGACAGATAGAAGGGGACAGCAGGAGGGCACAGAAGGAGGGGAAAGCGGGATGGGACAGGCAGGAGGGGACAGGTGAACAAGGAGGAGGGGACAGACAGGAGGGGACAGCAGAGGGGACAGTGCCATGCCCCACACTCACGTGGCGTTTCACATCGTCCATGCTCAGCGCCACGCCCTTGTCTGTGTTGTTCCTCTTGTGGTTCTTGCGGCACTTTCCCCTCCGGCACAGGCGGTGCTTGATCACCTGCCAGAGCCACATTTCAGCACGGGGGATCCATGGGTGTCCCTTCCCCATGTCCCACACCAGCACAGCTGTGACATGGAGGTGACACTCACCTCGTAGGCGTAGTCAAACAGCTCCAGCACTGTGAGGATGCTGGCCCCGATGAACAGCCCCATCTGCCCTCCGATGTCACCTGGAGGGGACAGAAGCCATCAGAGGGGTGGCTGAGTCCAGAGCTGGGTGACAATGAGCAGAGAAAGGGGCAGGACTTGTCACCACTGTGGCTGGTGCCTGGGTGTGGCACTGGGGTGTCCTGCTCCACATCCGTGCTGTCAACACATCCCAGTGTCTGTGGTGACAGGGCCAGCACGAGGCCACCTGGGGGACTGTCCCAGGGTCCCCCACAGCCACCAAGACTCACCCAGCAGCCCCGCCACCTCGTACGCCTTCTTCTGCTCGATGGTCTCGTAGTTCAGGGCTTCGAAGAAAATATCCAGCACCAGGATGTTCTCCCTGCAGGACAGAAGATCAGGCTGAGTTTGGGATGGAGGGAGCAGACCCTGCCCTGCTGCCACCACCACAGCTCCTCACCCGATGTACTGCTCTGATTTGTTGTACTTCTTGGCCAGGTATTTGGCCGAGGCTTTGCTGGGGATTTTGACCATGGAGAGCTCTTTGCCGTAGCGGGTCATGTTGCAGGGCATCTCACAGATGCAGTACTCATTGTCCTTCTCCACCAGGAAATCTGTGCAGGGATAGAGAGGGGTATGGAGAGGTGGAGAAACCCAACCCTGACCCCACAGCTCCATCCCACAGGGCTGGGCAGCCTCACCTAAGGCTGGGTCTGCGCACTCCTTGTACTGCTCCGGGGTGCAGTAAGGGGCATCACCTGGGGAGACACAGAGCAGGTTTTGTGGATGGTAAATTCCTCCAAATCCATCTTCCCCTGGAACTTGTTATAATAGATAAGGTATCCTAGATACCAAGGTTGAGCCAAATTCTTTAAGAATTTGGTTACTCTCCTAACACTTTGGAAGATAATTGGTTAGAAATTAGTTTAATTGGTCAGTTCACCTTTAGAACTTCTCACTTAGATTGGATGCTGTTCTTTGTATAAACTTTTATTGGTTGTAGTTTGAATCCTCCCTGAACCTATAAATATGATTCTGAGAGAATCCTGCCTGACTCCCTTCCCATGAAACAAAGATTCTTGTGGAACTCATCAAGCAAGGTCTCCGATCTTTCT